>NC_085003.1:31241189-31263689 GCF_963854185.1 Sardina pilchardus
CACACACACACACACACACACATGCGCGGCGCGCGGGCGCACACACACACACACACACACACACACACACACACACACACACACAGAGGAACACACATACATACACACACACACATCACCACCACCACCACACACACAGAAACACCCTCTCAGAGCGGGAAATGGCAGCAAAACAAAATGAGATACGTGCTTTGATCAGAATACCAATGCCAGTCAGTGGGTTTGAATGCAAAGCTCCTCCTGAATGCTTTTTACCACCATGCTTCACAATTTACATGTGTAGCTTAATGTGGATCCAATGGCCTCCTACCTACCCAAGCTAACCGAGCTGGTTTCGGCCTGCTTTGCATATTCCACTACCCTGCCGCTCTGATGTCAGTTGATGTCGTGCTCTAGAAGGCCGGCGGGCGGGGCAGGCGAACTCGTACGCGCGTGCCAGGGTGGGCGCTCAGAGCCGTGTGCCAGCCCCGTTGGCACCTCGCTCTGCCCAGATGGGCCGCCATGCCATCCGCTTCAGTACCACTGCTGCCAGGCACCAACCAGACCCACCCTGTCCCACACCACCCTGACTGGGGTCGCTAACACGCCCGTGACGCGGGACCAGACGGTGGCGGTGTGCATGCTAATGTGTGCGGCTGAGGCGTCTGCCCAAAATAGACCTGCGAAATTGGATTAGAGCAGCAGGAGAGCTTTTGGGGGGAAAGAACCGTTTTATTTATTTGTAATTATTTATTTATTTTCGGGGGTCTGTTGCTTGCTTCTTCTCGACTGAAAGGCCGGTGTTGACACTTGGCAATTGCAGCTCTGCACAGCACAGCGCAGGACAGTAGAGCCATAAGGTTCACACCCCCCCCCCCCCCTACAAACTGCAAAAATACACACCTTTAAAGTATGTGGATACAAAATACGAAGCCATTTTCTTCAAAAACATAAAGTCCAAATGACATTATTTTTTTAATTTTATTTTTTATTTATTTTTTATTTATTTTTTTAATTTTGATCCAATTTGACCGCTTGCTATCTTGCCCACCCAAAATTTCTACCAGCCCACCCAAATGTAGTAGGCTAGAACCGGCCCTGGATGACATCAGTGTGTGTGTGTGTGTGTGTGTGTGTGTGTAACTGGGGTGAAGTCCTACCTGGCTAATGGGTGTTGTTGAAAAACAGAAATGAGGCAGCGCCTCTTAGGAGATCCACAGTCACAAGGGTAGTCATAACGTCTCCAATGAGATGGCCGCCATCCCAAGAGATTGTGTGTGTGTGTGTGTGTGTGTGTGTGTGTGTGTCTGTGTGTGTGTCTGTGTCTGTGCGTATGTGCATTTGTACCAGCTGTTGATGGTGGAAGAGGTTGTTATGACAACAGGGTGCAGTGTCCTCAATTGTATTGTGTGTGTGTGTGTGTGTGTGTATGTGTGTGTGTGTGTTTGGTCAGGAGTGGGTGGATAGATAGGTGGTTGTGGGTGGATGAGGGGAGATTGGAAGAGGAGAGGAGGTAGGAGAGTGTGTGTGTGTGTGTTTGTGTGTGTGTGTGTGTGTGTGTGTGTTAGTGAGTGAGAAGAGTGAATCCTGTTTGCCGTCCCCAAACCCAAATCCCCCTTTCATGCCCCCACTGTCAGCTTCATTTGGGATGCAGACTGGGGCAGGGGTGGGGGGGGGGGGGGTTCTGTAGGTGTGAGTGTGTGTGTGTGTGTGTGTGTGTGTGTGTGTGTGTGTGTGTGTGTGTGTGTGTGGCGGCTGGAGTATTCCCAGGTGTCTCTGCATCAGCGCCACTGCTGCCGACGGTCCCGTCCCACTCCCTCTGCCGCTGCCGCTGCCGCTCTCCACATCCTCATTAGGGAGACGTGAGGAGGGGAACAAAAGAACAGGCAGCCTCACCTCATCCACAGCTGCAGAGGGGAACAGAGAGCAGAGGATGGAGAGAGAGAAAGCAGAGGATAGAGAGAGAGAGAGCAGAGGAGAGAGATGCAGCGTTATGTGGTTGTGTATTTATGGTGTGCACTAATATGTACTGTATATGTAACGCTTATACTCTTTAATGTGCAATGCCAATAAAACACATTTGAATTAGAGCGAGCGAGAGAAAGAGAGAGAGAAAGAGAGAGAGACTGAGAAGGGTTGAGAGACCGGGAAATAGAAATTGGACACAAGAAAAAAATAGTAAATATTTTATTTTACTCTGTCTGTATTATATATTCTATATCTTGCATATTTCATTTATTTTTATAGTCTACATTTTACATACTTTACATTCAGGCAAATTGCGAATAGTGTCTCACGGGTGTTGTGCTAGGGCCATAGAGTGGAAGTATCGAGAGCAGTCATAAGAGCAGTTAGTTAGTCACACTGGCTTTAGCCCTGAGTGGGAGAACAGGTTCATCTGGGCTATTTTATCACAGGAAATGGTGACGGAACACTGTGTGAAATTAACACCTGCATTGTGTGTTTGCATGTGTGTGTGTTTGTGTGCATTTATGTATGTGTGCTTGTGTGGTGTGTGTGTGTGTGTGTGTGTGTGTGTGTGTGTGTGTGTGTGTGTTCCTGCATGCACTGCCATGACAGTATTCCTGAAAGGTGTGCCGGCACTCCAGATCTGTTCTGACAGGCATACGAAGGTCATTTTATCGCCGTGTGTGTGTGCGCATGGCCGAGATCTCTCCCTTGATCTCATAGTGTTTTGTAGGTTCTGTCACACCATATCAGGCTTAAGCACCCCCCCCCCCCCCTCTCTCTCTCTCTCTCTCTCTCTCTCTCTCTCTCTCTCTCTTAGCCTCAATGTTCACTGCTATGCCCCATTCCCCCTGAGCCTTTTTCTCACTTTACCCAGAAGCTGGAAGGTTCCATCGGAGTCTGTTACCTACCCGGCCCGTAACCCCTCTGCTGTCTAGCGCCTGGACTCATAAGGGAGGTGTCCGTCATGTGCCATGTCCTTTGCTCTTTGCAGGCAAGAGTCAATTCAGGGACTGCTGTCAGTGTTGCTGCGGGCTGGCTCAAAATTGTTGACCTAAAGGTCACATTAATTGCCAATCGATAAATCAATGGACAGAGAAAGCTATTGGGCCGTGATGAAACAAGCACCGTGGTTTCGCTTGTCTCGACAGCTGTTTGCAGTGACATCATCAATAACGTGGAAAAAGTCACCCCTGCTGAAAGAAAACAGCCTGACCAGCTTGAGGTGGTTTGCTGATTGACCAGCTTGTTAACCAGCTTGTTTGACCAACCTACGATGATGGTTGACCAGTTAGATCAGCAAAACCCTTGTGAAAACATACCTTCAGCTGGTTTACCCAGCTTACGATGGTAATTTAGCTGGTTTTGCTTGTCGTTCAAGCTAGTGTTGCTGATCTACATTGCTGGTTTATTCTAGCAAACCAGCATGACCATCTTACAGCAACAATGTCAAGCTTGGCAGGCTGGTCACCAGCATGACCATCTTACACCAGCTGTATCCCACATGACAAGCTGGTCACACCAGCATGTCCATGTGGTGGCCTAACCAGCTACACTAGCAAAGACCAGCTAAAACCAGCTACCAGCAAACTGGTTTCTAGCTGGGGTTTTGTTTTTCAGCAGAGACAGAGTACCTCAGGCAACATACACATTCAGTACACACACACATGAGACGCATTGGTTGGTGAGAAAACGTGTGGACTGTAGTGTAGCCACAGCCTACCTCCCTAGTTGAGAGAGAAGGTTTCATCTCGTATTTATGGAAAATGTTTTAATTTGGTGACCTTTTGGTGCATTTGCACATTTCGCATTTGCATCTTGTGGTAGAGACGGAGCTAAAGGTAAATCATCACGAGCGTCACTGGAGAAAATACCCGTAGGAGTCAGAGTTGGAATTAATCTCTTACATTACACAGTTAAGTCACATGTTTTGGTAGCACTTTGAGATCATTTATTTGATGTAAAGCGCGATATAAATAAAATGTATTATTATTATTAAAATTAGTGTTTTTTATTACATTCCCGTAACTTAACTTTAGCTTTGGGTGCTTTTCTTTATCCTTAGCCACCCCATATTGTAATTGCTGATTGTATAATGGTGACTGACAGTAGAGCCATTGGTTGCATTTTATTGCAGTTTTAGAATCTGGTTATGAAAATGTGTCTAGACAATTAAAGTAACAAATATGCTCATTACGTGTCTCTTAAAAGAACATCGTCTCCTATTTTGAGAAGACTGGGTATAAGCAATTGACTGGATTGACAAGCAGAAACAGAAAATCTATTTCTTCTGCCTAGGGATTTCTAAAATTCTCCCAAAGAGCTTTCATCCGTTTAGCCAAAAACTGCTTGCTCTTAATGGGGGATGAACGGGATTGGCTCTGGCAAGGGTCTGGCGTCCATCACGGACGAGTCCGCACCAGATTTGCTTCCGATCTGGCCCATCCTCATCCAATGTGCCGAGCAGATAATGATGAATCCTTTCAATCAGTGGTGGTGGGAAGGACAGCCTTTACAAGAATTACCACCCGTCTTTCACAGCAGATTAAAATGTCAACTCAACGCGATTTGCGCCTGTGTTAATTAATATTCTTTCATGTCAAATCTCTGGAGGCTTCAACACAGTGCCTTAGCCCGTGGTAGCTCTTTTTTTTTAACACAACGCTTGCTTGTAGTCATTCATAGTGACATACCCAGGAATTAAAGGCTAAAAATATTTTTATTCATGCTTTATTTATCTTATGGATATCGTAGACCTTTTTGTTTAATGATCACTTCCCCTCCATGCCCAACACAACCTTTGAGAAAGGCGCTATATAAATGTAACTTATGATTATTATTATTATTATTATTATTATGTAATAATCACACAGTGACTTAGTGACGTCACACGTATAGCAAGAGGCAGCCCTATCATCATATATCATATCACAGATATATTTTAATTCCCGTAGGAATTCCTAATGAGGTGTTTATATTGTTATGGACATTTTTATCTTTTTTTTATCTGTCTACCATGGTCTGACGGTCATCAGTACAGGACTGACCCCAATAACTTTTTTTCCATTGATTAATTTCTCGACTATTTGACCAAATATTCAATTAATCTAAATTGCTATAATTTACCGTATTTTAGTTATTTTTATTTTGATGACAACACACTCATTTGTCACTGTGTCATGCGGCATCAGTGAACTAATTGCAGCAGCCCTACATTGAAGGCCAGAAATAAAGTGATCAGGGAGACAGGCAGCACCTTGGCCAGATGGTTTTCCGCATTCTGTTGGCGAGATATCCACTCCTAGCACACACACACACACACACACGCACACTTTCACACACACTTTCTCTCTCTCTCACACACACACACACACACACACACACACACAAATACACACACAGACCATTCATTAGAGCAGAAACATCACATCAGTGTGTGTGCGTGTGTGTCCATGCAGTGTGTGTGCAGTGGAGCTGACACTTGCTAAATATTCTCAGAGAAAGAGAAGCCAAATCAGAGATACTGAGAGAATACTGAGAAAATGACTGAAAAATGTGTGTGTGTGTGAGAGAGAGAGGATAAAAACAGAGTCAGGCTGCAGATGTATGTTTTCTGGAGTCAGTGTCATATTCCCTCTTGTGCCCCCCCCCCCATCCTTACTGAGACTTCCTATCACCAGGCAACCGTCTCCGCGGGCTCCCACAGACACAGCATCCAATCAGCTCTCAGATTATAATTCATCCCAAGTCTCCAGGGCTAATGCCCATCCTTTGTGATGGTAATAATACAGGTAGCGGTCCAGCAAAGGTTATGCTCGCTTCATTACGAGGAGATTGGAGCGCAGGGATGAGGGACATGGGACATGAAAAAAAAGCATGTCTTTTTTGAGTTCTATTTTTTGTACCCTTTTTGGGCCATAATGTGTTCTCTACTTTTTTTCTGCCAATGACAAGTGTGCTTGTGTGTCTCCTGGCTTACTCTTGCTGTATGGAAGCTTAGACACTTATTATAGGTGGCTTACAGATTCTGAGATTCTTTTGTGGAAGCTCATACGTGACATATAGAATCAATTACAAGCCAACAATGCAACACCTCATCCAGAAGATAGCCCTGCAGTACTATAGCTTAATAATCGAGTTTAAGGCCTGTGCAAGTGTCCATAGCAGAGGCAGCATTTGCCGTCACATGTGCAACAATGCTGTTGTCTGCTGTAGTGACCTCATCAGCTGAGGTCTTCTCAGGCTATTATTTTGTCTAAAAATGCAGCCTTGTGAAGTTAGCCATAATGAAATTTAACTTGTTTGGACACAAGACAGATGGTGTCTCTCTGGGTCTTGGTTCTGTTGCATTGGACAATAGAGACATCTGGGACTTGCCTAGTTGTAACTAGGGAACAGGTGGATGAGGACTGCTACCACATTAGTGCCATTGCCTCTCCGCCCTCTCATTCTCTCTCTCTCTCTCTCTCTCTCTCTCTCTCTCTCTCTCTCCCTCCCTCCCTCTCCCTCCTTCATCTCCTCCCATTCCCAACCTCCCATCCTTACCCAGCTTTGTTCCCCCCCAAATCTGTAGACTTCTTGGATTCAATTAAAAGGGAATGAGACATGTGCTTGTGGAGCTGAAAATTAGCCCTGACTGTAGGATTAAAATGGGTGGTTGAGAGGGGAAAAACAGGAGAAAGTCCCAGGCACTCGTGCAGTTTAGGACATTCACACACACACACACACACACACACACACACACACACACACACACTCTCACACACATGCACTCGAAGGGTAATGTAATTGGCTAGTTTGTGCTGGTCATTTCTGGGGAAAGAATGTCACCTGTTCTTGTTTTACATTCATAGTCGGTAGAAGGGAAAGCTGCCTCTTGCAGCTTAACAGAGGTTATGCGTAGTTCTTGTACTACAAAACATTCACAAATGACTTAGAAATAGCAACAGAGTGCAAAGAAATATCCATTTAGATGTCCATGTCAAAAGTGCCTATGCTCAGTAAAGTTAGCTTGCTAATCAGCCAGTACGAACATTTCCTCTTTGTGCCTAAGTTGCACTGTGTTGATTACAGTGTAAGGCAATGGAAGAGTGCTGTCACAAACAAAGTGCAAAAAGTGTATTCAAGACGACTGGAATCTTACAGATTTCTACTCATAGCCCCTTTGAGTAGGTGCGTCGGTAGCCTACGTACTGTAGGTAGGCAAGTATACAGAGCCACTGCATGGGGGCTGCCACTCGATATGGCCGAGTGGCCCAATTGTGCAGCATGTGAGGAGTTACTGCGTTGGTGAGATGAGATTGTCCCTCAGGAGCTGATTAGGATGGGCAGGAAGCGGCTCCATGAGCAAGGCGGGGATATAGGCTGGGAGAGGCCAGGGATATACTGTAGGCTGGGAGAGGGAGAGGATATAGGCTGGGAGAGGGCGAGGATATATGGAGAAGAGAGGAGGAGGAGGAGGCTTTGAATGGATGCAGATGTTAGCCATAGCCACAGAGATTAAAACCTCTTATGCCTCTCCCTGGCGTTGATCTGGTTCTGATGTGGCTCTGATCTGGCCCAGTTCTGGCCTTGATCTGTGGCCAACTGGGCCATGTGCTCTCCTGTACTAGAGCACTGTGTTTAGTAGAACATGACACACAAAGACGAACTCGCACACAAATGCTGATGGTTATGAAAACAGTCAGTGTGCCGGTTGACCTGCCATCCACCCCTACACAACAGCCACCCCTCCACCCGCCGCATCGCAGGGGCAAAGTATGCTTGATTTGGTCCTCATGACGGAGCAGCATTCTTGCCTCTCTTTTTAGGATTCAACCTCATTGAGAAATCCTGGTGCTGTGCAGTCATCCTTTAAAAGCGACTGCCGCAGGCCCCTGTGGTTGATTTGAATAGACCCTGACTTGTTTTTTAGGATTTTTTTTTTTGCCTTTGTTGCTCCTTGAAGCCAAGAACGACCCTTTTGCATCATATGATCTGGAGAAGAGAGAGAGAGAGAGAGAGAGAGAGAGAGAGAGAGAGAGAGAGAGAGAAAGAGAGAGAAAAGCACAACCTTGTGCAGGATGGACAGCAGGAGCTAAGAAAAGAACCCTCTGTGCCTCAGCGCTGTCCCACCATGTTTATCAAGACATGGCTGACGCCAATAAGATTAACCAGGGTTCAGGAGAGGGAAAGAAGGGAAAGGGGGAGAGACAGAGAATGAGAGGGAGAGATAGAGAGACACAGAGCGAGATAGAGAGACAGAGAGTGGCAGAGGGAGAGAGAGAGAGAGATGAACAGAGAGAGTGATAGAGAGAGAGAGATTCGAGGACAGAGTGGAAAAGAGGGAGAGGTATGAGAGCGAAAAAGAGATTACCAATAAAAAAAGAGAGGAAAAGTAAAAGACTTAGAGAGAGAGAGAGAGAGTGGGGTGAGATTGGCAGAGAGAGAGAGAGCACGGGTGAGATTTGCAGAGAGAGACAGAGAGCAGGGGTGTGATTGGCAGAGAGAGAGAGAGAGAAGCACAGATGCAAAGCCCCCATCTGAAGGTGTATTCCTGCATATGCAGGGACAAGTGTGGCGGGACTGGGGTGTGGCCGTCATGCTGTTAAAATGACTATGAAGCTGATGAGACGGAGCAGCGTGACAGGGATTAGGGATCTCTCAGAGAAAGAGAAATATGAGCTCTTTTTCTTTCTCACGCAAATTCCCACCATTTTGACTTCCAAAAATAAATCCAATGTCATAAACCCTTAGAAATCTCACCTCTCTCAACTCAACCTGGTTAGAGGACTTCTGATTGCCATGGGAAAATAATAGGCAGTGAATCCAAATTTCATAATATAATGGACTTTATTATTTATATGTATGTACAGTATAATGGCTTGTCTACGTTCAGGATGAAGTCTTTCAGACAGATTTTATTAGGGGTGTAACGGTACACAAAAATCATAGCTTGACATTGTCATACTCAAAATTCTAGTCAGAATTCTACTCTGATACGGCTGTGAATATGGGGCGTGTTTCGCCAACCAATCAGAGCAGCGTCTTTGTAAAGATTTCTAAACTAATTCAACCCAAGCGCTTTTTAGTGATGTGCTTGATTACGTTACTGTTGATCATCTGTCCATCATCGTATCAAGCCCGCCCTGACAATTTGATTGGTCAGCTCTGGTTCGAGCATAGTTGCGCCACAACGAAACAATGCCAGACCGAACTTTCCGACCTCAAATGTTGTGGGCGGAGTTTGGCTGGCACCCAAGCTACAAAAATCATGGTTCGGCATGAACCTCGGTTTTGAAGTCACGGTTTGGTTCATTTTCGGTATAGTAAGCCTGTAGGCACCTTTTTGACATTAATTGACTAAACTGACATATGGTCTGCTACTTCTGTTTGTGTGGGAATTCGAATTTGAAACATGGTCTGCAAGCAAAACAGCCTGCTGTTGATTACTGTTAAAAGACCGCATTTGGTACATTTGGTACGCATCTGTATTGATGTCCTGTACCTAAATGGTGCTGGTACAAATACGTGTACCTGTACACCTCTACAGTGTACAGTATCTGCACTGCTGTGTCAGACAGCGTTCCTGTCCAACCATTATGTACACGTTGTGTCTGTGCCAGAAAGCTTCAGATAGGATGTTGTCATCTTTCATTTGTCGTGAGATGAGGTATCTGATGAGTCATCTACAAAAGTTATCGGCTCCAGATGCTAGTCCTGTGGAGGACTTTGGATGTCCCAGCATGCCTCACTCCCCCACACAGCTTACCTGCACGGAGCTGACGGAGCTGGATGTGGCGTGTCGTGTATAGTGTGTAGGTGGGATTGGAGCAGATGGTGGTGGTGGCGGCTGGCGGAGACCTGCGCTCCATCAGCAAGCGTGTTTACGCCGCTTTGAGTGTTGCGTCGGATCCAGAGGACGGCGGAGGTTGCCCGAGTTTTCCTTTTAAGGGCGGGAACCCACCCTCCTCTCACCCCCTCACATAAATAATTTCAATGCTTCCCACCTATACACACACACACACACACACACACACACACACACACACACACAAAATAGCTACACACATTCATAAACACACACACACACACACACACACACATAAAACGCTACTGAACATGTGCACACACACACATTCAAATAACTGCACACATACACACATACAAAGCTGCTCAACACACACAGAGAGAGATAACGAGGGGGGGTGGAGAGAGAGAGAGATAGAGAGAGAGAGAGAGAGAGAGGTGGAGGGCTCTGTCTGAGTTCATCTCATACAGGAACAAGCCCTGGCGGCACGCCGTAGGCGTTTCTAATCAGGATTCTAAGCCAGGAGTGCGTCACCGAACAGAACAGAACAGAGCAATTGCAGAAATGACTCTCGCGCTCAAGCTCATCAGATGAGCCAACGTCGCCCAGAATCGATAATGAACTGGCTCGCTGTCGGCTGCGGCGGAGGCCCAGGAAGAGAAGAGGAGGAGAAGAGGAGGAGAGGAGAGGAGAGGCCTTCAAGCAGGTGGCTCTCAGAGAGGGGTGGGGGCGGAGGAGGGACAGTGCGGAATCACATTAAGCCCTATAATCACCGCCATGATTGGGGCAGTGACGAGACCGCAGAGTTTTGGGTTTCAGGAGCTCCTAGACGACAGATGGGGGCTGGAGCAGTAAAGCACCACAATGTGGAGGAGGAGGACGATGGTTTCCTCCCACAGGAACCTCTCTTGGGTACTGCTGCTCAGAGATGCACAGAGATGTCCAGCTAAACCTGGATGTCCTATCAAACCTCTCTTGGGTACTGCCACTCAGGATGCAGAGATGTACTGCCACACCTAGATGTCCTATCAAACGTCTCTTAGCTACTGCTGTTCAGACTGCAGAGATGTCCTACTAAACCTACTGTAGATGTCCTATCAAACATCTCTTAGCTAGAGATGTTCTGCTGAACCTTTCCTGGCTAAATCATCTCTGAAGGATGTCCCACTGATGCAGCTGATGATATAAACGTGTCTCTTCAGCACAGCTGGTAGAGCGCGGGGCTAACAGCACTATCCTCATAGCTTTGATGCCCACGAAGCATTTAGACAGAGAGGGTCAAAGCGGAGCGAGAGGCGCAAGCGTTCAACCATTTCCGCGTTCTGTGTTCGCAAAGGGTAGGGGGGGCGAAGTCCCCCTTTAAGCAGACCTAGAAAGTAACGTTACATTCAAACTGAACTGCTTGCCAATCTGACAGAGATCGATATCCCACTATGACGTCTTTGCGACACGCCTCTTTAAGCAGACAGGAATTTTTCGAATTTTGCTTCCATAGAGATGCATTATGTTGCTCTATTTTGTCAGTAATGAAGGATCTTTGATTTAGATGATAACATCTGCTAATTAACCTACAGGAACCTCTCCCGGCCACCATCACATTCACTGGAGATGTTGCCTACACTAGAATAGAGACAGATACCCAGTCATTCACTACAGTACGTAGTGCACCGTAAAGAAAACAACTAGACGGTGGCTGTTACTGTAACTACATGGTGCATTGTGCTGTGAATGAGTGGGCATTTCCATAACGCAGCTGCTGCTGCTGCTGCTGCTGCTGCGTCTTCCCCCGCCGGTGTTCAAGTCCGTGAGTCAGCAGCAGCGTTTAGATAGATGGGTTTCCTTCCGCAGTGCTCCCCAGACACAAGCAGATGATGGTGGAGGAGCAGGGTGCGGGATCCTTATGGCCTTAAAGAGGCTGATGTGATGGGCACTCCTCTTGCCCATGGCATGGCTCTCCTGTCAGCACCTGTGGAGCTGCTGGTGCTGCATGGCACAGAGACGGCCCCTCACACGTTGTTAGAGCAATAAGCTTTTTACAATGGGCTGAGCTGACTCAGACCGGTCTTCTCCCTGAGGATTTAGCCTTGTTGAGGTGTGTGTGTGTGTGTGTGTGTGTGTGTGTGTGTGTGTGTGTGTGCGTGTGCGTGTGCGTGTGCGTGTGCGTGTGCGTGTGCGTGTGCGTGCGTGTGCGTGTGCGTGTGTGTGTGTGTGTGTGTGTGTATGTGTGTGCGCACGCCTGTTTTGTGATTGTGTGATTGTGTGTCAGTTGTGTGTGTGTGTGTGTGTGTGTGTGTGTGTGTGTGTGTGTGTGTGTGTGTGTGTGTGTGTGTGTGTGTGTTGTGTGTGTGTGTGTGTGTGTGAGTAATTGTGTGTCCCCCTGCTAGTGTGAGATGATGGAGCTGGCAGACGTTTTGGGGACTGCAGGGCTGTATGAGACACAGAGGGCCTCAGATGCCTGCAGTAGCAGCATATTTACACCTCTCTCCCTCTACGCTCTCTCTCTCTCTCTCCCTCTACGCTCTCTCTCTCTCTCTCCCTCTACGCTCTCTCTCTCTCTCCCTCTACGCTCTCTCTCTCTCTCCCTCTACGCTCTCTCTCTCTCTCTCCCTCTACGCTCTCTCTCTCTCTCTCCCTCTACGCTCTCTCTCTCTCTCTCCCTCTACGCTCTCTCTCTCTCTCTCTGTCTCGCTCTCTCTCTCTCTCCCTCTACGCTCTCTCTCTCTCTCCCTCTACGCTCTCTCTCTCTCTCTCCCTCTACGCTCTCTCTCTCTCTCTCCCTCTCCCTCTACGCTCTCTCTCTCTCTCTCCCTCTACGCTCTCTCTCTCTCTCTCCCTCTACGCTCTCTCTCTCTCTCTCCCTCTACGCTCTCTCTCTCTCTCCCTCTACGCTCTCTCTCTCTCTCTCTGTCTCGCTCTCTCTCTCTCTCCCTCTACGCTCTCTCTCTCTCTCTCTCTCTACGCTCTCTCTCTCTCTCCCTCTACGCTCTCTCTCTCTCTCTGTCTCGCTCTCTCTCCCCCACTTCACTTTCTCACATTCTCTCTTTTCTCTCTCGCCCTTCTTGCTTTCTCTCCATCTTTTCCCCTCCCTCTCTCCCTCCCTCTGTCTGCTAGCTCACAGCTCCGCTCCACACCACCCCCCACTTCACCCCCCAGATGAAGCTGCTGCTGCGGTTCTCCATTTTCTGGGCGTGTACCCTGTACCCTGTACCCTGTGCCCTGTGCCCTGTACCCTGTGCCCTGTGCCCTGTGCCCTGTACCCTGTACTCTGTAACCTGCTCCCTGTACCCTGTACCCTGTACCCTGTACCCTGTGCCCTGTGCCCTGTACCCTGTACTCTGTAACCTGCTCCCTGTACCCTGTACTCTGTACCCTGTACCCTGTACTCTGTAACCTGCTCCCTGTACCCTGTGCCCTGTACCCTGTGCTTTTTCTCCTCCTTTGACTCCTCATGTTACGCCCTTTTGTCCCTTCTCTTCCTTTCCCTTCCTCTCCATCTTCCTCATTCTCTCATACCATCTTATTCTTACGTTCCCTCATCCCTCTCTATCTCTCTCTCTCTCTCTCTCTCTCTCTCTCTCTCTCTCTCTCTCTCTCTCTCTCTCTCTCTCTCTCTCTCTCTCTCTCTCTCTCTCTCTCTCCTCTCCCGTGGAGTGAAGTGGTCAGTGGGCAGCAGCAATGCTGTGTGCTGAGGTGGACTATTGTCACCAGGAAGCATCTGAGCATCCACGGCTCCTCCCTCTTCCTGTCTGAGCGCAGAGCCTAGCCGTCTCCATGGAGCTCCACGCTTCACGCTTCATGCTTCATGCTTCACGCTCACAAGCAGCTCTGGGCCAGCTCAGAGAGAGGGAAGGAGGGACACAGAGAGAGAGAAGGAGGGAGGGAGAGGGAAAGAGGGAAGGACAGAGAGAGGCAGGGAGAAGTGGAACTGTGGAAGGGAGGGGAGGGGAGGAGAGTGAGAGGAAAAAGAGACAGTTAGGGATGAGATAGAGAGGGAGAGACAGATGGTAAGAGAGAGAGAGAGAGAGAGAGAAGGAGAATGATGGAGAAAGATAGACAGAGTAGGAGAGAGAGTTGGAAGGAGGAAGCAGGAAGAGAAAGATGACACAAGGGAGGAGAAAACACGTTTTTTTGCGCTGTGTTAGGACACGTACAAGGAATATGGATGGAGGCCACAAATCAGAAAAAAGAAGATCACAGTGGGATGTGCAAGAAAGGACGAGGAGAAAAATAGACAGATGATGAAGGGAGATAGAGAAAGAGATGAAGAGAGAGTGGAAGGGAGGGTGTAAGTAGGAGCTAAAAATAAGGTGCAGCACTGGGAAAAAGATGGAGCAGTTATCCTGTGGACACTTATAGAACTCTGAGTTCCCTGGAACATATGTGTGTCTCAGTGCATTATCCTGTGTGTGTGTGTGTGTGTGTGTGTGTGTGTGTGTGTGTGTGTGTGTGTGTGTGTGTGTGTGTGTGTGTGTGTGTGTGTGTGTGTGTGTGTGTGTGTGTGTGTGTGTGTGTGTGTGTGTGTGTGTGTGTGTGTGTGTGTGTGTGTGTGTTCCTGTTCTTTTTATGTAGTGGCAAAGGGTGACAGTGTGTGTGTGTGTGTGTGTGTGTGTGTGTGTGTGTGTGTGTGTGTGTGTGTGTGTGTGTGTGTGTGTGCGCATGCACGAATGTGATCGCTAGCGGGTGTGTGTTTTCTCGTGTCTTCCTCCTCACTGCTCCCCTCGTCAGAAACTGGTGAGTGAAATCAGAGTGTGAGAGAGAGAGAGAGAGAAATTTCCTACTTTGCCTAAATAATGCATGGTCCTGTAGCCAGCTTGCGTGTTCCAAATATAAAACCAGCGCGTCGTTAATGAGCCCACGCTCAGCCTTCAATTAGCCAGGCCTAAAGATAAACCCGGCTAGCGTAATTAAGAAATGGCACCTCTGTCAGTTAGTTGGAGAGGACATGTTTTCATTTATGTTGTCACGGGAGGGTGACTAAGAAATAGAGATCAAAAAAAGGAGACAGACAGAGGCAGAGGAAGTGGGGTTGGGGTATTAGGGAAGTGAGAGTGAGGTGAGAGAGTACAGAGTAAGAGAAGGAAGCGGTTGGGAAGAGGCGTGATGTGGGAGAATGGATGGGATAGGCACCTCGTGTTAGATGGATGGTTAGATGATGCATGGTTGGATGGATGGTTATGTGGATGAAAGAGACTGAATCAGACAGAGATGGAATAGTGTCACTGTGCATGCGTGTGTGTGTGTGTGTGTGTGTGTGTGTGTGTGTGTGTGTGTGTGTGTGTGTGTGTGTGTGTGTGTGTGTGTGTGTGTGTGTGTGTGTGTGTGTGTGTGTGTGTGTGTGTGCATGTGTGTGTGTGTGTGTGTGTGTGTGCATGGGTATGTGTGTGTCTGTGAGTGAAGTGAAGTGAAGGCCAGATCTGGGGGATTGGGGTATTGTGCTGTGAGAGCTCAGATGTGGGAGGTGGGCAAGAGGGGGAACCATGCTGTGCAGAGACAAGCTTTCTGGCTCGAGTTCCTCGCCTGCCCTAGATTCTTCTGCGTGACGTTCACATTCACGACAAGTCCAACCCAAACACACACACACACACACACACACACACACACACACACACATTCACACACGGCCACCACCCCACCCCATATTCCTCTGCTCTCTTCTTGTCCCTGGTGCTGCCTGTGGAAGATGATTTTACTTGTAGCGCTAAATAATACAGAGCGCTCAGATCCATAATTGATGGTGCCAACTCAAATAGAACTTTGCCCATACATTTGCCCCGCGTCCCAGGGGTGCGGGGGCAGTTTTCGGGGCCAGACGTGATTGGCACCGACTGAGGTGAAAAGGTTAGAGGGACGTGGGCAAAAGACCCGGGCACTGCCCTGCCTCTGCTGCCCAGCGTTGGAGGGTTAGCGTTGTGTGTGTGGTGGTGTTAACAGTAAGAAAGGAGGACAAACAGAGTGTCGACATATGGTTTAGAAGTACCAGTGTGCGTGTGTGTGTGTGTGTGTGTGTGTGTGTGTGTGTGTGTGTGTGTGTGTGTGTGTGTGTGTGTGTGTGTGTGTACGCCAGTCTAGTGCTATCTCTCTCTCTGTCTCTCTCTCTCTCTGTCTCTCTCTCTCTCTCTCTCGCTCTTTCTATTGCTCTCCCTCTCTCTCTCCCTCAAAGCTCATGCTGACAAGCATACAGACACACACACACACACATTCACAAACCTACAAGCCTTAAACACTTCCTCTTTTTTCTGCCTGACAACAGAGTAAAGCAGGAAGTTGCTCTGGGATGAGATGGTGTGTGTGCATGTAGGTGTGTGTGTGTTTAAGAGAGAGAAGAGGGGGGGTTGCCCACAAATTACGCCTGGCTGCCATCCCCTCCACCCTGACAGGCCCATAATATATTGATGTGTGTGTGTGTGTGTGTGCATGTGTGTTATGCGTGCCTGTGTGTTTGTGAATTTTTTTGTGCCACTGGTCGATTTCAGAGCAACTTCATAATTAAAAGGCCTCCCAGACAAAAAAACATGGTAAATGTTAGGGTGAAGATGTCCCACAGAAACAGGAGAACAGAGTTTCTCTCCACAAACACACACACACACACACACACACACACACACACACACACACTACATTTTCGGTCCAGCATAGTGCAGACAGAACGCTGACTGAAAAGTGAGTGCTTTCTGCTAGATACACACCCAGCATTGTCCATCCAATCAGGCATAAGCGTTTCCCTGCCTGGCATTTCCCTAGCTATATTCTGCTCATGGGAGGGCTTGGAGAACCAGAGCTAGCCACTGTTAGAGGAGTTTCAGATAGGTTTGTGCAATTATATTAAGTCCTAAATATTAAACTTCTAGGGCTGTGCACCACCAGTGAGTATTTGGGAAATCCCCCCCTGCGGTGTAGAGATGGTTGAGCTCACTCCTTCCCCCACCTTACCCTTGCCTTTGTCAGCTAGCACAGATCAGAAGACTGTACCATATCAGCAGGGGAGAGGGGGGTGCTGTAGTCTCAGGAGCTCTGATTGACCGCTGCTGCCCGTAATCCTGCTGAAGTTATTTATTGCCCTGCCCTGACACAGAATCGGTCAGTCTGCCTCGCTGACACCTGCGTGCAGATCTGAGTAGCTCTGCAGCGTAGAGACATCTGACCAAAAAAAACCTCGGCCCTCCGCACACACATTCGCTGTCCTGCAACCCTTCACATCTGCAGCAAACCTGAAATAAATCATTAAAAACACACACACACACACACACACACACTCAGATTATTTCTTTAATGGAAAATTCTGTGTGTGGGTTCTGCCCGGAAGGCAGACTTTATTATCCCCCAACCAGAACCCGCTGTTCCCCTTCCCATGAGCCTCTGGGGCAGAGGTGAATGCACTTCCTGTGTTACTCTGTTGACCCCTGACCCCTGACCTCTATGTTTAGCTGCTGGGTATTTTTACATAATTGCAGAACACAGAGTTTAAATTACAGGCTTATGTGACGAGCAAGAGCTATTTAAATCACATTGGATTTGATGCACAGATTGTGTATGAATATTAAAATGAGAGTTCTGTTTGCATAGTCTCTGTAGGCTAACATACTCAGCATGTGATGGGTGATGGGTGATGTCTGTGTTTTTTTGTGTAAGTCGTGTGTTCGTATTGTGTTGGATGTGGCGTCCTATTGTGTGAATGAATGTACTTGTCAGTCCATGTGCTTATAGTTTGTGTGTGTGTGTGTGAGAGAGAGAGAGAGAGAGAGAGAGGGAGAGAGAGTTTGAGTCAGAGGGAGACGTTGAATCAGCAGAGGTTTAATGGTCCTTGGCGTTGTGCTGTTGCACTGTAGGTAATGAACAGTCTGACTCAGGGCTTTCTGGAGCTTTTCTCTTCCGCGCTCAGGTAGCCGGCGATATGCGTCTAGCCTGGCGGTGCTGTGGCCCAGGTAAGGCCCAGTTGAGGTGCGGATGTGTTGTGGCGGTGACGGTCCCAGAGCCCCCCCCACACACACTCACCCCCTCTCCCACCCCACCCCCCAATTCCCTGGCTGCACTTACAGGGGGATTTATAGTGCTGCCTCTTGAGCCTGGCACCTGACTCTGGCATAAAGCAGACAGAAGACAGCAGAAGTGTGTATGTGTGTGTGTGTGTGTGTGTGTGTGTGTGTACTCTGAAGCTTGGCACCTGACACAGGCATAAAGCAAACAGAGGGGGAGCAGATTGAATCCGTCAAAGAGAAACCAAGTCAGAAAAAAGCAGTCAGAATACAGAAGACTTGCTCAGTCTCCACTCTCCACTGTATGATTGTGTCTCTGTTGGTGTCTTGTTCTGTATGTGTGTGAGTTTGTGTGTGTGAGTGAGTTGTTATATATTTAGCGTGTGTGTGTGTGTTATTGAGTGTGTTTATATATTTGTGTGTGTGTGTAGATTTGTGTGTTTGTGTGTGTGTGTAGAGTCTATCTTCCCCTGCTGTCTCACTGAACCTCTCCCTCTCTGTGTAATTAGCTGCTAGTCTTCAATAATTCAGGTGCGGAGGAATACCCTGCATGGCTCTGCCCAGGCCTGGAGGGGGGCGAGGGGCTGTAGGGAGGGGAGGGGGAGGGGGGGGGGTGTTAGTATGAGCACGCGCTGGCATTTAACTCTTGATCAATACCCACCCTGTGCCCCCCCACACTGCCTGCCACTGTTAATTGAAGGTTAAGAGATAACAGCAGCATGACGCTGCGGCTGAAGAGGAAGAGAATAGACTACACACACACACACACACACACACACAGACACACACACACTTTTCCTTACCTTTTCTCTGCCTCTCTCTCTCTCTCTGTGAGTCTCATCTCTCTCTTTCTCTCTATTTATCCATCTTTTGTTTATACTTGCTTACTCCATTTTTTTCTTCTTCTTTTTAAAACCTCTCTGTTTAAATTAGAGGTGTGTTACTCAACGAATTTCTTGTCACTCGTGGACATGAGATGCATGTCGGATACTGACTGAGGGGCGGCCATCATAAAAGTGTTTGAAAAAAAAAAAAAGCAAAAAAAAAGCCCACAGAGACATTAGAATAGAGAGATAGCATGACGTCACCAACAGCTCGGCAGTCATTACCAAGCACGTAAACTTGCATCAGCAAGCATCACCAGAAGAACACAATAACGCGGATAATAGCATGAGCGAGAGTGTTCATTATGTAACTAGTAATATAACAGTGATAATGGATGCTGTTTAGTCACCGCGCGTCGGTAATTATAAGCAATAACGTACGGCTGTAGCGCTGAAGCTGACGTGAAAGACAGGCAATTACAGCCAGGGATGCAGGGGATGATTGATGAGGCAACGGCTGGTTGTTATTGATGCAATTGGTATTGTTGAAACATCACTCCCCAATACCATTTTTCTCCCGGGCGAGGGGTTTCCATGGCGCTCGTCACACTTGGAGGCACAGTGCTCTTCTGTTCCCCTGCTCGAGCACTCATTTCTGGCTCAGATATGGGAATGGGGGGGGGGGGGGGGAGAAAGAGAGAGAGAGAAAGAGAGGACAGCAGAAAGAGAGAGGGAGGGAGGGAATATGTTGATGTGTGAAACCTCTCTTTTACTCATTTCCGGCTATGAAAGATGAAGGAATGGATGACAGGGAGAAAGAAAAGGGAGAGGGAGACAGAGAGAAGAAGAGGGAGGGAGGGAGGATTTTTTTCTGGGAGGTGGCTGACTAGCGCTGATGTTCCTCCTCGACACATTTTAATTCGGGCAGCCGCCTGAATCCAATCTGCCTCCGTTTGCTCGTGTGCAGATATTCAGATTTCAGGTCAATGGTACTTAAAGGGAAGTAAATAATCGGAGTCCCGAAGCACAAGCTGAAACAGGAGCAGGAGGAGGAGGAGGAGGAGGAGCAGGAGGAGGAGGAGGAGGAGGAGGATGCTTTGGTTACAACTGAAATGGGGCAGATGGAATCTGTCAGATGTAATATCTCTTCCTCCTAAAAGCAGAGGAGACAATCCGTCACACGTTGTCTTTTCCACTCGTGATTTGTTTGACGACACTACATGAAATTCTGTCGTCTGTCGAAATTCCTTTAGAGACAATGGTTTGCCTTGAAATAATGCTGCTTATAAATTTGTGGGTGTGGGAGGAAAGAGATGGAGCAGGTAGCACGTCATGGTCCTTCAAAGGCTCCCTGAAAGAGAGAAAGAGAGAGAACGAATGTCGTAGACCTGTGCGATTCTGGATAAAATGATAATCACAATTTTCCTTAGAATGGAGATCATGATTCCCTCACAATTTTGTTTTAGGGATTCATCTTTGTGAAATGCTGGGCCAATAAAAAAAAATTTAAAATGACAATTTGGTCAATAACTGATATTAATATTTTCAAATTAAAATTATTTTTTTAATTGTTTGATTGCTGTCCCAGACATAATTTATTCTTCAAAACAAGTTAAGTAGTAATCCCCCTCCAACTAAAACTCTGCCACCATGCCTTGACTGACAGCTTTGATAACATGTTATAAAAGTAAAAGCCATTAGGCTGTAAGCTCTCTAAACTGCCTGTACTCATTTCGTCCATTTCATTCGTCCTAGTGCAACCTTTTTCCTGCCCATCATGTGCCCTGTCATTCACTTGCTCTCAGTGGGTTTGCTTTCCTTAATGCCAGGTACCCACTGCTCCGTCACATGGCAACCCTGTGTTGTCATTTTTCTTTTTTTACGGGAAGAAAGTAGGCTTGGAATGACCCGCTGTGTTGATGTCGTAAAAAAAAATCGTAGTCATTCTAAAATGAGATTGCATATTCTGTAAGTGTCAACCGAGATTGCAATTTTATTTTAAAAAGCGTCAGCAAAATGTAATGTAATGTAATGTAATTATGTTTAATTGTGCAGTCCAGGAAGGCAGACGCCATGTTGGCCTGTGTCTTCTCCTCGCCACACAGTGGCCCAAACATCACTTCCTCCATGTCAGTACTCCCTCACAGACCCTGGGGATGCAACAGTAGAGTGTGCCCACAGTTCGCTACGTGCCACAGTAATGGTATGGTTTCAGTATCGTAATACTTACAATAGCATATTTTAACAATTAACTATACTTTTTGCATATATATATATATATATATATATATATATAAAATGCTTTCCGAAAATGGCTCTGTGCCTGATTAGGCCTGGTTTCTACAGTAGACCTATGTACCTATCTTAGCTTTCTTTTGCTTGGAGGTCAAACTATCAGTGGCACGAGCTGTTGACACTCATACTGCTTTTATTATTACGTCCAAAATCTTAGGCTAAGACAGGCTAGGCTATACAGGCCCAATGTCCATGCAACCTAGTGGAAAGTAGAAGAGAAAGAACCCATTGACTTTAAGAAACTTAATTTAGTTTCACTCTTGCTAACTTTTTTGGCCTGGACATTTGGCCTGGGCAGATGGCGTCCTTTCTCTGATTTATTTTGTCGTAAATTGTTGTTGTAAAGCAAGAGCAAGAGTTTTCTCCCACAAGTGGACTCTCCCTTCTGAACTAGCAATAAATACAGCCGGGAGATAGCAGCATATAAGACAAAGGCTTCCAGGAGTAGACTGCAGTAGCAAAATAACACTTGCAGACTATACTTTGGTTTTGGTCTTACCTACCGTCGTTGGCTAGTGAAATCCAAAACGGTCTCTCACAGTGGATATCAAAGACAGCATTGCCTCTTCAAAATACGCTGCTCTGGTTCCGGAACCGCCACCTTTCCATTGTCACTCATGTTGGAGCTGTCCACTGTTATTTTTTTTTTTTAACTCTCCATAAGCCACCCCTAACGGATGCACACACCCCTACACACACGAGCACATACTGCTGGACAGTATGGAATACACAAGCTCACACACACACACACACACACACGCACACAGACAAGCGGTGTGTGGAAATTGCCTGTGTAAACATGATGAGGCAGGCCTGCGTCTGGTGTGTAATTCATCGGTAGGTTTTGTGGCTGACAGGCCGCCGTAGAACCAGATCGTCAGCATGACACAACGTAGACACTTAGCAACCATGTCCCAGTGAACACCACCATATAGATCCCCTAAAAGATTGACAGACAAAGACTGACAGACACCATGTTCATGTGTGTGCATTTATTACACACACACACACACACACACACACACACACACACACACACACACACACACACACACACACAGTCATAAAAACTGCGGTTCCACAGCAATGATGAGAATTACAAACAAGCCACAAGCCACTAAGACTGTACATTTTCAGAGATCAGAGTGGGATTGTTCAAAAAAAGGGGGTAGAGCACCGGTATCCTTCATCAGTGGGATTGTTTATTGTTTCTCTCAGTAAAAGAGCCAGACGTTGTTTGAGATGGAGAGAGAAATTCAAAGCTGACCTAGACAGCTCCTCTGGCTTGGTTCGTCGTGACGAGAGTGGAGTGGGTTTGGATGGGTGGGTGTGGCAGCTGGAACGCGGAGGAGAGAGAGCGCGGCGCCCACAGATCCATGGGTGGAGGCAGCGGCTCTGAATTATTAACTAAATAAAAAGCTGCATCTGTCTGCCAATGAATTATTTACTCCTAAAATGGGTCTCTCTCTGGAGACGGGCGAGCAAGTGAGTGAACGAGGGGAACAGGATGGGGACGGAGATGGAGAGAACGAGAGAGAGAGAGAGAGAGAGAGAGAGAGAGAGAAAGGAAGGGTGTTCCAGAGGGATCAGCTCCACATACGTTTCAGTGCCCAAACTCGGGGAACACCGTCCACATTCTTTTCTTTGGCCCAGATACGACGTCACCCCTCAG
>NC_085003.1:31268689-31278689 GCF_963854185.1 Sardina pilchardus
TATCGCAAGATCCTTTTCTTTTCTTGTTGACAACCAAATACAGACAGAAAAGGAGGAGGAAAGGTTCTGAAATCAATAGCAATCACTCACACATGAGGAGCTCTAAGCCTAAATGGCTTAATCCTGCCTCCATGGCCTGTCATCCTGCAGATTATATAGCACCCCCCTCCCACCCCTTCCCCTTCAGCTCCAAATGAGTCCAGCAGCACCAGTGCAGATCACAGATCAGAATAAGCACAAACTGTCAGATATGACAGGCTGGCTGTAAGCACTGCAAAGCCCACCACAACAGCCCCTCCCTCACAGCAGATCTGAAGGGCGGCAGACGGACAGGACTGTGTGTGTGTGTGTGTGTGTAGTCGTCGTCTTCACCCAGGTTTGACCCAGGCTACATCCACACCATTGTATATTGTTTCAATCTGAAACGCTTTTATTGCGTTTTGCGCTTCAATCTGAAACGCTTTTATTACGTTTTGCACTTCTCGTCTACACTACTCTGCCGTTTTCAAACTCCAGAAATGGAACAATGCTTGTTTGAAAAATCATTGTCGGCCCCGTTTTCATTTCAAAACCTTGGCTTAGCATTTTTATGTGGACAGCGAAATGCTCAAATATTTGAAAACAATTGCCTATTTTTTACAGTGCTGATAATTGTGTAAATAGTCATGTGATTTATACAAATGGTCACGTGATCTTGGCTTCAAGGGTTCTGGAATTCCAGTCTTGTGTCTGGATGGTGATCGTACTAGTTTTAAAACGGCTCTTAAAAATGAAAACAGAATAGTGGGGACTGAAGGCTGAGGGGATGGAGGTGGTGGGGAAGAGAGGGCTGCATCCACCCAAGAGGAGGAGGAGGAGGAGGAGGAGGAGGAGGTGGTGTGCAAGTCACTCTGAGTGGTTATGTTTAATTTAGTCTGCCTGAGTGCTCCTCTTTCTCAGAAGACATGTACACACACACACACACACACACACATACACACACACACACACACACACACACACATGCACACACAAAGTGGACCAAACTCAAACATGCATGGATGTGTACACACTGACATGACATGGGCACACACACACACACACACACACACAAACACACACACACACACACACACACACACACACACGCTTATGCTTCTCCATGGACACACACACACACACACACACACACACACACACACATACAGACACACATGCTCTCATATACACACATACACAGTGACACACACTCATATTTGTACGTGCAATACTGAGTGTGCCTTATTCAGTCGGACAGAGTGATGTGAATACTTTATGCAGTTATTTATAGTTGCCTCCGCCTGCTTTGCTTACAGTAAAGGTACGGGCTGTCCTCTCCTCTCTTCCTCTCCTCCTTTCCTCTCCTCTTCTGTCCTCTCCTGTCCTCTCCTCTCCTATCCTCTCTTCTCCTGTCCTCTCCTCTCTTCTCTTCTCCTCTCCTCTCCTCTCTTCTCCTGTCCTCTCCTCTCTTCTCTTCTCCTCTCCTCTCCTCTCCTCTCCTCTCCTCTCCTCTCTTCTCCTCTCCTGTCCCCTCCTGTGCTCTCCTCTCTTCTCCTTTCCTCTCCTCTCTTCTCCTCTCTTCTCCTCTCCTCCTCTCCTCTCCTCTCCTACGGTGCTCCCTCCACCCCGGGTCGGACAAACTGTGACAATAAGATAATATGATTCAACAGCGCTTATCTTAATTACCATTATCACTATCAAAGTAATGCATTCACACGGGCAAGATTTATATTTAGAGCCACTGAGGCAGCCTTCTGCTGATAATCAGCACTCTCTAGCTCGGCTCAAGTGTGTGTGTGTGTGTGTGTGTGTGTGTGTGTGTGTGTGTGTGTTTCTGTGTTTGTGTGTGTGTGTTTGTGTGTGTGTGTGTTCAGAAAGAGGGAAGGACAGAGAAAGAGAATTAGTGATGTGAGTGATGGGGTGTGTGTGTGAAAGCAGGAGTCTGTGAACCAGTGAGTGTGTGCGTCAGAGTCAGAGTGTGTAGGTGTGTGTGTGTGTGTGTGTGTGTGTGTGTGTGTGTGTGTGTCTGTGGTCGTGAGTGTGAGGGAGAGAGTCCATGTGTACACGTTTGTGTGAGTGTATCCCCTGTCCATTACCCCTCCAGCGACAGCTGATTGTGTTTGCTTTAGAGATGAAAGTGTGAGGGGGGAGAGGTAGGGAGGAAGAGAGAGAGAGGAGAGTGAGAGAGAGAGATATAGAGAAGACGGTGAAAGAGAGAGAGAGAGAGATAGAGAGAGAGAGAGAGAGAGGAGGACAGATTGTTTTTCCCAGTTGCTCAACTGCGCGCAGCTTGTTGGGTTTTTATTTTTTTTCAGATCTGGACTCTCCCCTTTTCTCTCTCTCTCTCTCTCCCCGGTCGGCTGGCTGGCTTTTCATTCATTTTTCCATAAGCTGTGGCGTGCTGCTAGGATACTGCTACTGGTTGCCACAGAGACGCCGCTCATCACACACACCAGGAGGGGGGGAACACTTGCTTGAACATGACAGTGATTTCAGCTGCCATTGGCTGGCTGGAGCGCTGTACTGTACACGCTAGTCTCTCTCTCCTCCCCGCCATTCTTCTTCTAGCTCTCGTTCTGTCAGCCTCTCTCTCCCTTTCTCTCTCTGTCTCTCTCTCTCTCTCTCCCTTTCACACACACACACACATAATACACTCACACACCCACGCACAAGCACAAGCACAAGCACTCACACACAGAGGTACAGTACACATCCTTCCTCTCCTCCAGTCAGGGTCCATGTAGGACAGCGAGAGGTTTCCTAAAATGATGGCCCGGTCGTGTTCTCCTCGTCGTCAAGGCTCTAATATGCTAAATGACATCCAGCTGGACCCCGGCCACCTCTCGTCTCGTCTCCTCCCCCCCCGACGGTGACAGGGGAGCTGTAGGGGACGTCTGATCTGAAGGCACTAAATCACCACACTGATATGATGTGAGAGAGCAGTCCAAGGCAGCGGGTTTCTCCATCATGGCTACCAGGGACCACACCCTGGCGCCCACGACGTCCTTGAGGAGCAGAGGGCCGTGCGAGGAATGAGGCAGCGCCACCTCCTGGCCGGTTGGATTTTTTAAAATGATAACAGACACTGAGGAGGAAGCAGAAGTGTTTGTGCGAGAGGGTGATGATGATGCCCCCTCCCTATGTGTTGCAGTTCTCAAGGGAGCCTAAAGGGCGGCGCCGCCGCTTCTCTCCCTCACGCGTGCGCGCACACACACACACACACACATGTGCGGCCAGGTCTCCTTTTTCTACTTGGATGAGCAGACAGATCCTGGCTAATTACCACCGTCGGCTGCCATCCCCATCCCCATCCCCATCCTCCTCCTCCGCCACCCCGACGCCTGACTTGTTTGTTATTCACAGGCCTCTTTAATTTGATTGCACCCTCTCGCCCAGGTCTCCCATGAGCGCACACAGTGCTGCACTGGGGCACTCCAAAGGGGGGGTGGGGGGTGGGGAGGGGCAGATGGGGCAGGTGGAACAGGGGGTGGGGGGAGGGGGGAGGGGCAGGGAGAGCAGGGGCGTTGGCTGGGGTGGTAATGTCACCAGTGGTGAACAATAAAGTGTTGGCTCAGTGAGGCTTGGGAGTTTTTTTCCACGTTTGGTTTGTCTGATGCCTGCTGCTCACTTCCGTGTTGTGGCTGACCAGGGCCACAGTGGGTGGACGCATGCTTGCGCACACACTCCACAGGGGCTGGGTTGGGGAATGGGCAGGAGGTCAGCCCAGTGCTGTGGCTGTTTTGGGGGCTAGCCTTTAGTCAGATACTGCAGCTGTGTGTTTGTATTGGGTCCTAACAGGGGTTGGATCCAACACGACCCATCCATATGCTCACCAGCTGAATGGGAGTGTAGCCCACCACAGCTGTTGTTCCAGCAGTGTACGGCCGGGGAAGGTGGAACAATAGGGAAGGAACAGGATAAATCACTGTCTAAAACTTGCAACTATAAAACGTAGCATCATGTTCTTACTTTCTTGTGAAAAGAGGCCAGAATTGGTCAGCCACATTGGCAACATTGGAGCCAGAGCCTGTGTAGTAAGTAAATGGTCCAGGTCTGCATAGAAGTGGCCATATTTGGTTGCATTTTTTAGTTCTGTGGCTTCACTTTTGACAGAGCGTACTGTACGCCGTCTTGCGCTGCGCGCCGTTTGTTATTTCGTACGGTCATCAGGGGCAGGTGTGAGTGAGAGTCGTGATGGGCACGGCCATGCTGAGTATATCTGTGCAGAGTGTGCCAACACCAGCAGTCCTCAGCAAAGAGACAGAGACAGGCCTGTCTGGCTTATCCTGCCAAAAGCTCTGGAGCAGGAGAGAAAGAAGAGAAAATGAAAGAGAAGAGAAAGCTACTGGAGAGAGAGAGAGAGAGAGAGAGAGAGAGAGAGAGAGAGAAGGAGAAGCTCTGTTGAGTATCTTAATCCATCTTCTTGATGTCAGAATGAAAGCTTAGGGCTTGTCACATGGTGCAAATGCACAGTAGGTGGGGGTGGGGCGAGTTAACTGGGACCATCAGCAGCACGGAAAAAAAAACTGTTCTGTGATAATCATCTCATACATTAGCACAAAAAGCCTTCTGTATGCAAATCCATTACTACTGTCAGAGTGATACTATTGCCAGGCAATCAGTTCGCTATAAAATAAATAAATGTATGGTCACCCACCTGTGTAGAAAAACAAACAACAAACAAAAACAAAGGAAAACAGGGCATGTCCACTCAATCCTTAAAGGTCATGCACACCACTGGAATACAGACACAAGTCTTTCTTTCCCAGCACAACGCCACACCCACCCATCCAAGCCTACACGCATTTGACCCAATCCAGAGGTTTCTTGACATGTCACAGCGTCTTGCCTGCCCCCAGTCCATCAATAGATCCCAATAGGGCCTGGCCAAGAAGATGACATTGATCCTAAAAGTATATTATTAACTGTGTGGCAGTCAGCCTCCTTCTCCAGTGACACCGTAGGGTGTCGTTAGGGGCCAGTAACATGGGATGTTGATGTGTCCCGGTGGATGATGTAATAGAGCGAGCAATCCGATTGGCTGACAGAGTCCTTGGGGGGGGGACGCTGGCACAGCTGAGGGTGGGTGTGGTCGGGTGTTAGCGCGACAAGGACAGTTAGCCTTGTTAGCTCTGTGCGAATACTGGCTGTTTGCTCTATGTGTGTGTGTGTATGTGTGTGTGTTGTTGTGTGTGTGTGTGTGTGTGTATATGTGTGGAGGTGCAGGGTTTTAAGGACTGCCAACGATTAAGGCACAACTGGAGCGTTCAGCAGGAAGGCAGAATAACACTTAAATATTTCATTAGATCAATAATTCAACAGCTGCCACTGGAGAGAGAGAGAGAGAGAGAAGAGAAATAACGAAGAGAGAAAGCAGAGGGTGTGTGAAAGAGGGAGAAGAGAGTGGAGAGATGAAGAGAGAGACAAGAACAGAGAATCAGAGAGGGAGGAGAAGGAGAGAGAGAGAGTATAGAGAGCAAGAGAGAGAGAGAGAGAGAGAGAGCGCATCAGACCTAAGATTGCATTCCCCAGGAAAGGGCCTGTAACCATGGCAACTGGAGCTGACTGTCACATGATGCGGAGGAGTGTTGAGGGAGGGGAGAGGAGGGAGCCATCGAGTGTGTGAGAGAGAGAAGAGAGGAGAGGAGAGGAGAAAAAGACAGAGAGAGAGAGAGAGAGAGTAGAGTAGAGGAGAGCAGAGCAGCACAGAAAGAGACGCGATAATGAAGAGAATGCAGAGGGGACACAGTTTAGTTCGGTGTCGGTCTCAATTCAATTTCCTTAAGGAAGGCAACCTCCCACCCACTCCCCCACATCACAGCCCCCGCACCCCCCGCACCCCCCGCCTCGCCCCGCCTCGCCTGTGCATCCAAGCAGTCGTGTGGAGGGGGATGACATAACAAAGGAGAGGGGGCGAGGACAAAACAGGGCGAGATTAGTAAAGAAAGAATACACACACACACACACACACACACACACACACAGACACACACACACAGACACACACACACACACACACACACACACTCATAAATGCAGAAGTACAGTTACTCTCCCTCACACAAGCGCGCGCCGCACACACACACACAGGCATAGACACACACAGTTGCACTCTCTCTTTCACACAGGGGTGGGGGGGGGGTTCTCTGCTGTGCATCAGAGCTGGTGAACCTTCCAGTAGAGGACTTCCTGTCTCGTGTCCAGATGTGAGACCGTCACACACACACAAACCCACACACACACATACACACACACCAAAAGGCAAACGGACAGACAGACAGTGGAATACTAGGGAAAGAGAAGCACACACAGAGAAACACACACACGCATACACACACACACACACACACACACGCAGAGCCTTTCATGTCATGAGGTTGACACGGGGCTCACACACTCTTCAAAGGGTCACCCCGCAGCTGGAGGGGACACAGAGAATGGCGCCACGCTGACTGGTCTAAGTCACACCACTAAGATATGTGCATACTGTATGTGAGCTCAGAACTGTGTGTGTGTGTGTGTGTGTGTGTGTGTGTGTGCGTGTGTATCTGTGTCTGTTTTATATATGAGTGGATGCGAGTGTGGGTGTGGTATATATGCACTTCCATGTTTTTTGCACATAGTGGACTAGCTGTAACTGGAGATCCAGTGAAGTAGTATTTGAGTGACGGTGCTCTGAGTAATATGGCCAATTTCCTCTGTGCAATCTTGATCTTAATGTCTCTCATGCCCAAGCGGAAGTATTGGAGGGAATTTGATTTGGGTGTGGCTGTGGACACAATTGCTGTTTACACGGAATACCATCAGTCCGTTCTATTTTTACAATCCTGGAGGCTGATGGTCTGCTCAGCTTTTACTGTGATCATTCATTCCGGGTTTTTTCTGCCGTAAATGAAATCCCAGACAAACCCCTCTCAACAGAATGTGTCTTGTGTGCAAATTACAGGGTAATATTATCACTATTTTAGAATGCAGCCTGCCCAACCACTGTGGACATACACACGGGAGCAGTTACTCAGATATGCTGCCCACACTGACATACTGTAGCTTCAGACATGAGGAATTTCAACCAGAAAGACTCTCTGCAAGACCATTCCTCTGCTATTTTGCACTCACACACACACTATCACCTATAAAACCTTCTCCCATGCCAGTGTCATACCAAACTATCACATTATCATAATGAACTTTCCCCCCGATGACAGCATAATAAACCTGGTTAATTAATTAAAGGTTGAACGATTAGATGTATTAAAGGGAATAAAAGCTGGCGTGACTAAGAGCTGCGGGTGAGATGGGACCCGTCAGGAGACTTGTAGTGTGGCGTGGTGTGGTGTGTGTCTGCAGGCTGGTGATGCTAATTTTGTGTGTGTGTGTGTGTGTGTGTTTGTGTGTGTGTGTGTGTGTGAGTGTGTGTGAGTGTGTGTGTGTGTGTGTGTCATGGAGGGGCGTGTTAGAGTGGAGGCCAGCAGCTGTTCTACAGCACCCTGCGCACTGTTCCATGAGTCAGGGTCTGCCTGCCAGTCAGGGAGTGTCTCTCTCTCTCTCACACACACACACACACACACACACACACACATACTCACACACATGTCACTGTCTATCTGTTAGTCTCTCTCCCTTTCTCTCTCTTTCTGTCTCTCTCTCACACGCCTTTCACTCTGTCTCTCTCTCTGTTTCTCACGTCTTTCACTCTGCTGTTGTCTGTCTCTCTCCCCTCTTGCTGTCTGCCTGGCAGTCAGTATCTGTCTTCCTCTCACTTCCCCCGTTTCTGCAATTATCTATTTTGCGTTATTGTCTGTTTGTGTTTGATAGCATAGATCTGTCTCCACCTGTGAGTCAACTGCACCAACTGTCTTACTCTGAGCCAGTATCAGTCTCTTTTGTTATCCCAAACTGTCTGGCTTCCAGTAGGTGTCTGTCTCCCTCTGCTTGTTTGTGTCTTGCACATGGGCTGTGTTTCTGATGTCTGTCTTCCATCTTCTCACCAACTGTCTCACTGTCAAGCAGTCTCTGTGGAGGTCTCTGGCTGTCTGTCTTTCTCTCCTCTACTGTCTGCCCCTGGTTGTCTTCCTCCTCGGCCCCACTCTTTATTTTGATCTCTCTCACTCCCTCTGTCTTTCACTCTCTTCACTCTTTCCCTTTCTCTCTCTCTCTGTCTCTCTCTCATCTTCTTCTCCTCTCCTCTGATGGATGGGCATGATTGCATACCCTGTGCCTCCCTGCAGCATAATTACACATTGCAGTTCCTGCCCATCCTTTTCCTTGGGCAGCGCGAGGGGGCTGCTTAGATCACACACACACACACACACACACACACACACACACACACACACACACACACACACACACACACACACACACACACACACACACACACACACACACACACGCACACACACACACTCGCACACACACACACACACACACACACACACACACACACACACACACACACACACACACACACACACACACACACTCTTAAACTCTTCGACCCCCATCACAGCTGGGGCATATGTCTGTTCTCTGTTCTCCAAGCTGATTGCTACTGTTTTGAATTAAGATGGCTTTAAAAAGGAAAGAGGAAAAATAGTTCAAATCAGAGAAGATAGAGCAACTTGGCCTTTGACTCCGGGGTACTACGGAAAATGTGTGTGTGGCGATGCGTCAGTCTCTCACTAGGATGATGATGTCCTTCTGATGGACAGCTTGACCTGTCAGACAGGATGATGCCCTGATCTCTGCACATCACTAACCCCTTTAATGGAGCAGCCAGGACCTGCCGTCTTAAGCGTGGATTAGTTTTCATAACAAATAAATAGCCACTTTGTAGTGGTAATCCTCACCATAAAGAGTGAGGCTTTGTGTGTCTCCAAGGCCCGTGTGTGTGTGTGTGTGTGTGTGTGTGTGTGTGTGTGTGTGTGTGTGTGTGTGTGTGTGTGTGTGTGTGTGTGTGTGTGTGTGTGTGTGTGTGTGTGTGTGTGTGTGTGTGTGTGTGTGTGTGTGTGTGTGTGTGTGTGTGTGTGTGTGTGTGTATGCACACGTTTTTTAGCGTGCGCATGGGGCTTACATCTCAAAGCCGAACTAGACTGCCTCCCATGGCTCCATGTTAATTAGGGAGAAAAGGTTGCCACTGTCATCGGGGCTAAATGAATAGGAGTTCCCAGGCAGGCATGGTGCCTCTCCTGGACTTAGAGCTTCAGCTCAGCCTGCTATCATTAACAGTGGCCTGGTTTCAATATCACTCAATTGTTATCCAAAGCAAAAACTAAAAAGAATCAAAACCAGCTGGGTTCAAGATAGGAGATTAATTCATTTTGGGGAGGGTGGGCCATTGGTGACGACCTCCCACTGATATCTCTTGTTTTGTGAGATTGTGTGTGTGTGCCTGTGTGTGTGCGTGTGTGTGTGTGTGTGTGTGTGTGTGTGTGTGTCTGTGTATGGAGGATTAGCTATGCCCGGTTTTTAGGGTACAGTCTCCTCTTCCTGCTCTGATTGTCCCTTATTACACCACAGTCACACACACACACACACACTCGTGCACACTCACAGACACAGAGACACACACTGAGAGAGATTAAGATGAGAAGAGAAGCATATGTAAGCTGCCTGGTCAGCAGCTGTGACTGTAACGGATTGGGTCTTCCTGTTCTCGGCGAGTATCCGGCCCAGAACCACCCCCAGATCCGGCCCAGGTGTGCAGCCGCACCAGTGTCTGGCCAGAGACTCATCTGCAATGCAAATCCCCTTTACCATGTTCAGCGTGCGTGTCTCATCTCAGCCCCACGTAGCCACCTAATAAACGAATGCTGATGAAGACTGCTCCTTTCTCCGGCCCATTGTGAGGAGGCTCTTCATTCAATGGCCAATCACTCGTGGACTACTCGTGCGCGGCGCCCCTCAGTGCTCCCGCTCGTCCAGGAGACAATACGAGCGACGGCGGGAGAAAGCTAATACGGACGAGGCGTGACGAGTCATG
>NC_085003.1:31283689-31293689 GCF_963854185.1 Sardina pilchardus
CTCATTATCTTTTATTTCAAGTCAATTTTTAGCTCCCCCGAAAAAAGCGTTCTGTTTCTGTTAAAAAAAAGATAGATTTAATTGACTGCAAGAACAGCTGTATTTGTGTGTGTGTGTCTATGTGTGTGTGTGTGTGTGTGTGTGTGTGTGTATGCGTGCATGCGTGCATGTGTATGGCTGTGTGAGATACAGTGTGTGTGTCCATGTCTCCGTGCTGCGCGTCTCTCCATTGAGACTCATTAGGCAGTGGAATGTGTGCGTCCACCACGGCGGTTTGTTTTAACAGCCAGCAATACTCGTCCTTGTGGAAGTTTGTGTTTAGACCAAGAGGAATGACTTTGCTGCGATGCTTCAGATAAGCAGGAAGCAGGGGCGAGGCAAATAGAGGCCTAAAAAGGACACGCCGCCGGTTCCCGATAAACCCCCAGACGGGCCACTAAATCCTGCCGCGTCTGGAATGAGAGCAATGTTCATCGAAACACATCAGTCCGCTCTGCCCCGTCGTTCAATATTCCACACACTGCATCATGGCATATGCATAATCCTGGTCAGAAGTGTGGTGAAATACAGTGCAGTGGAATTGCATGTGAACAATGGCGGACAGTGCATATAGCTGATTTATTGCTAACTGGTGATCATCATTTTGTATGATTAAATCAGCTACTTCACTATATTTTAGCCTTTTGTTGATTTGCACTGTGGCCAGTGTAAGAACTTTGCACAGATTTTTAGAATGTGTCAGTAGGCTTTGGCCGCAATCAAAGCTTATGTGATTAATATATGATTTGCTGCATGAGTTTGAATCAGTATTTCTGCAGTGAAGTCAGTAACCAAGTGTACAATCTGTCTGGATTGGCAATTATGATTGATCAAAGTATAGTACTCGCTCAAAAGAGTGACAGGAAACCAATAGCCTACACACTAAATCAAGCTAGCTTCCAGGACATGTGTGTGTGTGTGTGTGTGTGTGTGTGTGTGTGTGTGTGTGTGTGTGTGTGTGTGTGTGTGTGTGTGTCAAGCATGTGTAGGGGTGCACTCATGCACACATTTCTGCAGGCACATTTCATAACCTCAAAGAAATGAGTCAATCTTTGCCTTCTTTTCTTGGTAGCCCCAGATGTAATACTGTTTTATGCGTGGGTAATACTCCTCTTGTCCCGGAGACCTTTTTGGTGACCCATTTAGCCATAATGGGTGCACTACTCTAGTGTGTGTATGTACGTATGTACTGTATGTCTTGAATGACCCAACGCTCCACTGCCTTTTCTAGATGAACTAGCATCATTGTGTATCATTAGCTTTAGACGTGCTTTGAGCTTCTCCTCCTTGCATCTTTGCAGCATAGTGTGCTTGCATCTTGCAAACGTTAAATTAACCAAGCCTGCATACAAAGTGAACAAATGTACAAAGGTTGCGATGATGATGACGGCTTGTCAGGAAGCACACGCTGTTGTCAGCAGTGTGTCTTAACTAAACCGAGCCTTTGTGCAAAAAATGAACCAACTTATAAAGGCTGTTTTCCAGGAAACATACATTACTGTCAGCAGAGTGCCCTGACAGTTTATGCCTGGCAGCCATTTTGTGTCTGCCACAGAGAACATGTGGAGGTGCAGTTTCACTCTGCCTGCCTCTGAAGCTGCCCCTCATGGTTCAATCTTAGATTACTGTACGTGTTCACAGCTACCGCTACTACTACCAGATTTGAGCAGACTGAAGAGGTGAGGCTGAAGAGCAGGCCCACGTCTGTGCTGGAGTGTGCTGCTCTCTCTCTCCGTGGCATGGGTCTCGTAGTGCATATCCTCCCAGTGTGTGGAGCCCATGACAGCTGCTCACTGCTCCACCTTGAGGCCGTTTTAGAGAGGCCGAGTGGAGCGGAGAGGCTTCTAATAGGATTGAATTGGCTGCGGGCCCAGTGCCATGTCATTGGTTATCCTCTGGGAAGCTCCTCCATCTTTATCTCGGCTATCTGTGACACACACGCAAACACTCACAGCACACACACACTCCCCCCCACACACACACACCTACACACACACAGACATGCAGACCACCCTGCAAACAATATATTGCTTTCTCCTTCTTTCCCTCTCTTCTTCCTCTTCTTTATCTAACACTCTTTCTTTCTCTCTCTCTCTCTCTCTTGGCCCTTATACTTTCTCTGTTCTTCCTCCCTCTCTCCTTCTTCTCCTCCTCACTCCCTCTCTCCTTCTTCTCCTCCTCACTCCCTCTCTCCTTCTTCTCCTCCTCACTCTGCCTTTCTTTCTTGTCCTCTATCTCCCGTCCCTTATCATGTTGACGCTCTCTTCTAAGCCATTGTGCTTGTGTCCGAGGCCCTGTGTCCAGAGCGATCTCTGTGTCTTCTGCATCGATGTTTGTGTGTGTGTGTGTGTGTGTGAGTGTGGGTGGGTGTGAGTGTGGGTGGGTGAGTATGTCTTTGAATAAGTGTGTGTGCTTGTGTGTCAGTGTATGTATTTGTGTGTGTGTTTGTGTGAGAGAGACAAGGACAGCCAGAGAAAGAGAGAGAAAGAGGGAGAGAGAGAGAGAGAGAGAGAGAGAGATAGTATGTGTGTGTGTGTGTGTGTGTGTGTGTGTGTGTGTGTGTGTGTGTGTGTGTGTGTGTGTGTGTGTGTGTGTCTTGTTGCCAGACTGTGGAGTGATGGGAAGCAGGTTGGTGAGAGGTGTTGCCAGGCAGAGCTCTCAAGCAGGAACAGCAGAAGAGGAGGGGGCGGCAGCATAGTGCGTGTGTGTTAGTGCCTGTGTGTGGTTCGTTTCTGCTTGCTTGCTTGTGTGTGTGTGTGTGTGTGTGTGCTTGCTTGTGTGTGTGTGTGTGTGTGTGTGTGTGTGTGTGTATGTGCGTGCTTGCTTGTGTGTGTGTGTGTGTGTGTGTGTGTGTGTGCTTGCGTGTGTGTGTGTGTGTGTGTGTGTGTGTGTGTGAGGGAGACAGAGGAGAGTTCAGTGAGGGAGGGGTGAAGTTGGCATGCATGCAGAGGTGGAGGCGGCTCTGGATGAAGGAGAGATCTGAGCTCCCATTGCTGTAGGGGAGCAGCACCTCCTCATCGGAGCTCCCATTGCTGTAGGAGAGCATCACCTCCTCATCTGAGCTCCCATTGTTGTAGGAGAGGAGTACCTCCTCATCTGAGCTCCCATTGCTGTAGGAGAGCATTACCTCCTCATCTGAGCTCCTATTGTTGTAGGAGAGCATTACCTCCTCATCTGAGCTCCTATTGTTGTAGGAGAGGAGCACCTCCTCATCTGAGCTCCCGTTACTGTAGTCCGAATCCTTACTCCCCGACCCTCAGTGACCCCCGGGAATGTGCCATCGTACGACTCTATTCATCAGCCCAAGCGCACTCCACACAACACACACTCGGAGCACAGACACACTCCACACAACACACACTCGGAGCACAGACACACTCCACACAACACACAATCACAGCACAGAGGACACACTCCACACAACACACTCTCACAGCACAGACACACTCCACACAACACACAATCATAGGACACACTCTTACTCTTCTGGAGGACAGGGGACTGGCCAGTAGGGTTATCATACTAAAACAAATCAGAAAAGCAGAATAAATCAGTGCGACTGCAAAGACACATTTCAATTGCAAACCACTAATACATATTCATAAGCACAGATTCCAAAGTAGGTAATTGCCTGGGAGAAAGTACCTATTTTCAGCTGTTCCTATGGTGTAATCTTTAAATGGTTGTAGCCAAAAGTGACACAAAGTGGTTTAAAGGGATATTCCGCCATTTTTGGAAATACGCTCATTTTCCACCTCCCCTCGAGCAAAACAATCGATATTTACCTTGTTCCCGTTCATCCAGCCATTCTGTGAGTCTGGCGATACAACTTTTAGCTTCAGCCTAGCATAGATCATTGAATCGGATTAGACCATTAGCTTCTCGCCTGCTAGCTTCATGTTTAAAAGTGACTAAGATTTCTGGTAATTTTCCCATTTAAAACGTGTCTCCTCTCAAGTTAGAAAGTGCAATAAGACCAACTGAAAATGAAACCTGGCGTTTTTCTAGGCTGATTTGACATGGAACTACACTCTCATCTGGCGTAATAATCAAGGCAACTTGCAAACGTACCATAGGCGCAGTGATATCATACGCAGCATCTGAAAATAGTCCCCATAGACAACAAGCAGTAGTAGTGCCAGTAGCTGCAAGTTGCCTTGATTATTACGCCAGATGAGAGTGTAGTTCCATGTCAAATCAGCCTAGAAAAACGCCAGGTTTCATTTTCAGTTGGTCTTATTGCACTTTCTAACTTGAGAGGAGACACGTTTTAAATGGGAAAATTACCAGAAATCTTAGTCACTTTTAAACATGAAGCTAGCAGGCGAGAAGCTAATGGTCTAATCCGATTCAATGATCTATGCTAGGCTGAAGCTAAAAGTTGTATCGCCAGACTCACAGAATGGCTGGATGAACGGGAACAAGGTAAATATCGATTGTTTTGCTCGAGGGGAGGTGGAAAATGAGCGTATTTCCAAAAATGGCGGAATATCCCTTTAAATACAGTAGGTCAGTAGCAGTCTTTCCCTCTCTAAGTGTAGTAGATTACTCCCGCGCTGATATCTCTAGATATATTTAGATATCTGGAATTCTGCAAAAGTGGTTCAAATACAGTAGGTCTCCAAAGGAGCCTTTCCCTCTTCAAGTGTAAGAGTTCGCTCTTTCACGGCAATCTGTAGACCTCCTTTAAAGGCGGCGTTGGTGACTCGGCTCTTGTGTGGCCCACGAGAGGACCCCGAGACCGCCGCATCACGGCCGCATCACGGCCCCGCCGCTCAGCCTGAACAGCAACTCCACTCCACCGGAGCCGTGACTCACAGCCAAAAACCCGCTTCATGGAAATCCCTCTCAAAACCGACACGCCTGAAATTTGCATTGGCAGACAGAGTGTAACAATAAACAATGAGCCGTTATTGTTAGGGGGAGGGAGAAAGAGCAAGCAAACAGAAGCCGGCACGACTGATGAATGCTGAAAAGAGAGGAAAGAAGAGAGAGAGAGAAAGAAAGAATATTCTGGAGAGATACATCACTGCTAAGATTCTGCAGTGGAACTGGAGTATGTGTGTGCCAGAAGACGGTGAAGATTTTGACACATAATGTGGTATTAACTCCCCCCCCTCCACCTTCATTTATTTCTGAGTAGGACCTCTGACACATCTAGTCACGTGGTAGCCTAGTTTCTCTCCAGAAAGGCCATAATGGCATCTATATGTGCTCAAGGTCCCGGTGGAATGAAACATTAATGTGCAAGGTGTTCACCAGGTCCCGTCGCAGCAGCGGTGCCCCCTGGAGCTCAAGGACGGTACTGCAGTGGGTGGGGACGTACCAGCAGGATGGGCAGCCTCGACAAAGGCTTAGACAGATAAGAGCGCGCACTTGAGTCCCTCGGCCAGAATGAAAGGCATTCCAGCCACATCAAACGTCTCGTCATTACTCTCCGACTATGACCTGCTCCCTCTTTCCCTCTCTCTCTCCCTCTTTATTTCTCTCCCTCCCTCTCTCTCTCTCTTCTTTGCTCCATGTTAGACTCCCGTCACGCAGCCCTTTTTTCTCTCTTTTTTCGCTCTCATCTCTATCCCTCTCTTTACCACCTCCTCTAATACGCTCTTCACCTCCTCTAATACGCTCTTCCCCTCTTTTCTCTTCCTTCTCTCTTCCCTCTCTCCACCCCTCCCTCCCTCCGTCCCTCCCTCTCCTTTCCCGCTCATGTCAGTAAATTTGCCTGTGGCCACACAAATATGTCGAGGCAGAGAGACCAGCGAGGCTTGCTTCTACTCGTATCCACAGTCTACAGAAGACCCCCGGTGTTCGCACACAACAAATCAGATTTTAGGGTTGAGGATTGGAAAATATTAGTCTCACCCAGTGTGTGTAGCTCGCTCCAGTAAAGTAACACAGGGGCTGTGTTGTAAGTATTAGGATGTCGGAGAATGGCAAGGATTGAGGGCTGGACCAGGGCTGCTTGTATCGGCAGCGGGATATTTCACATGGCACTGCAGAATTCTGCAGCTGTGCAGCCAGCCAAGCCCCCAGGCCCGGCTAGCTGGCCACAGATCAGGCACTGACACCAGACCTCAGACACACAGATGGGGGGAAAGAGAGAGGGAGAGAGAGAGACGGACGGCCGGGGGAGAGGAGGGATGGAAGAAGAGAGGGCGAGATGGAGAGGGAGAGAGAGGGAACGCTTTTTCTCGTAGTTCATCTCAGACAGCACAGGAGAAAGAATAAGCAAAGCAGACAAGGAGGGAACCGAGAAAGAGATTGAGTCAGAGAGAATAAGAGAAGAGGTGGAGGAGGAAGAGGGGAAGAAGGAAGGAGACGGAGGAAGATGAAAAGAGACTCAGTCTGCAAGAGAGCCGGTGAAGAAGGCGTGGTGGTGAGAGAGTGCTCACGGGTGTCCATTTCCTCTCCGGGACCATGTGATCTGATCGGAGCGGATCGGATCTGTGCTCTGGCTCTTTTATCGGCTGCCTAATGAAGGCAATCACACACTCACACTCTTTGGAAGGTCTCGCTTTCAATCTCTCTCTTTCTCCCTCCTGTGTTCTCTCGCTCTATCTTTCTCTCCCCTGTGTTCTCTCTCTCTCTCCTGTGTTCTTGCTCTCTCTCTCTCCTCTCTCTCTTGTATTCTCTCTCTCTCTCTCTTCTCTCTCCTGAGTTCTCTCTCTCTCTCTTTCTCGCTCGCCATCCAATTCAGTTCAAGAAAGCCTTATTGGCATGGCCATTAAAGTAGCATTATTGCCATAGCCACACACTTAACCACATAAACATCTTTGAGGAGTCATCACCCCTAGTCAATCATATCTCTGCTGTCTGGCCACTTAATGACAGCACTCAGAGTCACGGGCAAGTCTGAGGTGGTCCGTGCATTAAGACAAGTGCTGCTTCTCTTCGCTTTCTCTCTCTCTCTCTCTCTTTCTCTCTCTCTCTCTCTCTCTCTCTCACTCTCTCTTTCTCTCTGCCTAATAAGGGCACCCAGACTCCTGGAGGTGTCCAGAGAGGCCTTGGCTCCCAGGCTACTTGCTATGACTGAGGCCTTTCAGCCTGTCAACACCAGGCTCTGTCCACGCCTAGCTAATTAAGTCACATCAGGCTATTCCAGGGCGCACGCTGCTCGGGGCACTGCCATCAAAGTTTAAGCAGCTCCTCCTCTCTTCAAAGCCCAGTTCAGTGCTGTATTGCACAACTGTCACACAAACATGAACGTTGCACAGATATCTTGTGTATCACTTTTCTCATCCACCCATCCCCCCAAAAAAAAGACTCCCATTCCCAGGCATTAGGACTGTGTGTCACAGGCCTACACACACCCAGCGCATTATAGACCTACTCACTCCTGCACGTTGAAGTATTATTGATGCTGCTGGAGTGTTCACTTTGAAATCTCCTTCACAATTATCACCGTTGGCACAGCACCTCAGCACAGTGAGAGGCAAAAGTATGTGTGTTCTGTGGTGTGTGTGTGTGTGATTGTGTGTGTGTGTGTGTGTGTGTGTGTATGTGTGTGTGTGTGTTCTGTGTTTGTGTGTGTGTGTGCATATGTGTGTCTATGCGCGTGTGTGTGTGTCTGCGTATGTGTGTGTGTGTGTGCATGTGTGTGTGTCTGCATATGTGTGTGTGTGTGTGTGCGTGCGCGTGTGTGTGTGTGTGTGTGTGTGTGTGTGTGTGTGTGTGTGTGTGTGAAGAGGGGCATCAGGTGTTTAATGGTAGAGCCTCACTCCACCGCAGGGGCCAATGTCACCAGTGACTAGTTATCAGCCTCTCGGCGCTCATGTGCCAACAAGCAACTCCGATTGGCTGCGAACATTCTGTGTGTGTGTGTGTGTGTGTGTGTGTGTGTGTGTGTGTGTGTGTGTGTGTGTGTGTGTGTGTGTGTGTGTGTGTGTGTGTGTGTGTGTGTGTGTGTGTGTGTGTGTGTGTGTGTGTGTGTGTGTGTGTGTGTGTGTAACCTAGGGTAAATTGAAACAGGTGACAATGTGAAAAGACTTGCACCAGCAGACAGCCTCTGTCTACTGACAAAGAGTACCTACAGTAAATCATGACACCAGAGCAAGATCAAAATAAACATGTCGTAGAAATATAATGTGGAATTTAAACATGAACTGATATCAAATACAGTGCTTCATCTAAATTCCGAAGCCCTCATATTCCCCTCTGCAAGACACAGCCTCCACTGTCTTTAAATGTGCATTTATTGCTAGACTTTACAATAATACAGTTCAGATCATATCATCCTATCGATTCAGGCACATAATGGTGTAATGATGTAATACTTTGTCATAACATGTACAGTAAAGGGGAATGATTAGCCCTAAAAAGGAGCTGTGGTACCATGTTGTACTATGCAATCCTATGCCAGTAACCACCCATGTAAGGGCTGCCTGCCTGGCTTGCAGAAAATGAGATATCAATCCAGAAGGGAACTGGTCTTGCTCAGTTCTGTGGGATTGAGAAAGGATCTGCTATGCACTGAGACCAAGTAGCCAAATTCCTCTGGTGTCCCACAGCAAAAGAGATCTAATAGTGGGTTATATTGGTTTGAGGATGAAGAAGGTAATGACAGAATATCCCATTTTGAGTCAACTATCCCTTTGAGGCTGACAGGGCACAGTGAAATTACCCTTGTGGGGAGAACCGCACAATGTACAGTGCAGTGGAGTGGAGTAGCCATGTTTAGCCTAAATCATTTCCAAGTCTAGTCCTTTTCCTTGGAGCCATTCTGAAATTCTTTGCACTGATTTCAGCAGAGCAGCCGCTTTAATGCCTCGTCTTCCTGATTCTTTTTCCCCCCTCTAGCTACCTAGACAGTTTAGATCGGATTGGAGCCAGCGACTACCAGCCCACAGAGCAAGACATCCTCAGAACCCGAGTGAAGACCACTGGCATCGTAGAAACCCACTTCACCTTCAAGAACCTGCACTTCAGGTGAGACCCACTCTCTCAGACAGGCTCAGGGCCAACAACACCACCGCTAGCAGGGAGTATTCTGGAATAGGGTCTGATGGTCGGAGAACTACTGTCCAGAATTCCGCAATGTCCTGGAATGCTGCCTAAGACTCTAAGAACTACGGTTAATGGAATGTTTTGAAGAAACACTACAAGGTGAAATGTTTGTTCTGAAGTACTTACATAGTAAGTAAAACAACATACAGTAATTATTTTCAAATTAAAGCACACATTAGTCAGTTTATTTAGTCGAGTTAAGTTAGTATTTTGGTCTAGAGTTTTGTGGACCAAAAACAAAGCAACTGACATTTTGTACCTTTAAACTGGGATATAGCTAGACATTCATTGAAATGGTATTGACTGTGTGTGTTTGTGTGTGTGTGTGTGTGTGTGTGTTTGGAGGGTGGTGGGGGGGGGGGGGGGGTATGAGAGAAGGTCTCATTAAGTCGTCCCGGTCTGTCACACGGATGAAATGAGAGATCTCACACCACACTAACACATGTCTGATCCTCACAGCGAGCACAAGCACAGTCTCTCCCTTTTCTCACTTTCTCTTTCTCCTTCTTTTTCTTTATTTCTCACTCTCACTCTCTCTCTCTCTCTCTCTCTCACACACACACACACACACACACACACATGCACTCTGTCTAGGCCTCTATCCCTGATTTTTTTTTCTCTCACCTTTGCTCACACATTCTGTAATAGGCACTTTTACATTGCCACATACACACTTATACCTTCTCTCTCCCTAATTTTCTGACACTCCTCTGGCTAGATGAGCCTAAAATAAAGTGTTGATATATGTAATTGTCAGTAAATATATGTAAATATATGTAAAGTCAGTGAAGCGCAGTGCCTATTGGTCTCCTACAGAGATGTACTCTCTCCCTCTCTGACCTCTCTCTCTCTCTCTCTCTCTCTCTCCCCTCTCTCTCAATTCAATTCAATTCAATTCAATTCAATTCAATGGCTTTATTGACATGACAAATAAACATTGTGTTGTCAAAGCATGTTT
>NC_085003.1:31298689-31318689 GCF_963854185.1 Sardina pilchardus
CTGGGTTCATTGTGAGCAGAAGTATGTGGGTTGGTAAGCCTGTTTAAGAAAAGGACTGCTCCTATTTTGTATTCTATTCTCCCATTCTCCTATTATGAATAATAAAACGTTTGTCACTAAAGTGTTTTATAACATTAAAATAGTGTTTACAGAGTAATCTTGAATTTCCCCTTGGGGATCAATAAAGTATCTATCTATCTATCTATCTATCTAATGTTACATGCTCAAACGCATGCCTTCAGACACTGGTTATTCACTACGACTGTTTTGAACAAATCAACACTGAGATCAACTCTCACATCAGATGTTACCAACAGCATTCATCTGCCTTCTTTATGTCTCACTGTCTTTGGAGTGAAACCTACATGTGCTTGTTTCCCTGTGCTGTGCCTTTCTGTGTGTCTGTGTGTGTGTGTGTCCAGCCCCTATCTCACTCCACTCTCTTCAGTCTCAACCTCCCACTGTCCTGTTTCTCATAACTTACTACTCTGGGATCACCAATGGATTTAACCTCAACTCAGGCTTCAGTTCAGACCTAGGATTGGAGGTTGTGATTGCAATAAAAAATCGTATAATGATCTAATATGACCAGAATTTGTCTCCACCGGCCAGCTAGTCCTTGGTTTGAACTGAAGCCACACCGCAGGTTTATCTGAGGATGTTATATTTGTCGGCTTCGGTTCTGGAGCAGGCTTCGGTTCCGGAGTGCTCTGTGGGCTTTATTTCTGGAGAATTCCGTGGGCTTTGATTCTGGAGTGTTCTGCGGGCTTTGTCCAGGAGATTTGGACTGGGCCGCCTGCTCTTCAGCTACTCTTTCCTCGCGCTGGGGCTATGGTCATTCTGGGAGTGTGTGAGAGAGCGTGTGGGAAGAAAATGTGTGTGTTTGCCTTTTGACTGTGTGAAGATGTGTCTGTGTGTGTGTTTGTGAGAGAGAGAGGGGGTCTGTGTGTGTGTGTGTGTGTGTGTGTGTGTGTGCGTGCGTGCGTGCGTGCGTGCGTGCATGCGTGCATGAGTGTGTGTGTGTGTGTGTGTGTGTGTGTGCGTGCCCACTGCTCCAGTGGCGACCACGACCTCTCCAGCAGCTCGATTTCTTCCGTCTCAAACGCCTCAACTCCTCTGCTGTCATCTCTCGCCTGCCATCGGCTGTCCTCTCTAACCACTCTAAACCCAGCTCCCAGAGGTCCCATCCTACAAACACTCACCCAGGTATGCAACCAACCATCCACCCCAAACAAACAAACAAAACAGCAGCAAAATAACACCCGCAAACAGCTAAGCATTAAGCCACAAAGAGTTGAAAGCAGCACTCCTTTCATGTTGTGTCTTGGAAGAGAGAGAAATGTGTGTGTGTGCGTGTGTGTGTGTGTGTGTGTGCGTGTGTAGTTGTGTTCGTCAGTGCGTATGCATAATGTAGAATGTCTGTGCACAAATATTTGGGTACATGCATGGTTGTGTGGGTCTGTGTGTGTGTGTGTGTGTGTGTGTGTGTCTGTGTAAAAGAGAATAAGGCAAATATGTGAGAGTGTCTTGGTGTGCTTATCTGTCTGTATGTAGCCCCATGACTATGCATTTCTGGAATCGATCAAGAAGCTTTTAAGCAGGACATGATTTGCCGTCAGAAAGCTCTCCCCCCTCCATTAGGTGATTAATATAATGGGATTCAGTGTGAGTGTTTATTACACTAGATGAAGTGGAGTTGGCCCTTTTTGCATCTGTTCACATAGACTGCTGCAGGGGTCTACACACACACACACACACACACACACACACACACACGCGCGCACACTCCTCAATCTGTCCTAGAAAATGGCCGCCAACTCCACACACATCAGAGCGAGTGTCTGCTTCCAACTCTGCATTAGTAACTTCTGGATGCTCCAGAGGACGTATCCAGCATTCAGCCCCCCAAACCACTGAGTACCCATACGAATGATTCCCCCCCAAACCACTGAATACCAATGTGAACAACCCCCCTAGTCAATGCATGCCTCTCTCCCCAGCACCAGCCCAGCGCTCCTACAGCACACGGCTCTGCTTTAGCTTACTGTATATTAACCAGCTGCATGGACTCTGACTCCTGACTAATGCCTTGTGCTGCAGCAATTATGTCCCTACTATATCTCTCTAAAATAACTCAGTCAATTTGATTGTTATGGTTTTAAAAATTAGACCTAATGATTGGATTAATGTTAAATGTACAATTTGATCTTTCTGGCAAGCAGTTTCTTCATTTCCTTTTCCTGCTTTTTGAGTTTTTCTTCTTTTCGACTGTTAAAACTACTTGTGTGTGTATTATGTGTGTCTCTGTTTGTGTGTGTGTGTGTGTGTGTGTGTGTGGTGTGTGCGTGCGTGCAAGCATGTAAGTGTACATTTGCCTGTCTGTACTGTACCTCTGCACTGTACCTGTGTTTGTGTGTGTGTGTGTGTGTGTGTGTGTGTGTGTGTGTCTGTAAGTGTAAGTGTGACTGTGAGAGAGCCGGACGGGTGGAACCTGACTGCTTGTTCTTCCGTCCCACAGAACCGTCTGCATGAGTCCCTGAAGCTCTTCGACAGCATCTGCAACAACAAATGGTTCACGGACACCTCCATCATACTGTTCCTCAATAAGAAGGACATTTTTGAGACCAAAATAAAGAAGTCTCCTCTTAGTATCTGCTTCCCTGAGTACGCAGGTAATCCACCATCCCATAATTATCCCCGCGGTCTCTATGTCACCGTAACCTCGGCCAGACCTGAGGAGGGAGGAAGGAGAGATGAACACGGGGGAAGGGATGAGAAAAGCAGATGAAAGAGAAAAGAGGAGGGGAGAGGAGGGAGAGATAGATGGATAGATGCTAGAGACAGACACTGATGAAGATAAGGAGAGAATGAGGCAGAAGAAGAGGGGAAGAAGAGAAGGGAAGAATGAGATGGACTCTGATGAAGATGTAGTAGTAGAGGAGGAAGATTTAGCCATGTTTATTATATAGCCTATGTTTGAGCAGTTAGATCCTCTGTCTGCCCCATCCTCACTCACCTGGGCTTTGGAGCTCCCATTAGAGGGAGAGAGCTGAGAGAGAGAGAGAGAGAGAGAGAGAGAGAGAGCGCTGAGAGAGAGAGAGAGAGAGAGAGAGAGAGAGAGAGAGAGAGAGCAATGCAGCCATCATGTCTAGCCAGACAAATGCACAAAACAAGGTGTGCCTCCACTGCCACTAATCCAGTTAGCAGGCTGGAGTATTCCTGGGCCTCAAGTTCAGATTAGATTAGATATGAAACTGCTAAAAATATGGGATGATTACCTTCAGCCCAATGCACCATTTCATGTTTCCTCCTTCCCTCCCTCGCTCCCTCCCTCCCTCCCACTCCCATGCCTTCCCTTTGTTCGCTGCTTGCTGTTATTTTCTGTCTTTCTGTCTCTACTTTGTTCTCACTTTTCCTTTGTCACTTTTTTGTCCTATTCTTTTGAGTCGTATTCCCTCTGGGCCTTATTGGCTTTCTTTCCTGCCTCCATTGCATCTCCTTCCCTTCAACTCTTTCTCTCTCTCTATCTATCTACTCCTCTCTCTCTCTGTCTCTCTCTCTTTCATTTGCTCTTCCTCTCTTGTTCTTGGACTGACTCTCAAATGCCTGTTTCTCTTCTACCCTCACCTTTTTTTTTGCACGCACTCTCTTTTTCCATCTCTATCCACCTCTGCCTGTGTCTTTCATCTATCTCCTTACTCCTCCTCAACTCCTCCTCCACCCTTTATCCATCCCCTTTCCCCTCTCCTCCATCTCCTCCTCTCCCTCCCTCCTCCTCCTCCTCCTCCTCCTCCCCAGGCCCTAACACCTTCGACGATGCTGTGGTGTACATCCAGGCTCAGTACGAGACCAAGAACAAGTCGACCCACAAGGAGGTGTACGCTCACATCACTTGCGCCACCGACACCAACAACATCCAGTTTGTCTTCGACGCCGTCACCGACGTCATCATCGCCAACAACCTGCGCGGCTGCGGCCTCTACTGACCCTCAGGGCTCCGCAGGGGAGCAGGACTCACGCTTTTTGCCGTCCACTCCAATTTGGTTCCTGTAAAAAGATCCTTTTATCATTCTGCTGGAAGTCCCCTGAAAAAGAAACAAAAAAAAAAGTTATTTGGCTGTCAGTTCACAAGCTGTATAGAACCCTCTTGCTAATGCAAAAGATTGTTTTATTTTGTCAGAAAAGAAGTTACATACTGTACTTAATGCTGTTGGGAGTAAGCCAAATTTTATTTATCTCTGCCAAAACCTTTAAGTGCCAAGACTACACCAAGGATGTCCGCAGTAGCATCCACCGTGTTTGCAGAAAGACCAAAGATTTTTATGGCTTAATTTGAGCTGTTCTATGTGTGTGTGTGTCAACAATGAGACCTTTCATTGTCATTTCCAATACTGTCATTGGGATGATCTTGGTCATGGTTTATGGGAGTGCAGACTATGTTCTACATCTTCATGTGCACAACCACAGAGGAAGCACATGTGAGAGAAACTACTGTAGCATTATTTTACAATCTACTTTATATACCATAATGTTTCACTAGGGTAGAGTATCTCATCAAATCATTCCACCTCAGCGGGTTTGCTATAGCACTCAAGTGATCCTTGATTTTCTCTTTGTACAAAAAAGCATCTGCAAAATACTCTAGCTATAACTATGTGTCAGTGTAGAATTGTTTAGACAATCATGGAATGTTATGTGTTGGGCTACAATGTCAGGACAGAAATCTTGTACTTCAGATGAAACACAACTGTTGGCATTTAAATGGAACCCGAGCTGCCACTGCTCTCTACTGCCTCTCGAAGGAGCTGTTTAAATGAGCGTTAAATTAGTACGAGGCACGCCATCTCTTCACTACATAGCTGCGTCTCCACCCGGCCATGCTGAAGGTGGGGGAGGGGGAGGGGGAGGTGGGGAGAGAATGTCAGGCTGTACAGCTTATTCTCCACAATCAACTTGACAACAGTGATACGGAAGCGTGACTGTAGATGTCTAACAGCAGTCTGTAAATTAATAATTGATCGTAATTTATCATTTATCGTCAGTCATGTTTTACATCCAATTAACCTTTAGCGATGGCCAGGTTCTCGTAAGACCAAGGCGAGGGGAGCTGATGAAACGTCTTTCTGATGCTGTCACTGGTGAAGAAAAGCTTGACTGATTTGATATTTGTGTCTGATCTTTTTATACTTGCCATGCAGTGACTTGCATAAACAGCCAAGAACTTTTAACGAGAAAAAAAAAACTGAATTACTAAAATGTTCACAAAGGACTCATTGTCAGCATCTACTCAGCCAAATGGGTTTCTTTAGGACTCGTTCTCAGCATCTATGTGGCAAGATGGGTTTGTTTTTTGATTTACTTCTGAGGACATTGTTTTCTACTCTTATTTTGTCTGTTTTGTTGGGTTGGCTCTTGCTTTTGTATTCCCCTGGCTTTGCTGTAGCACTGAAGGATGGCTGTGTAAATAGGACTCTTAAACGAGTGCAGAGCAGAGCTCTCAACATCTCTGTGTGATTCAGCAGCAGCAGCAGCATGGGTGCTAGCGGCTAGTGTGTGTGCGTGTGTGTGTGTGTGTGTGTGTGTGTGTGTGTGTGTGTGTGCGTGCGTGTGTCTGTGGCATGAGTACAGCTAATCCGCCATGCTTTCCATCTGGAGTCCACACCTCTCGTGTCTCGCTCTCTCTCTTTCTCTCCCTCTCTCCCTCTCTCTCTCTCTCTCTCTCCCTCCCTCTCCGTCTCAGTCTGCTGCCCAAGGCCTCCGGCGCCATGCTTAATTCGACTAACACTCACGATCCCATCGCCAGGCACTCACCAGATCTTAGACCAGCTATTCTCTCTCTCTCTCTCTCTCTCTCTCTCTCTCTCTCTCTCTCTCTCTCTCTCTCTCTCTCTCTCTCTCTCTCTCTCTCTCTTGCTCGCTCACGCTCTCCTCTCTCTGGTCCTCTGTTCCAAAGTATATTTGCACTGATGCTCATTTCATCCATTATCCTCTCCTCCTTACTTGCGTTATGTTTATGAAGCTAGGCTCTGAAGTCATTCTTCAGGTGACTTGCGTCGTTGCTCTGGTTACAGGAGCCTTGTGCTCTGTATGGAGTGGCGTGGTGTCGAGTGGCGTGACGTGACGTGACAAATCAGGATGTGTCAGTCCTGGGCCTCTGTTTATGAGGCTGTTATAGCCCCAATGAGCTGACCTGAAGTCACCTCTGTCGCCTGTGGTGGCATTGAGATGTTGTTGAGTGTCGTGCACGCACACACACGCACACACACACACACACACATGCACGCACACACAGGGCCGTGACTGATGAGGCATCAGTGGATTCATTTAGCAGGAAACAGCTGTTGCTCCTCTCATTAACCCGCCGCCGTGGGAGAGGACGAGGGCAGAGGGAACAGGCGGCCTCGCCCCTCCCCGACCCGTCCTCCCCGACCCGTCCTCCACCGAGCCTCTCTCCCAAACGCTCCTCTCGCACACCTGCCCCGCCACCCGCACCGTACCCACACATGGGCCAATGAGGAGGGCGTCGCCCACTATACACGGCACGCACGGGCCAATGAGGAGGGCGATGCGCACTTTACACGGCACACATGGGCCAATGAGGAGGGCCATGCCCACTTTACACGGCACACATGGGCCTATGAGGAGGGCGATGCGCACTTTACACGGCACACATGGGCCAATGAGGAGGGCGACGGAGAGTAGAAACATCGCGCTGATGCAAGCGCAGAGCAAGGGGCCAGACACAAGCCTTCCACTGCTGTTTCTCCCACCAGCCGAGCTGAGAGAGAGAGAGAATGTGTGTGTGTTTGTGTGTGTGTGTGTGTGTGTGTGTGCGTGTGCGCGCGCTGAGAGGCAGCTGATTTGGTGACGCGGGCTGTCCTCTCGCCCTCCTCTTCCCTCTGGCAGGTGAGGTGGCAAGCTGGTGCCGTTCACCTGCGGCGTGTCTGGGTGAGCGCCAACGTCACTGTGAATCACTTCAGCGCTTTCAACTTCCTCAGAATGGCCTCCCAGCTCTATGTTTTATGATGCTTACACCATCGGATGCTCTTCTCATCTCTCTCTCTCTCTCTCTCTCTCTCTCTCTCTCTCTCTCTCTCTCTCTCTCTCTCTCTCTCTCTCTGTCTCTCTCTTTCAAATTCTGTTTCATTCTCTGATTCATCCAGACTTTGTTTTCCAGATGATATTCTTCTTGGTTTAGCATTTCGATAGAAGACTTTTCTGTTTGTGATGCTGTAGCTAGGAGCCCCGGCAGCTCTGTAACTCACAGCTGGAGAGCCGCCACCCCTCCCAGTCCAGAGCCTGACTGAGAGCAGTGAGTTTGGGGGGTTCTGCGAGAGCACTCTCGCTGAAAGATGGCTTCCAGGTCGGCAAATACTGTGAGATCGCTGGGCTGTAAAGCATATGTATTTGGTTGAGGGAATGATGGGTAATAAAATCAGTGACCGCAGCAGGGAGACTTATGGGTAATGAAGTTCTCTGCCCAAGGTAAAGAGGCTTATGGGTAATTGGTTCTGTCCACGGCTGTGAGACTGATAGGTGGTGTGCTGGTGTGGTCGCCCTGGCTGTGTGTGTGTGTGTGTGTGTGTGTGTGTGTGTGTGTGTGTGTGTGTGTGTGTCTCACACTCTACCAGCTATATTGGTGTTTGTGCAGGATTAGTGAGACAGTTTGCACACACCCCACCTCCTCTCACAGTTCTCTCATGTTTCAGTGCAGCCAGGAACCACACTCCCTACCAGATATGTTGTACACACACACACACACACACACACACACGTGTCTAGTAGACCAAATGATAAGTGCTGAAAGAGACTGAGATAGATGCCATAGAATAGGCCTGAACCAAAGCCTCATTCATGCAGTGAGTACACCTGTCACTCAAAGCCTTTCCCTCTAAACGTACAGTACATGAGGCAGTCCTTGTTGCCACCGTGTAACAGCCGCCCTTCAGATCTCTAATCTGACTCATGAGGAAGAGTCCTCCATGGGCCCCTTGTGTGGGTTTCTGACTACATGGGCAGAGAAGTCAGGGAGTGCAATATGATGTAGCCATTGGCTCTGAGATAGACAGAGGATGAAGCATACTGTATATAGTATACTAAAGTGAATCCAGATTTGTTCTAGGCTCTTTCTCTCTCTCCCTCTGGCTCTCTCTCTCTTTCTCTTTCTCTCCCTCTCTCTCTCTCTCTGTACATGAGCAGTAGTCTTTCCACAGCAAACTTAAATTATGCACACTCAGCAGGCAAGACTTTTCCTTTTTTGTTATGTATATTTTAAAATATATCTCACTTCTAACTTCTAATTATGCCAAAAGCTCTTTACACAAACAGTGCCACCCTCTACTTTGCACACTGGCAGTTGAGCAGGCAGTTTTTTTAAACAATGCAAGATCGGCACAGCTTATTATCCTTATTATTATTATTTATTTTTTACATTTTTTTTGTCTTTTTTTTGCTACACAGTGCAATCAAAGACAGGTTGTTGTTGTTGCCAGGTTTGATCATATTCCCCTCTTTCTCCCTATTAGCAACTCTCAGTTGTAGTGCCAGCTGTGCTTTAAACACTGCACCTCTATCTGGGCCCCCTCTAAGGGTCTGCAGCCTACCGCCACCTCTGCTGTAATTAGTATTTGTTTATCTTTATGTTTTTGTTTTTTTGTTTTGTTTTGTTTTTCTGAATGTCTCTGTCGCTGCTGACATTATTTATTTGAACGATTAATATGTATTTATATAAAAAAAATGATTGATTAAAGAGCCCGTGAAACTCAGTGTCCCGTGCTTAATGAGTCCTGAGTGAGTCTTCTTAATTGTGTTTGACGTCATTTCGCTCTCACTGTTTCCGATTTCTTTTAAGATGCTCTTCTGTGTGCTTCACTGTTTGATGCATGTGTGTTTTCGGTGTGTGTGTGTGTGTGTGTGTGTGTGTGGCTGTGGTTTGTATGTATATATTTGTGCTGTGTCATAGATCAAGGGGTAGGATTGTTAGAAATGTGATTTTCATTTTTTTTTTATTTTTGTGTGTGAACTCACCATTGTGTGCATTTTATTGTGGAAGTGGATTCAGGAAATATGGTTTACATTTTTTTTTTAAGTGCAAAAAAGACATTATTGAAAAAGATTAAGATTCTGGAGAGCTTAACCTTTATGTATGCAGGATCACTCCTCCTCTGCTTTGTGCTCTCTCTCTCTCTCTCTCTCTCTCTCTCTCTCTGTCTGTCTTTCTCAAGAACTCTATGTTCTGTCATTCTTATGTGGTCCTGGAGGGAAAGTGTTCAGCTTATTAAATAGAGTGTCATTGTTCATGGGGAGAATCTCAATTGCTGCCAGGAAGACGCACAGGAAATGAATACACATAACAACGCATATTGTGGCAACATGCCATGCTTTCTCTCTCTTTCTATCTCTCTCTCTCTCTCTCTCTCTCTGTTCATATCTCTTCACTCTTTTCGACTGGGTTCACCAGCCTTGTAAAACCTGCAGCAGAGGGAACAGCAGAGAATGAGCTATGAGCAGCTAAGCTTTGTTTGCTGTCTTTTTTTCTTCCTTTTTCCAAGTTTGCTTCTCCCACCCACAACATGTTCCAGCCCATTCTTTTCTACTGGATTCTGTGTTTTCCAACACACACACACACACACACACGGCACGCACATGAACCACACATCTATGCTGTGTGACAGTGGTGCCCACACACACCACACATCTATGCTGGGTGACAGTGGTGCTTGCCCTAATTTATACCTTCTCCACTTTTATTCCAAAAACTGTCTGGGTTCAACTTCCTTTGTGGTGGTTTGTTCACCTAATTCTAATCTGTTCTCCTTCTTTTCCCACTACCTTTCTTTCTTTCTTTCTATTTTCCCTCTATTTTTCTTCTCCTCTGCTCCCACCCTCTCTCTCCTCTTTCTTGTTCTCCGTTGCAGAATCGCATGCACGAGTCTCTTATGCTCTTCGATTCCATCTGTAACAACAAATTCTTCATTGACACTTCCATCATTCTCTTCCTCAACAAGAAAGACCTGTTTGCTGAAAAGATTAAGAAATCCGCCTTGAGTATCTGTTTCCCTGAATACACAGGTAAGAGTCAACCATCATCATATCCTAATGCTTAATACTCACCGCCTTACTTCTCTCAGGACTTGTAATCCTTGCTGTTACTTTTATAAATCAAATATGCATGTAGACTGAGTAATAATAATAAGATCATTATTATGATTAGAATTGTAATAAAATAATAGAAAATAAGGAGCTAGAATGTGAGCTTTGTCTCACAACGTGACCAAAGGAGAACCAGAGTATTAGTTTTGAGAGCATATCTCCAAATGAAAGGCTCAATTACAGGCACGGTAAGCAATTCAAAGCAATTTCTAACCTGTAACAATTATTGTCACATTCAGCAAATTTCTCCCCGTGATCCACTAGTTCTCCATTCCTTGTACGCTGTTAAAAAAAAAGTGGTCTTTGTATACAGCCCTGGCTCCATAAACAAACCAAGCTTGTCCCCCAAACTATTCACTCTCTGGTGTTTGGTTTGGGTTAAGGGATGTTGCGTTATTTGAGGAAGTCCATTTTGAGGAATTTTAAAGGCATTATATTCCATCAGGCCACGATATCCACACAGTCGAGATAATAATAATAATAATAAGAGGACTGATCCCGTGTAAGACCCCGCTGTTCAAGCTCGACCCAAACAAATCAACACAGTAGTCTTTTCTTTGGAGTCTCCGTTGTCAGAAAAGCCTCGGCATTGTGTCTGCACGCTGACCTGTGAACGGAGAAGCGCAGAGCAAAGCCAGAGATAAGGGCCGCGGGCAGCCGCCGCCAGCCAGCCAGCCAGCCAGCCAGCCAGCCAGCCGTCCACCTCTGAGCAGCACAGGCTGCGGCACGCTTGAGTGGCTAGGGAGAGGGCTGAGGCAGTGATGGATGCGTGAAGCCCCATTCTTCAGTAGACACACACACACACACGCAGTATACTGTATACACACACATATACACATTCACAGACACCAGCAGACACACAGCAGTATACACACATATACACATTCACAGACACCAGTGCACACACACACACACCAGCACACACACACTAACAGCAGTATACACACACACGCATACACATTCATCACAGACACCGGCACACACATACAGATGCCAGCACACACACATGCACACACAGACACCCGGACTCACTCCCATGCACACACAATGACAAACACAAACACCAGTGTGCACATACTGTACACACACACCCATGAACACTGGCATGCACAAATACTGATAATACACACTGGCACATTCATACAGTATGAGCACACACACGATGGATGCATGGTCATATATGTTTATCAAACATATTATACACCCCCACTCATACTTATTTGTATGTGTTACATATGACCAATACAACACACACACACACACTTGTGAAACACCCAGAATCCATCCTGCCGTTTCCTCCCGTCTCTTGAGGTTCATCTGCATCTTTCGGGGTTGCCTCGTGTTCCCTTTTATTTCTGGCCCAGTTGCAAGTCTCCAGCAAAACAGTAGCTCAGTAGGCCAGGCGCCGCAGATTTGGGTCAGCCCCGCGTCAGGCCTGGGTATCCTCACCTCTCGCCGAGCAGAGCGGAGCGGGCCGGAACCCCGAACGCGTCCAGATGAATCAGCGAGGTGCGCTGCTGAGTGTCCCGGCCTGATGATGTGTGAGATAGCTGGGTGCGAGCAGGACTGCTGCTGAGATGCAGAGCTGTCGACGTGGCTCCCCGCCAGACAGACGTCTGGCTGGAACCACTAGCAGTCCGAGACACAGCTTCACTCCAGCAGCTGCTGCCTGTGGAGGACGCAAAGTCAGAGCAGCAGAAAGGACAATCAGACAAACTTTATTTTACTTTGCTATTAGTATTTAAGTCGTTGTAGTAATATTATGAAGGTAAATATTACTCTTAGATAAAATAGTTATTAGATATATGTATGGTTACATTACTGTACAAAACGTGATTGTTTATATGAAAAATTGTGTCTATCAACAGAACTACTTACATTACAGTACTCCTTTGGCATCCAATGTCTTTCATTGGGAGCTCTTATATAAATTATATATATATATTATATATGTTATTTATGTTTTCAACCAAAATGTCACGCCTTCTGGCATGAAGGCCTGGATGTGTGTCTCTGCTGGTCTGTGCTCGTGTAGAGATGCACGTGACTGAGGAGTTGTAGGCTGTCGATTCTCTTCTCTCTGTTCACTTGTCTCACTTGTCTTTGACTTTCTCTCACGTTGTTTCACTAACGCTGTCTTCTTGCCCCCTCTCTCACTCATTTGCTTTCATCTTTCATCTTCATTTCTCTCTCTCTCTCTCTTTCCCCCACACTTTTCTACTCCGTCTCTTCTCTTTGTGCCACTCCTTCACTCCTCTCCTCCTCTTCTCTCTCTACTTTTTTACTTCTGTCATCCCTTCCTCCCACTCTTTCCTCTTCACCATCTCTCTCCCTCTTTCCTCTCTCTCTCTCTCTCTCTCTCTCTCTCTCTCTCTCTCTCTCTCTCTCTCTCTCTCTCTTCATCTCCCTCTCCTCTTCCATGTCATTCTGCCCCCACCCTCCACCGCCCTGCAGGGCCCAACACCTATGAGGACGCCGCCGCTTACATCCAAGCACAGTTCGAGAGCAAGAACCGCTCGCCCAATAAGGAGATCTATTGTCACATGACCTGTGCTACCGACACAGGAAACATCCAGGTGGTGTTCGACGCCGTCACCGACATCATCATCGCCAACAACCTGCGAGGTTGTGGTCTGTACTGAGGTCACGCAGCTCTCTCTTACGTCACCTCTTTGGTAATGATTATTATTGAAAATGCAAGTTGGTAAATAATAATAATGATAATTTTAAAATAGGCATACATATATATATATAAATATAAATATGGATATATATATAATGTTTTTAGTTTGTCTTCAAGGAGCTGCCAACAGAACTGATTTCTTATAGAAACCCAGCCTTTATGGTTTTAGAACAAAGTTGGGACCTTTTTTTGTTTTCATTTTTTTTGTTTTCATTTGTTTTCTTTTTCTTTTTTTCCATCTTTTTGCAGTCGTAGTTCTTTCCCTTTCTCACGGTGTCTTTTTGTTGAAACTAAACAACCCTTATTTTACGAGAAAAAATGTCTTTTGTTCCATTATTTTTGTAATGTTTTTGTTTTGTTTGTTTTGTTTGTGTTCTTCGTTCATTGTATGTATATTTATTACGTGACGATCAGTCAGGGATGCTGACCTGTCCATGTTTGCCTGAGTGTTCTGCTGTATGGTACTTGAGAAATGAGAAAACAATAGCTCTATCAACGACTTGGACAGTTTGGTGCCTGTAGCTGTGGTGAGCACTATGATAATGAATACGGTCAGTGAGAACAGGCTGAGCTGTAGCGGGTCCATCTTTTCCTTTTTTTTTTCTTTGCTTGTTTTTTTTTTTTTTTTTGCTTTTTGTTTGTTTTCATATTTTCAATTGTTTGTTTGTTTGAGCTTTTCCAGACTGGGTTTTCATGGCGATCCTATTAGTTCTGTTAGGCTAGTTGATACTCCAGAGAAAGAAGGCACCCGGGATTGCACCCTCTCAGCTTTTCTTCTGTTCTTTCGTTTGTTTGTTTCCTGTCGTTCACGCTATTATTCCCTGTCACTTTAGTAGGCCACCTCCATTGCCTGTGCGCATTGTGGAAAAAAGGGGCCACATCTGAGTGCACGCCCTGGTCTCTAAACCAATCAAATCGACGAAAAGTGTCATATCAGTGCCAATCTCCTGAGAATGACAAGTTTGGGAATAGTTCTAGAAACACTAGTTCACTGTAATGAGAACCTATTAACATTGTCATGTAAGGAACTTCTACTTTTTTTATTGTCGTTAATTAATTTATTAATTTATTTATTGGTTGTCTGTAACCTCTTCTTCTTCTGACCCACCTTTGCCCTCTCCCTCCTCTCCTCATTCTCCTTACATCACTTCCTACCTCCCATCATCCCTCACCTCTCATTGACTTCCTGTTTTGTTTGTCTACGGGCTGGGTAATGGAGTCCTCTCGCACTGGCCTTGTGTCTCAAGTTAGCATGACCCTACAGCCTTTGTATAAAGAAACAGTTAATTGCTTCACATAGATGATATTAAAAAAGAAATAAAAAACCCACAAAAAGTGCAAAATAGAAAAAAAAATATGAAAAAAAAGAAAAAGACAACAGCAAAAAGTGGGACAGATGTAAGTGGTTGGGTTGGTTTGCGGGAGGTGGGTGGGGATGGGGAGGGGGGGCAGGGGAATAGACAGCTGTTCTGCCCGATGTTCTGACATGGTGATTTTCGGGCGTTGGGTCATTGGGGCTGTGTGTCTTAGTAGAAAGCTGTAGTTCCTCCGGTTATAGAGTCTTTACACGTAGAAAAATTTACTCTGAGAAAGAGAAGAAAAAAAAAGAAAAGGATGATTATGACAACAATAATAACAAAGATGATAATGACAACATTGAAATAATAACAATATCAATGAAAAATGATGATTCTGTAATATTATTAAAAGTATATTTCTTGTGCTTTGTAGCTACAGAACATTTTTTCTCTCTCTCTCCCCCTTTTTTAAAAAAAGGTTTTGCAAGGGTTCTTGCGTTCCACTCTAGAACCGTTCTCACAGACTTACCCATGTTGATGTTGATGAATTGTACCAAATTTCTTTTTGCCTGTTTTCCCTGCATCACAGTGTCTTTACTGAACCTGAATTACAGTATATGTACCTTTTTTATTATTATGAAGATGTTTTTTTTTCTTTTTTTTTTTTGTTTTGTTTTGGAAAAACCACTTTCGGAGCACGTTCCCTGCCCCCTGGGCTGGTTTGGGTGGGGGGTGTGCACTGCTGTACAGATCCATGCGCTATCTCTCTCTATCTCTCTCTCTGTTTCTCTCTATCTCTCTATCTCTTCATTTTTGGGGAATTGTACTCAAACACCTTCCAGGTCTGCATAGAAAAGCACAGCTCACACGTCACCCGTAGATTTGGAAAGATGTATCTCTCCTGCTCCTACTTCTCGTCCTCCTCTCCCCCCCTCCCTCCTCTCTTTGTCCCTCTCCGTCTTCTCAGTTTTGGAATTAAAAAGGAAAAAGATTACTGTGTATAATGGCATATACCAGTTCAGCTTTAGGTTTCTTTCGCCCTTAACCCCCCCCCCCAACCCCCCCCCCCCCCCCCCCCAGGACCCATACCCCCCTTCTCTCTCTCTTCCTCTCTCTCTATCTCTCTTTTGTTCTCCTTTGATTTTCTCCCAGTGAATGCTTTTTGTGCTGCTTTTTTCTCCCTCTTCTTTAGTGAATGGTTGTTCTTTCATGTGGGATGTTCGTGCTGGATTTAAAAAAAAAAACCAATCGAATGTAGTGTGTACATTAAAAGCCACAGTTTTCATGACTTCAAACTTAGCGCATCCTGACTCCAATTGTTCTTCTCCACCCACATCCTAGCCGCCACTGCTGCCGTGCCGACCCTTGTGATGCGTACACACTCCCCCGGCCTCATCCGGCCTCTTGCCCTTCTTTGAAACATGCTCTTTTACCTGGCCCTGTTTAATGCCCCGGTCTGCCTCTGCGCTCCCTCTCTCTTCACTGCAGGGTTTGAGACCGACTGGTTGCCGCTGGCATCTAAATGTGTAACGTGTGCATGAGTATGTTGAGAGAAAGAAAAAAAAAACACTAATAAATCACATGTGGCATTCTGCCCTTTTCATCCACCGGGGGTGCAGTCCACTTGTCCATTCATCTACTGTATATGACTCTGGGTCCAGCTGTATCCTCTGTCCTTGTGTTTTTTCAGCTACATTTTATATTAGTCTATGTGAGGCAGGCTTACATGAGTTCTTGTTCTTCATTTTATCAATCAGTATTCACTAATATTAATACACTGCATCTATAGTAGCCTCAGTAAGATACTAAAGGGATAAAGTCATGCTTGGGTTCACATAAGCTCTAGGCATTATGTTTTGAATTTATGTTGGAATTATCATGTTATAAAGTGCATTGCAATAAGGACACCACATTTCAAACTGAAACATTTCCATTTTACTTTTTTATGTAACAAACTTAGAAATGTGTGTTTTACCACAAACTTAGAAATGTGTGTTTTATCTGCTCAGTGAGAAACAAGAGTGAGTGGTTAATGCCGCGTATGGTGAAGTGCTCTTTTTCGTCAAAATAATACTGACCATAAATACCATAATGAGAAGTGAGCAACCAACTATAGCTCAGTAGGTTCAGTCATGTGCAAACACGTGCTTCTCTCTTTGAGCCCTTTACCTATACAGTACATTCATCAGAGTGTCTCTCTGCAGGATTCTTCCTGCCTTGTCGTATTCGGTGGCACATCCCTGTGTTTGCTTTACAGCTGTCAGGGGCACTTCTCTGGGTCACAAATAAAAACAAACAAACAAACAATACAGAAACGGCTCTAACCCATATCTGGGCCCAAGCAGGGCCGGCTCTGAATGGGTGGGTAGGTGGAGAGATGGATCGATGAGTGGGTGGGGAGTTCTTGCATAACCAGGAAAAGCAGGCCTACCACCACCACCACCACCACAGCAACACAAGCCGTTGTCTCGTAATATGTCCGTTGTCTCCTAATATGTCAGTAATATGATTCCCAGGCCACCATTGAACTGAATCAGCAGCAGTCAGGGTTACTGGCCGCATAGGAGGAGAGCAGGAGGTGTTGGAGGGATCATAGACACAGAGGCTGCAATATGGGAAATCTATCTTTCATTCTATGAACATAACCCATGTGTATAATTTAGTATTTTGCGGGCTAAACGCACTTAAACATGTTCATCTCACAGATTTAGTGACCCAGTTCCAGCATGCACACATATGCATTAATTTACATACATCATCAACATTCATACTTACATTATGGTCAGTGTATGCAAAATCAGGCAAACTGAAAATGTATTATTAGTACTGTTGCATCAGAAGAAAAGGCTGGATTTATTTATTTTTCTGCTTCTTTCCCCTCATAATACTCCAAAAATATAGAACTTTCTAAAGACAATCATACACGTTTACACAGATCCAGTCAGAGGTTAACAGCTAACAACTACAATCCAAGGTCAACTGACAAAGACTGTTATCCATCAGGAGATTATCATCATGTGCTGTTGGTCCCTGCCATGACAGTGATTTGGTGAACGCTAAACAATTTGACTAGAGTTTCCTCCATCCTCTCTGCCTGTGGTATTGGGCCTGTCCTAGGTTAGAACACAGGACCAGAGGTACAGAGTCCTGATGGGGGGGGGGGGGGCTGTTTTGGCTGGGTGAGCAAGCTACAAGCTCAGAGCAGCTCCTCGTCGGCTCGTAGAGTGCGGAACAGACGTGCAGCTGAAGGGAAAGGCACAAGCCCATGGGGCAGTGACACGGCGCGTCTGCAGCTGGTGACAGGTCCACATGCTGGAAATAAAGACACTGCTACAGGGACTCAAGGGGACCAGAGTGTGTGTGTGTGAGAGACAGAGAGCGAGAGAAAGACTGTGTGTGTGTAACTGGGGTTGTACACCAACACATAGACAACACAGAGGAATATTATTGACTGACAATAGAGTAAATGTAGTCTTTAGATATCAAAGAGCTCGTCAGTAACTAGAAATATGATAACCAGCATCCTAAACAAGCTGTGTATGCATAGCCCTGCGTCTATGTCTCTTCCAAGATCCTCCTGTAAATACATGAACCCAGTAGCATCAGCTGTCAGGTCCTATAAACTACAATACTGGCTGTGTATCCGCCAGCTGCTGCAGCCCCCATGCACATTTTGCAGTCCAGCAGCATTCCACACAGGTGAGTGAAAAGCACTGTACTCCGGGCAGCCTCTGGACGGACTCCAGCCGATCCAGCGCCACATTTGGGCCAACTCCGGGCCACCATCAGCTGCTATGTAGAGCAGTATCAGGTAATTGCTTCTGGATGATTGACTACGCGTGTGAGGGGTGGGGAACAGAGAAAAGGACTGCTTGTGTAGCCAGAGATGGAGACTAAGTGATCATGTCCGCTCAATCCACCTGAGCCCCACTAAAGAGACTTGCACATGAAGCAGTGGCCCAGATGATTCATCGTGCTCTACTCGTATAGGGCCATCATCCCTACAAACACAGATGATACACACACATAGATGATGGGAGAGGAGGGGGGAGAAAAACACTACACAGCAAATAGCCCTGAATGGAGTAAATTGCACAAGCACACCGCATAATCTAGTAAACTAGCATGTACTCAAGTGAATATACAATTTACATAAATTATGGAAATCTTCGCATGAAACAATTGACCCTCAGCTCCTGTGTTTGGTAATCAGCTGTGGCGTTGTGTGCGCCGTAGTGAGAGGGGGGGGGTGGGGTGAATTTGGGTGGAGTTATCTCTGGGGACTATCTCCGACAGTCGAACAGGGACGCTCCTTCAGCCTCTAGCTGTTGGAAACGGCAGGGTGAATTGGAGAGAGGCAGAGAGGAAAAAACGGAGAGAGAGGGGGATGGAGGAGAAGGGAGGAGAAGAAAAGAGACAGGGAGTGGAAAAGAGCAAGGAACGTGGAAGGGAGCAGCGAAGCATGGCTGGCAGGAGGAGCCTTATGGGAAATGGGGTCTGAGATGGAGACGCAGCGGCTCCCTCTGCAGGTGATGAGAGGCAGTGCGTTTTTTCCGTCCTCTCCGCGCCCCTCCCTTTTCCACATCAGCCCACTCCCCCGTGGCCTAACCTGTCAAATCCCCAGCACATAAACATAAATAAAAACACAAACAGAAGAATGGGCGATGAACAACCTCACAGTAGGCTAACAACCGTGTTAGAACGTGCACGCATTTTAGGAAGCCAGCGCACCCTTTGTTCTCTTACAAAGAGGACGCTCATAATGTATTCTGAACTGGGCAAGTAGGAAGCCGTCACTATGTATTTCACAGTGAGATTTTGTAGGAATAGCCTATATTTTCTTCTACAGCTGTCATGAATACTTAGGATTACAAACAGTGATGTAGGAGAGCCACTGTTGTATCCAACAAAATGCTCGAGCAAGAGTACTGAGTCAAAAGAATGTCCAGGAATGCCCCAAAAATGTTCTCCCTGTTCACTGTCCCCACAAGCCACTTTACAACACACACACACACACTGTACACATACACACAGTACACACACACACACACACACAGCACACACACACACACACACAATATACACACAGTACAGACATACACTCAAGCACACAGCTCACACACAGAGACACACACTCACAACTAGTGTTATTTATAGCACAGCAGCGCCGTCTGCCTGTTGCTAGGAGACGGCCTGCTGCAGAGACCTCCAACGAGCAGCCTTCCCCATCTCATATTCTGGGTGGATACATGAAATTGGTCACAAGGATCCTCTCGCCACTGACAGATAGATCATCATTTGGGTGTCCTCTGACATTGCACACGCTTTCGCCAGGGCTCCCAAGGGCTCCATCTGACCTCAATCTCATTGAAATGCACTGTCATGCCAGCCACAGCCAAATACATAAACACTGCTTTGCTAAGCCCTCCATTCATTTCAATATTTTTTCATAGATCGTGTTACTGTGTCATTATTAATGAAGGAAGCCTATGATTGTGGGTCCGTGGCTTTAAGTGTGCATGTAGCCAGTGTGTGGTAAATATGAGATGTATGCAGTACGAGTCCTGCAGCAGCAGCCTTGTGTATTAGGTAACAGCAGGAGAGAGATGGGTGTGTCCTGGGGACGCCTCTCTTACACGCTCTCTCTCTCTCTCTCCCTCTCCCTCTCCCTCTCACTCTCTCTCTCTCTCTCTCTCACTCTCTCTCTCTCCCTCTCTCCCTCTCCCTCTCACTCTCACTCTCTCTCTCTCACTCTCTCTCTCTCCCTCTCACTCTCACTCTCTCTCTCTCTCTCTCTCACTCTCTCTCTCTCCCTCTCACTCTCACTCTCTCTCTCTCTCTCTCACTCTCTCTCTCTCTCTCTCTCT
>NC_085003.1:31323689-31336189 GCF_963854185.1 Sardina pilchardus
GATCCCGTGAGAGAAATTCAGTTCTCTGCATTTAACCCAATTTAACCGAATTAGTGAACACACAGCACACAGTGAACACACAGTGAGGTGAATCACACAACCCAGAGCAGTGAGCTGCCTGCCCAACCAGCGGAGCTCTAAGAGCAGTGAGGGGTTAGGTGCCTTGCTCAAGGGCACTTCAGCCGTGGACTGGTCGGGGATCAAACCAGCAACCCTCAGGCTACAAGCCCAAAGCCCTAACCAGTAGGCCACGGCTGCCCCTATATTTCAACATGTTTATGTGCTGTGGCCTACTTCTTCATTAGATGAGTGTTGTTTGTCTGCATTCAGACCTTCTCAGATGCTTGACAATTCTGAGTGAAATGCTGTCACAAGGAAATCCTTTGAATCCCTCCTGAAGTGATTTCAGTTCAGTTCAGCACCTGAACATAATTTCACAGCCAAATAACAACTCGTTTGTCCCTTTTGCCAAATGTTTTGTGTCAGCAGGTCCTGTTATAAGCCTGCTTACTCGGCATTATTAAATATTCAATACAATACGTGAGTACAAAATCTGTCTAATGTGTTTTCAGCCAGCATAGAAATTATGCATAGAGAGACTAAACATGAAATATAGAATACTGCATCAGCCAAAGTTTGTTAGTTAGAACTTTCGGGGTTATCTGCCTTTGAAGGAGATAGGAAGAGACACCTCACCCACAAATTCACATGCAGAAAATGGTTCTCCAACGGTAACCACAGAATATTTCATTAATTAAAGAGCATTTTGTGGACACACATACCCCGTTTAGCCTGAGGCTACAGCTTTTAACATTCTTATACTGTAGACCTGAAAGCAAAAGAGAAAAAAAGAAAGGTTTTTTAAAAAGCACTGTGTATGAATGCACTTTAAAAGATTCAGGAGGCCTACTCTATCTACACAGCAGCATGCACAGAAAACAGATTAATCAACATACATAACTTGTAAAGCGTAACTTGTTTTCTTAATTTCCTATCATCTGCTTCACAATTGACATGAGTTGTTCACTGTTGAGGCGTCTGAGAGTTTATTGTACAGATTAGCAAGGTCTTTAGATAGAAACAATCTACGTGTATGCTTTATGGGCCTGCCAGCCGGAATGTTCTAAGACTAAGTCGTCTGGTGATGTGTTGGTGACACTGATAACATGATGCACGCGAATGGAAAATTATACTGTACGCATGCAGAGGTGTATGTAGAAGCACGTCACATTTAATTATTTACAGTAAATGTGATATAAATGATGGAAACACAGGTCCCTATATGTGAAATACCAGAGAACATTTTGGTTTGTTTTTTTGTTGGTCATGTTGGAACATAATCGTGTTTCATAGACCCTGGCATTGAAGCAGCACCCCTGACAAGGGGGGTAGGTTTGGACCCTAATGTCTTTTTGGGACCAACTGAGTAATGGCAAAATAACCGAAATATATTTTTTTAAAACTTGAAAATGTAACATATTATGATACTGTTGTACATTCGGCCTAGACTGGGTAAACCTAGCCCTATCTGCCGGTAATTTGATTTCACCCTGCAGCTCAGGCTGGAAACCTCCACATTTTTCTATCCTGCTTCCATTACAAATCTGCAAGGACCAATCACAAACTGGCTGATCCACCTGGCGCATTCTGGTCTGATTGGTTGAAGGACTATCCAAATGCACACAGAGTGTGCAATGTTCTATCTTAAAAGATTGAACTTGGTCTGGTGATAGCCAGGCTACAATCGGCCTTGAATTCCATTTAATAACAAATTAAACTTCAACATATGGCGAGCCTGTCTAAACCCCTCATTATAACTCAGTGTGTTGTCACGGTGAAGCAGAAGCTGTTTCACTATGTACAATGTAATAAAGCTTTTCATAATCTAACACATGATGTGTGTTTACAGTATATCTGTGTGTATGTCTGTGTATGATTGAATTACCATCAGTAATGAACATCTGAGAGATTTATTTGGGATAGCTTTGTTGTTGCTGTTTTTGATAATAACAATAATAATAATAATAATAATAATAATAGTAGTAATAATAATAATAACGATAGTAATAAATGAGAGATTTTTGTTCTAATCTATAAATCCAACACTATGACAGAAGACCTTTGTGGTACTATTGCCATTAGTGAGGGACTAGCTGGGTCCTCCTAATGCATGCTTTGTGTTCCTCTAACGGCAGCTTCCCCATTCTCTGGCCCCCTATGCACACAAATACACGTGCACACACACACACACACACACACACGTGCACACACACACACACACTGTGCTGTGTCCCGAGGAAAGTCACAGTTTTGAAATGACGCCTGTCACAACATTCATAGTCCTCTTCCTTCTGTCTTTATTGTGGGATGGAGGAGGAACCTCTGTGTGGAGCCCACTGACCCTGGTACTCCATGTTACGATTAATTAGTCTTCGATCTTCAGGGAATAAGTCAACAAGTGTGAGTGTGTGTGTGTGTGTGTGTGTGTGTGTGTGTGTGTGTGTGTGTGTGTGTGTGTGTGTGTGTGTGTGTGTGTGTGTGCGTGTGTGTGTGTGTGTGTGTGTGCACGTGTGCGTGTGCGTATGTGTGCATGTATGTGCGTGTGTGTGTGTGTGTGTGTGTGTGGACGTTTGTCTGGATTAGTCAGAGATAGAGTCAGCTAAAGGGAGTTGTTTTGCTCTGAAATTTTCGTGTTGAACGGTTAAGGCAGAATGACACTTGAGCACTTGTCCTTGGCAGATATGGACACAGAGGAATGGAGCAGGCTGTGAAAAAAGATGAAAAAAAAGTACCAAAGAACAGGCTGTAAACATCTCCTACTACAGCAGTGTAAAAGAGACAGTCAGACATATCTGCCTTCGCATTGCAAACAGTATAGAAAACAATACCAAACAAAATCATACTTCGGCATTGTTTTTAAATTGGACATGGGTCTACCTTATAGCTGGATATGGATTAGGATATTAAAATGTGTTTAACTGGCTTACTTCTTATTTCTAAAATCATCATGACCACTAAAAGCAGAACTGCAGTCGCACATTCGAGTTTGAATATTTAAAAAACTATTATGGTTTGGCATAAAAGGGGCGTCTTGGGCCTAATTCGGTCCATGTCTGAAATTGATGAAAAGTGTTGGGTACCATTATCCTGTGGACGCTCTTTTCCCCCGCGGGGTTTGAGTGGACCGAACGCATGCGTAGCACGGCCCGGTAGTGGAGAGAATTGTGAATGGGGGTGTGGGTGGGGGCACGGGGGGAGTAGTTTGGGTGTACAGTCAGTCAGAAGTCGGACTCAGAGGAGCCAGGAAGTAACACAGCCATACACAGCGCGGATAAAGTCGAGTCTGAGAGCGTCTGTTGTCAGTAGACGGAGACGGAGGGAGGACAATAATCCGGTAATAATAATTATAGCCAAAATAAATATCAAGTCCACTGCGGCAGCTTAGGGCGAGTTCACAGAGGTTGAGGTAATCTTAAGAAAAGGGGGAAAGAGTACGACTCTGCCCCACTATAACGTAAATATCTCAGGAGCACATTGCCATAGTCTTACTCACTCCATCAGACAGAGAAGACGGAAGGAAATAAGAGCGGGATTCGGGGGAGTTTCTCGACAACGCATTTCTCTCGCTCGCAGACAAACAAATCAACCGAAAATTGATCACACAACAACATTCAAGATGCCTCGGGTTGTCCCGGACCAGCGGAGTAAATTTGAGAACGAGGAGTTCTTCAGGAAACTCAGCCGGGAGTGCGAGGCAAGTTTGTTAATTTCATTCTTTTCATTAAGTGGCGGAAATGAAGCACCAGTTCTTGTCTGTGCGGAGTATTGAAATTGAATATTGTCTCACTTACTTAGTTTCTGTAAGTGAAGTCAAGTTTCTCCGCCATAGAGCTTAGCATTTTATTCCTGAATCGGAGAATGAAACATGACTAGCGAAGACATGTAAGTTACCAACATTCAAAAGTTGCGATACTTCCTAGTTGCATGTGAACGGTCCTATTTGGCTTAAAGCATTTCAGTAAGAGTGAATACAAGAGGACGTATAAAGGGTTTTCCTGTTAATTCCGTTTATAAAAGATGGAAAATACCATTAGAGAACCACCATTTTACAGCAACAAAAGAGGTATCCATCGCACCCAGTTGCACATGTCATAAGAGTGTTATTTATGCATTAGTAGACTACGTAAACAATTGGCTTCATTCAAAGTGTAGCCTACAGACACTTCTGCAACAACAGAAGCTGTTTTTTGGAGAAGTATTCCAGTTATAATAAGTCTGTTTAATTTGGATGCTTTGGATGTACATAATGATTTATGTCGGCTTTCTCGTGGTTCCATTCAGATCAAATACACCGGTTTCCGAGACAGACCACACGAGGAGAGGCAAGCCAGGTTTCAAAACGCCTGCAGAGACGGACGCTCAGAAGTGGTAAGTACCTGGAGCCTCGACAGGGTTAAGAAATTATGAGGATAATCATGAAGATTTGACCTTCGCCATAGGTCCGTATAATTGTGCGTAATTTTGCGCACCAGCGCCCAGTTGCTTCAACAGCCCCTTGTCTGATCACAGTGCGCGAAACAGTGGCAGGCGACCTGCCAGTCACCTGAGAGGCTTTATCTGGAACTTATAGAAATAAATAAAAACATTTTGTTGTCCAGAACCAGACATGTTACGCAAGTCTTCTCCCAAAACCCGCACACTAGACTTCCTCATTTTCTAGAGCTAAAAAAAAGAGTAGGCCTTCGAAACCGAAATGACAAGCCAATCGAATGTATTAGCGCATAAAGTAACTTATCAGTTTATATAGACTATTTCATCACACTGGAGTAAGCTATATTTGACGTGTTTATTCTTACAGTTTGTCATGGGACCCTTTGAGTCTTTGAATAATGAGGTTCAAACATGAAATGCAGTCAGCGCTTCGGGCTATTTGAATCTGTCTCTGTGTGTGTCTTTCTTTTAATCATCGTAAAGAAGGCTTTTCACAGGCTGCCGTAATGAAGTCGGATGTGTCTAATTTAGCGTCTCGTATAAATACCTCGAGTCGGCATGTGACCCGTTTGACGCCATTCCCCTCTTCCAGAGGGACTCTATTTACCCGCAAGCGCGGAATACAAACAAGCACCAATAATATCCCTGCTTATTGTTGCTGTAAACGTCCATTGCATTCCTAAGAAGTGTCTGGATTTCGTGTATTATAGTCGGGATATATCTCGGGGATTTGGGAGACTAAATGTAACTTTTTGATGCACATAATCTGCTTGAATTATTTTAATTGTTAAAATAATTGTAGGTGGGATTTCATCCCGGATGACTTCACTATCCGTTTTTAATATTACAGTAATTGTACAAACTGAGTGAATACCTTCATTCTGTGTCAAGATTAGTTTATTTTGCGTGAAAATAATTCTGCCACTCTAACACAGACTGTGTCGGCCTATAATTTACATTTCAAAGTTGACATAATCTTTTTATTTTGTATGGAAGGTCAAGTTAGAATTAAGGTTGAGCTAACCTTTTAATGTCTACCTACACTCAAAATAATTAGAAACCACTTTACTTTCTTCATGAACAATGTGTTTGTTATAAAGACCCAGGTCAAAGAGTCAGTTTATAAACGGAAAAAACATGTGGTTCAGGAGTTTCTATGTCAGACCTCAGTGTTTGAAACCACACAAAAAGCAGCATCTGGGAATTAAGATGCATATATGAGTTAAAATGGCCCCTAGATATCTGCTGGTTGTGTGTGTGCGTGTGTGTGCATACCTCTGCTGGTTTCGTATGGTTCGGTCTTGATTTGGGCTACTTGTAACCGCTTTGATTTAATATGTGAGGCATTTTCTAAGTAAGTCATTTAGATGGGGGTGCAATCAAAGGATATTCAGACAGATTCCTGAAAAACACAGTATTGATTTTCCTCCCATCTCTCATACTGTTATCTGTCTGTCTGTCATGGACTTATTCCCTCTTTCTTTCTGTTTTTCATTCCTTCCCTTTTCTCCCTCTCTCTCTCTCTCTCACTCTCAAAGCCTGTGCTTAGAAGCCCAGTCTGCCAGCAATGAGTGTTGGTAAAATAAAATCAGATGTGCGTAACTCAATACTTCAAATTGAGAAAATGATGACTTGTTTTTTTTTTTCTTCTTCTCTCTTTTCCCTCCCTCTCTCTCTCTCTCTCTCTCTCACTCTCTCTTTCTCTCTCTCTCTTCTTCTGCTGTTAGCTGTGCCCCAGGCCTCAGGCACAGCTCTCCTCTCCTCTCCTCTCTTCTCCTCTGCTCTGATGTGAAGAAGAAATGACGGGGCTGCATAATTTATGGCCGGGCTCTGCTTTCTGATCCTGTTTGTATTGATTTCCCCTCTAAAAGGCTTTCGTGGCGACGGGCACCAACCTCTCCCTGCAGTTCTTCCCCGCCAACCTGCACGGGGAGCAGCGGCAGGCGCCCACCAGAGAGTATGTGGACTTCGAGCGGGAGACGGGGAAGGTAATACCACATACATCATCTGTCCCCGGCTCTGTGTGTGTGCACGCGTGTGTGTGTGTCTGTGTCTGTCTGTCCCCCTCGCTCACTCTCTTTTGCTCTCCCTATCCCTCTCTCTCTCGCTCTCTCTCTCTTTTCTTCTCTCTTCATGTCTATCTTTTTTTTCTGTTTGTCTCCTCTCTCTCTCTCCACCCCCACCCCCCCCCTCCTCCTCCTCCTCCTCCTCCTCATGTACCTTACTGTTTGTCCTCAGTCCACTTCTGTCCTGGTCAGTCTAGCAGCTCTGGCCAACAGCGAGTACGTCCACACTGGCCCTCGGCTCGGCCTGTGCAGCCAGCGCTGGCTGTCCCCGTGCTGCTCCCCACCAGGGTCTCCTCACGCGTATGCGAGATGGCGTATACGAGCCGTCTGTCTATGTTTATTTGTCTCGGTCATTTTCTTTTTCTTATTTTATTTCATAAGCATAAGCAGACTGCAGATGTATCGCAGCCCCTAAAGGCCTGCAATGCACTTCAGCATTCCTGCAGTGTTGTGGTGGCACCCTCCGGCTTGCGTAATGATACGTTATTATTTCACGCATCTCAAGGAAAAAGCTGGCTGGAAAGACATCAAAGAGTCTCTGAAAAAAAGAAATCACACCCTGTCCTGGATGAAATGTGTCACTTCTCAGATCCCGTATTTCTTGTCCACCCATACCCATCCATTTAGGATATGTGAGCCATCTGCCCTTGCGCGGGAGTAGAGTTCGGTGTTGTCTCACAGATTTTCACCACAAAAAAAAATACCACCCGCACTTTTTCCCTCCAAAAAATGTCTGTCAACTGTTATTTATAAGCCTTTGATTGTGAGACTAGAGGCTTGTTTAGATGCCTTCTCCATGAGTCAGGCTGAATCCCAACCAGATACTATAAAGCGATTTTACCCCCATGTTTTTAAGAATCGCCACCAACCAAGCATGGAAAGAAATCCTGCACTTCTCCTGCAGAGAGCCACACAGAGACTTCCTCTTTAAACTGCCACCAGTATCTTCTGCAGCTCAGTGAAATGTGTTGTTGTTGCAGTACGTTGTGTTTGTTCCAGGCAGTTGTTTTCACTGTTGGTGATGTTTTTTAGTTTTTTTTTTCACGCATATTTATATATATATTTATAAAACGCGAACACTCCAGCGGGCCTTAACACGGGCTTGTTTGGCTGCTGAGCTCTGCTCTGCGCAGCGTGGGGAAGTCGGAGGTGTTCTTCACGGACACTGCCTCCCTGAGATGCGCTCATTAAAAATGCATCTGTGTGAAAATCGATGGACCTCTCGGCCCAGGGCTGACGGACTAATCTTTGGCCGTTAATTATTTAAAAAGGCGTGACGGCGAGATGTCAGCCGCGCAGAGCACTTTACAGATGAGGCGCTGAGCGGATCGCACAGGCCAGGGCTTAATGGTAATTGTATACCCAAACCTCCCCTCCCTTCTCTCTCTCCCTCTCTCTCTCTCTCTCTCTCTCTCTTACACACATGCACACACACACGCACACACACACACAAACAAATGCACAAACATTCACACACATGCACACACACACTCACGCACGCACCCACACACATTCACACTCTCTCTCTCTCTCTCTCTCACACACACACACACACACACACACGCATGCACACTGACACAAACAAATATTCACACACACATACACACACACACACACAAACATACTCATACTCATGCACACACAAACACACACCCACCCACACACACACACACACACACACACACACACACACACACAGAACTCCACCGGATCAGTACCAGCAGCTTTAATGAGCAGCCACACCGTCCTCTTCAAAAATAACTCCCCCGGATCTCCCGCCCACACAGCCATGTGGTGCTGCCCCACACAAAGCTCTCTCTACCTGGGATGGCGTGGCATCAAGCTTGGCTCTTACTGGTTCTCTCTAAACTCTTATTCACCGTAGCTTTCGCCTTGTCTCTGTTCCTTAGTCTGTCAGCGTCTGATACATTTTGGAGAACCAAGCCCAACGCATTCTCTATCTCTCTCTCTCTCTCTATCTCTCTCTGTCTCTCTCTCTCTTTCTCTCTCTCTATTTCTCTCTCTATATACCCTTTTTTTCTCTTGCACTCGGTGTTTAGGGGATGACTGCCAAAAAAATTACAATAGCTGCAGATGCGGTGTGGAGAACATCAGAGTGCTGTAGTATTTTGCATTGTTCTCAAATGTCACTCTTGTATGACTACTCTGTGTTTTGGGTTAGCGTCCTTCGCGTCCAAATGTCCTTTTGAATTCACTCCTGAAAACAAAGTGGCATTACAGGGAAGGATGGAGATTGCAAGTTGGACCAAACCTTCCTCATTAAATCCCAAATGCTTTGATGAAAAAAAAAAAAGCTTTTTTTTGTTGTTGCTAAAAGATGATAATAAAGAAAATGAGAGAGCTCATTTTAATGGTATCCCCTGACTCTCCCTGGCCCGCTGCCCTTTTTCCCCCTTGCCATGCTTTCACAGTCCCGCAGTCTGTCAGGTCCAAGTCCCCATAGGCTGCTGGTGTCAGATGAGGGTAGCCCGCTCGCTCGAGTGCGCCAACCTCTGCTCTTAATTAAACTGATTTTTAACCTTTTTACGCAAACAGATCACACACACATTCAACACACGTAAACATGCTCTCTCTTCCTCCCTCTCTCTCTCTCTCTCTCTCTCTCTCTCTCTTCCTCCCTCTCTCTCTCTCCCTCCCTCCCTCTAAATAACTAACTAAGAAAAACCAGTGCAGTGTTTGGAAGATGTATGTAAGCCTTTAGGTGTACCAACCATGTAAGCTTGATCCGGTTGGTTCGGAGGGGTGGGGGGTGGGGGGTGCATCTAAATGTTTAAAGGTGTATGGTGCTGTTGGAGGAAATCGGACCCTGTCTGTGTCGGTGTCAGTGATGGTCTGTCAGGGCAGGGGCAGGCCATTTTACTGGTTGCACTTAATCACTCATCAGTCTCTGTCCCACGCTCACCAGTCTTGTGATTACAGCACAGATAAGAGCTCAATTAGGCTGTTAGTCAGCCGGCCGAAAAGAAGAATCTTTTGTAAGTGCAAATAGGAAAGCGTCGTTCGATTTCAGATAATGGGGAGGATTCTGGTCTAGAGTGCTAGCGCTTTAAAAAAAAAAAAAAATGTTTAAGGCGAGATCAAATTTTCATTGAAAAGTGGTGTGGGAGGAAATAATGGAATGTGATATGCAGTCACAGAGGACTGGTGGTGTATGGCTTTCAGCTGTGTGCTAGTCAGGCTTTCAGATGATGGGAAAAGTGTCTTAGGAGAGTTGAATGGGAGTCGGCATTCTGCTCTCGTAATGTGTTTTATTCATACATGCAAAAGATCTTTAGTGTCCGTCAAGTGATACCACATCCTTATGCTGTTTTAGGCTTAACTGAAGAAGATCTACACATCCCCCTCCTCCTTTTTCTCTCTCTCTTTCTCTCTGTCTTTCTATGTCACTTTCTTTCTCGGTCACTTTTTTTCTCCCTCTCTTTCTTTCTCTCTCTCTCTCTTTCTTTCTCTGTCACTTTTCTCTTCCTCTGTGTCACTCTGGCTGATTTCTCTCATTGGTTTGGAGGGCACGGTGAACTCAGTAACTCTTCTCCAGGTTGCCTCCCCGCCCTGGCCCCACCCCACCCCACCCCACCCCTCACTCTCTCTCCTCTCCCCTCCTCTCCCCTCCTCTCCTCTCCTCTCCCCTCCTCTCCTCTCCTCTCCTCTCCTCCCTCTCGGTTTGGAGACAGCAGCGGCACAGTCGGGGTCTGAGCCAGCTCAAACTCGGGCTCTGGCTGGAGCTGTGTGTCTCTGGCGGGGGGACAGTAGTATTATCTGAGTGGAGCGGAGCGGAGCGAGACGAGGCGGGCGGGCGGGCGGGCGGGCGGGCGGTCGGGTCTGCTCCTGCTCCTGCTCTCGCTCTCGCTCCCGCTTCTCTGGAGCCCCCACAAAAACAGCTTAAGTACAGGCTCCCAGTGTCACTACGGGCTAATGGGAAACAGCTGTGGGGGAGGTTAATTTTAGCGGTAGCTACCATGGCCTTGGGAGGAGACGTTAGTTAACCCTGTCCCGACCAGGAGCCCTGTCTCTGTCTCTCTCTCTCTCTCTTTGTCTTTCTTCTTCCTCTTCTTTTTCTTTTTCCTTCTTTTCCTTTCTTCTTCTTTTTCTTCTTCTCTTTCTTCTCCTTCTCGTTCCTCTTCTCCTTCTTTTTCTTCTTCTCTTTCTTCTCCTTCCTCTTCTTCTTCCTCTTTTTCTTCTTCTCTTTCTTCTCCTCCTTCCTCTTCTTCCTCTTCCTCTTCTCCTTCTTCTTCTTCTTGTTTTGCAATATTTGCTGTCTGTCTTATCCAGTCAGCAAATATAAAACTTTAGAGAGATTCCGTCAAACAAGTGTGTGTGTGTGTGTGTGTGTGTGTGTGTGTTTGTTTGTCTTTGTGTGAAGCAGAGAGATTATCAGGTGTGCTAGGATAAGGTTAGTGAAATGAGGAAGCAAGCTGAAAGTAACGGAAACTGAAGTCATTTTTGCACCTTTAGTGAAGGAACTTCTGGACTGATTCCATTGTGGCATGATCCTTTTCTAGAGTTCAAGTACAAGTGTGTTGTGATCGTAACAGTCAAACTGAGTACAGATTGCTGTCTTTTATTGTTTAAGGCTGAATACCAGTTGAACTGCCCATGTTAATCTTACACGAGGCCATTAACTTCAGGAAACATCTTGGAAGCTCAGTGTGTGATCTGTGCTCCGTGCGATGAGGAGTCCGTCTCTAAACTGTTCACCCAGCGACCCCCTCCCCATCTGCCTGGGCTCCTGCACTGTCTCTCTGTCTGATTGGAATCAGATTCTCGGGGCTGGAGAGCGCTGATGAGATCTGATTGCTTGTCACAGTGTTTCCTCTCTTCTCCCCTCCCCTCATCTCCCCTCTCTGTTCCTCTCATCTCCTCTCTTCTCCTTTCTTTTTATCTCCTTTCCTCTCCTCACCTCTCTTCCCTTTTCCTCTTCCCTCCTCTCATCTTTCTTCTCTTTTCTTCTCCCCTCCTGTCGTCTCCTCTCTTCTCTTTTCCTCTCCTTCCTTTCCTCTCCTTACGTCTCTTCTCTTTTCTTCTCTTCTCCTTTTCCCTCCTCTCTTTCCCTTCTCCTTTTCCTTCCATCACTCCTCCTCTCCTTTCCTCCCCCTCTTCTCCTCTCTGTCCCTTCTTTCTCCTTGCCTTTCACCCGTAGCGCTCATGTGTGGCTTCTCTTTATGCAAACGCAGAAATTGGCTCTGTCTTCCCGACCTTGCCAAGGAGCCCAGTTTCTTTTTTCTTTTCTTTTTTTTTTGTATTCGATTTGATTTTGTTTTATCGTCCTCCTCGGTAGGGAAAAGAGTGTGTTGTAAACCAACTGGCGAGGAGCTGGCAACTCGGTCCAGCTCGTTCTTGGCCGAGCCCCTGTGTAGAGTAGTGTGTGTGTGTGTGTGTGTGTGTGTGTGTGTGTGTTATACGGCATGGCGAACGCCAGTCCATATGCTCTGCATTACAAGCTGACAGAGAGTCGGAGCCGAAGCATCACAGAGTGGGCAGACACAACTCCGTTTGCACCTGGGCAGGACGCAGTCTAGAGTAGAACTACTGAAGGCTGGAATCTGGTAGCATTTGGCAGAAATATATCGCTGCCTTTTTCTAGTTCGCGTATAAACTATTTATAAACGATTATTAAAAAAGGCTTGAAAACCAATAACTCTTTTAGACTGAAATCGTGAAAATATCTGCATTCATTAATGTGTTGTAAATGCATTAAAAAAGATTTAGTGCTTAGAGAATGAGTGCCTGCAGCTTGATAACATAGATGAGAACATGTTCTAACAGAGTGTTTAAATATCTTACATAATATTCCACTCAGATTGTTTGATCAACTCCCAGAGTTGGGAAATGTGGTTGCATTTCACAGGTTTTTAATTACGACATTGAATTCCCTTCTTCGTGTTCCATACACTATTATCTCAGAGACGTCCTATTTAATTGATG
>NC_085003.1:31348689-31353689 GCF_963854185.1 Sardina pilchardus
CACTGCATGGCTGCCCTCTCTGCATAGTTTAGGGGTCTGGATTTATGCTCTCGCCTCTCAACAGATCGGCAGCAGGCTCTCAATCCTTCTCCCATTTCTCTCTCTTCTCTCTCTCTCTCTTTCTCTCTCTCCCTCTCTTCCTTTGTGTCCATTTATTTGTGTATATGTTGGGCAGCTCCTTGTGTGTGTGTGTATGTGTGTGTGAGTGTGTGTGTGTGTTGGTGGGTGTATGAGTGAGTGAGTGAGTGAGTGAGTGAGTGTGTACACAATGGACAGTACTCTCCAGTGGCAGTGTCCTCCAACAGTGTTTTCTGTGTAATTGTGACCCTGAGGGTAAAATGGCCTCTCAAGTTTTGTGGAGAGAGTTGAAGGGGGTCATCAATTGTCTGTGTATGAGCATATGTCAGCACATGTTTCTCTGTGTATACTGAGATGGTGTGTGTGTGTGTGTGTTTGTGTGTGTGTTTGTGTGTGTGTGTGTGTGTGTGTGTGTGTGTGTGTGTGTGTGTGTGTTCATTTATAAATGCATATGTGTCTATTGATGTGTGTGTGTGTGTGTGCATCTGTTCATGTGTATATCCATGTGTGTGTCAGAGAGCACATCAGAAAGTCTGTCTATGATTTTTGTGTGTGTGTGTGTGTATGTGTGTGTATGTGTGTGCGTGTGTTTGCGTGTTTGTAAGAGAGTGGCCATACAGTGTGTGTGTGTGTGTGTGTGTGTGTGTGTGCATGTGTGTGTGTGTGTGTGTGTGTGTGTGTGTGTGTGTGTGTGTGTGTGTGTGTGTGTGTGTGTGTGTGTGTGTGTGAGTGCATGCGTGTGTGTGTGTGTGTGTGTGTGTGTGTGTGTGTGTGTGTGTGTGTGCTTCTGTCTTGGCTCTCTGTAGAGCGCGAGAGCCACAGGGGTGTGGGGGATGTGGGGGCTGACGTTTCTTTCTGAAGAGGAAGTTTGTGGTTAGACCGTTTCTGCCCTCCCATCCACATTTTTCCCTCTCCATGTAGCACAGCGGAGTAGAGCACACACACACACACACACACACACACACACACACACACACACACACACACACACACACACACACACTCCATGTAGCACAGCAGAGTAGAGCAGCAGCCTTTTTCAAAAGAGCCTCTGCAGCGTTCACAGATGTGGAAGTCATTTGACGGAGGAGGATGCAGAGGCTGGGGAGGAGAGTGGTGTGCCACGGCCCAAACCGTGGGATCTCTGCGAGGGTAGAGTAGACAGCTCTGCAGGGTGGGATTGTAGTTTTCGCTGGATGACTCTTCAAAAGTGTGGGATTGCAGATTGCAGATTTCAGTTTGCGTGGGATTTCGGGGGGGGGGGGGGTTTGGAGAACATCATCAGTTGTGTGGAATTGTAGTTTTGGGTGGATGTCCAGAAAGTGAAGGAGTGCATTTTAGGGTGGATGTCTTAGAAGCATGGGATTGGATTTAAATGTGGACTTCATGAAAGCATGATACTGCAGTTCAGGGTGACTGCTTGAAAAGTGTGGAACGGCTGCTCTGGGTGGACAGAAAAAGCATGGGACTAGTTCAGGCTGGACATTTTGAAAGCACGGAGCTAGTTTAGGGTGGACATTTTCAAAACGTGGGACTAGTTTAGGGTGGACATTTTGTGAGACTAGTTTATGGTGGACATAAAAGTGTGGGACAGCAGTTATGGGTGGACAGCATGGAGAGGGAGCACAGTTTGAGTTCTCCCTAGGCCCAGTGCACCATGGGAAAGTCTAGGCCTTCTGGTACAAGAAGCCCCTGTTCAAGCTAGAAGCTAGAAATAGCCCCTGAAAAAAAAGACATTGCCAGAACGTGGGACTGCCCATGTATCTGACTGAAAAACAAACTTGCCAGATTCCACATCTTATGCTGTGGCTTAGTGTTTTGAGTTTATTTTCTACTTATTTTTTTTTCTCCTAAATTTTTTGTTTACTTAAATACAAATATAGCCATAAAGCCCACCCTTTGTCAAAGCTAACGAACATGTGTGTTGGCCCATACATAAACACAAGTGCAGATGTCCTAGTGTGTGAGAGCACATTTGCACACACACACACACACACACACACACACACATACACAGACACACGCACACATACAGAGAGAGAGACAGAGAAACTTATGTGCATACTCCGTTAAAGAGGAACAAACACTCACAAACCTATGTGCACACTCCAATAAAGAGGAATGTGCACACACAAACACACACACACACTCACACACACACACACAGTCTTTTCTCCGATTGAAGAGGCGTGCTCTATGTCGTCTCTTGACTCATGCGAGTGTCACTAATTGGCTGCATTGATTATTTCCACATGGCTGTGGGCAACTACATCTGTCACAACTCCCCCACCCCCCCTACACACACACACACACACACACACACACACACACACACACACACACACACACACACAGACACACACACACAAACACACACACACACACACACACACACACACACACACACACACACACACACACTCATACACCACCTTCACACCTCAGGCTCAGCTCCCCAGAGAGGAGCATCGTGGGAAACAGGATGTCACCCTCTGGGTGGCTCGTGTCTGTGTCCTCCACTTCCTGCTTTGTGCCGTGGGGGGGGGGGGTTTGCAAGGGGGAGGGGGCAAAACTCCCCTCACTTCCTGTTGTGAGACTGAGTGCCTGTTTGCTTTCAAGCAATTTACTCTTTATTAGTCAACACGAACGCACTACCACTAATGTTCACTTCAGCCTGGCTCGGCTACGAGACACAAACGCAACTCACAGGCACACACAGGAAGGGAAGGGAGGGCCGACCGTCTGACACATCTCAAAAAAACGCCTTCCTTAAGTCATTATGAGACAGCCACCTAAAAGTGTCATCTAAAACCATCTCTCTTCGTGCAGGAGGGGAAGCCCACTTCAAGTGGTGGAAATCCTGCCTGCTGTCTCGTTGACGCTGATGTGAGGATTAAAGCGCTCTGTTTTTGCTGCAGCCCACTGTGCACAATGCGGTGGTGTTGTGAGTGCAAGTTAATGGGCCTCTTTGTGGCTACAGGTTAGCCTCGTCTCTCAACACTGGGCACATGTGTACGTCTAAGAACAAGTCTGGACTCTTCAGACAGGGTGTAGCGCTGCTCCCTCTGTCTGTACTTGTGCTTTGTCATGTTTTTCGGCCCCTTTGTGCTCTGTGTGTGTGTGTGTGTGTGTGTGTGTGTGTGTGTGTGTGTGAGAGAGAGAGAGAGAGAGAGAGAGTGTGTGTGACAGAGGAGGGAAAGAGAGAGGAGGGGCAGACATGTATGCATGTTTTGTTTTTGAATATGTGTGTGTGTGTGTGTGTGTGTGTGTGTGTGTGTGTGTGTGTGTGTGCGCTCTTCAAGGGGATGTGTGGTTTGTGAATCAGATCAGAGACTCACATCAGGTGTGTACACCTGAACTCATGTGATATTTGCGGAGCCCGTCGACGGAGAGAGGCGGAGTTCCAGAGAGCGGACTGGTTTGGCTGACCAGGGCGGAATCCAAGGGCCGCCTTGACGGTCTGCCGGGGTTGAGTTGAGTTGAGTGGTGGTGTGTTTGCACGGTCTCCCCATCCCCTCCTCTCTCTCTCTCTCTCTCTCTCCCCCTGGTTTCCAGCCCCCCCCCCCCCCCCCCCCCCCCCCCTCCTGCCCCCACCAGCCTGGGCAAACACACACTGATCCTCTGTGTCTTATCCCCCTAAAGCTGCCCCACCCAGCTCACCCAGCTCACCCACCCAAGCATCCGTCTGCCAGACAGCCAGACAAGCCGCTCACCTCGACCGCCGCCACCCACCACCTACAACCTGCACCTCTCACAATGCCAACTCTATTCTGACACCTCTCTTTCACGCTCTCTCTCTCTCTCACACTGTTCTTCTCTCAGTTCTTTTTTCTCTTTCTTGTCTCTGTCTCATTATCTGTCTCTCTCCTCTCTCTCCTTCCTCTCTCTGAATCTCTGAATTTGAATATTATCCGTGGCTGCTTTCTCTCTTTCTGATCTCTCTCTTTCAGATCTTTTCTCTCTCTTGTTCTTGTTCTGCCTCTCGGTGCGTTTGTTCTCTCTCTCTCTCTCTCTGCGTGTGTCTCTATCTCTGTATCTCCCTTGTCTTTCGCTCTTTCTCTCTCTTTCCCTCCCTTTCTCTCTCTCTCTCTCTCTCTCTCTCTCTCTCTCTCTCTCTCGCTCTGTCTGTCTCTTGTGAAGTTGCTACTGAGGGAAGCCCATAGCCGCTCCCTAGTTTGGCAGCAGTCCAGTGTAACTCTACCCCGCCTTAAATACCCTCTTACTAAGATACCCCTCTTACCCCCCCAGACACGCATACGCACACCCCTCATAAACACACACACGCTCACACACATGTGGAGACACTCTTAGTCTAGCCAGAGCCAGTTCTTCTGATGACACACAGACACCATTCTCCTGGATGAGCTCAGTGTGTGTGATATCAACACTCCATAAATGCAGACCTCAGACTATGCTCTCTCGCCCCGCGCAAGTACGCGCCTGACACCTCACAACATGACGCTGGCCCCTGCCCCCTCCTTACACACACACACACACACACACACACACACACACACACACACACACACACTGCTGTCATCGGCCCACTACCCCAAATAATCCGCTGGCGTCTCCAGCACGGGCATACATAGACATTCACCACATAGGGACACACACATACAAAGACTCACTCGCTCACTCTAACTCTCTCTCTCTCTCTCTCTCGCTCTCTCTCTCTCTCTCTCTCTCTCTCTCTCGCTTGCTCTCTCTCTCTCTCACACACAGACACACACACACACACACACACACACACACACACACACACACACACACACACACACACACTTAACAACACAGAGTAATGAGCCCAGTTCTTCCCTTTTCAAGTGTACTTCTTGTGCCTATTAGCAAAAATGAAGTAAAAGTGGCCGAACATGTCGGCCCGTGCCACAAGTGAAGTGAGCGTGTATTTCCAGCGCTAC
>NC_085003.1:31358689-31381189 GCF_963854185.1 Sardina pilchardus
CTAGTGCCATGTGACTGTGTGTGTGTGTGTGTGTGTGTGTGTTGTGCAGGTGTACCTGAGGCTCCCATGATCCTGAACAGTGTGTGTGTGTGTGTGTGTGTGTGTGTGTGTGTGTGTGTGTGTGTTGTGCAGGTGTACCTGAAGGCTCCGATGATCCTGAACGGCATTTGTGTGATCTAATGGTGTGTGTTTGTGTGTGTGTGTGTGTGTGTGTGTGTGTTGTGCAGGTGTACCTGAAGGCTCCGATGATCCTGAACGGCGTGTGTGTGATCTGGCGCGGCTGGATCGACCTGCAGCGCCTGGATGGGATGGGCTGCTTGGAGTACGATGACGAGCGAGCTCAGGTATGGCGTTGTGCTGTGTCATCTCACTAGGTATCCCCCACCCACACACACACACACACACACACACACACACACACACACACACACACAGAGAGAGAGAGACACACAATTGGCCCGCAAGGCATCTGGGTTAGACAAACATCACACACACCGCCAGCAGCTATCACCTTAAATGACCTGAGTGGATCGGGCCCTAAGGCTCTGAGATGCTGCCCATAATGCTGACGAGCACCTTGAGCTGCTGTCTCTCATGATTTATCTTCCGCTAAATGAAGCAAACGCCTGATTTGCATTTATGCTTTGAGTCCCTGTTTCTTTTTATTACTCTTTTTCTCTCTGTGTTCTATTTTCCTCTATCTGTATGTGTGTGTGTGTGTGTGTGTGTGTGTGTGTTGTGCGTGTGTATGCATTGTGTGTATGTAAATAACAATGTATGTACACACATTCATTTGTTTCCATGTGCCTCCATGGCTCTGTGTCTGTGTGTGTGTGTATGTGCGTGCGTGTGTGCGTGTGTGTGTGTGCATGTGTGCATGCGTGTGTGTGTGTATGTGTATGTAGCAAGAGGACGCCTTGGCCCAAGCTGCCTTTGAGGAGGCTCGCAGGAGAACTCGTGACTTTGAGGACAGGGATCGCACACACCGCGAGGATCTAGAGGTGAGAGAGGGACATGAGTGTATACTTGTGTGTGTGTTCATGATATCTGTGTGTGTGTGTGTGTGTGTGTGTGTGCTTTAGGTGTTAGTGCATATTGGTTCAGAGCTTGTGCAGTGGCACTGACTCTTAACAACAGATTATTGGCCTCTTGTAAGTAAGGTTATTCTTCTAGAAACAGATCTCATGTGTTTGTGTGAGAACATGTATGAGTATGTGAGTCCTGTGTGTGTGTGTTCGTGTGTGTGTGTGTGTGTGTGTGTGTGTGTGTGTGTTTGTGAAAGAGAGAGAGAGAGAGAGATTATTTTAGGACGCCATGTGTCTTGATTGTGTGTTTCCATGAGTGCATGTATCTGGCTGCAATAAGCTTCCCTCCCTCGGTCGGATTCCTATGGATTGTCACTGCGGGTGGCGCAACACAACTTCATGGCATTTTAAAACAGTTTCATTTCGTCTGACTGAGGGAGGCCTAATGCAAACCACAACAACCTCAATGGGCTTGTGCTTGCATGCACCATGCAGCCAGTGTGTTTAGGTATGTGTGTGTTTGTGTGTGAATATGTGTGAGAATGTGTGTGTGTGTGTGTGTGTGTGTGTGTGTGTGTGTGTGTGTGTGTGTGTGTGTGTGTGTGTGTGTGTGTGTGTGTGCGTGTGCGTGTGTGGCCTGTGTTGCTTAGTGCATGAAGAGTCTCCCTGTTGTGTTGAAGCACAAAATGAAGTTCGTCTCATCTAAAAGTCATTCTCCCACCCCTCCAGACTGCTCTCCTAAGATGAAAACCAAATTGTGTTTTTTTAGGACACTGTGGCATCAAAAATCTGGGACTGATGACATACAAGGACCAGGGTCTGTCTCCTTTGCTTCTCTCTCTTTCACTCTGTCATGCACTAAACTGACTGTGTGGGTGTACCGTATGTGAGAGCATGTGTAGTGTGTATGTGTGTGTGGTTTGTATGTTTGAGAAGTGATGAGGAGTATGACATGTCTGTAAGGCATATCTGTCTCCATGCATGAGTTTAGAATGTGTGTGTGTGTGTGTGTGTGTGTGTGTGTGTATAACATATTTGCTCACATTTGCATGTGCGTGCATGGGGTGTGGAATGGGGATGGGTGCCAGTATTGGTGGAGTATTTTTTAACTTTGCATGCTAATGTTGATACGTTGTCTGCATGCACTGTCGTGTGTCAGTGTGTATGTGTGTGTGTGTATGTGTATGTGTATGTGTGCGTGAGCGCATTACTAGTGGTTTTATGAGTTTGATTCCTAGAACAGTTGGTGTATATAGACACTCTAGGCTCCTATATCTGTGTAATTTACGCACCATTGCAGAGGGAAGAATGAACGACAGACTTCCTGTAAACACACACACACACACACACACACACACACACTCAAACACACACACGCACACACTCCACACTCCGTCTCCTCTGGTCCCTAATGGGGACCAGACCTCCCCACGCAAGACGCCCACTCCCTCATCCCCCCTCCCCATCCTGCAAAGCCCTCTGGGTAAGCAACACCACAGCTTGGCAGCACATGATGAGAAATAGAAGGTCCCTCTTATATGTACCCCACTATCCAAGGGAGACACAAAGACTCTTATATGTACCCCGCTATCCAAGGGAAGACTTCGGAGGCCTGACATTAAAGGGACCAAGGAGTCCTATTCAGTCTCACGTTTGCACAAAGACACCAAGGAGTCCTATTCAGTCTCGTGTTAGCACACAGTTAGCAAGGACCCCTATTCAGTCTCATGCTAGCACACAGTTACCAAGAAGTCCTCTTCAGCTTTGCCCGTTAGCACACAGACACCAAAATCAAAGAGTCCTATTCAGCCTTGCACAAGCACACACACCAAGAAGTCCTATTCAGCCTTGTGCTAGCATATAGACACCAATAACTCCTATTCAGCTTTGTGCTTGCACACAGTTAGCAAGGAGTCCTACAGTATTTAATGTCGTGCTAGCAAACAGACACCAAAAACTCCTATTTGGCCTTGTGCTAGCACACAGTTAGTAAGGACTCCTATTCATCCTGTGCTATAGCACACAGTTAGCAAAGACTCCTGTTCAGCCCGCTAGCACAACCACTCAGTGTCTCTTTGCTCACCTCTCAGATGGTGGTTTAGTACCATGTGAGCCCTGTGTGAGTCACCCCAACCAATCTGTGACCTATCCTGTAGTGCTGTCTCTGTCTTTCTTCCTTTTCTCCTTTCTCCCCACCCCTCCACCCTCTCCCTTTTCCTCCTCTATTCGTGTGCCATGTGTTTCGTTCTCAAACCAAGAGAGGGGAAAAATGAGACCCTGTAATTATTCCATAATTAATGCGTTTCCAGTCAGACTCTGCTGGAGGACAGTAAAAAGCTCTCTTTCCTTTTTTTCTCCCTCTCTCTCTCTCTCTCTCTCTTTGTCTTTCTTTTTTTTTTGTGGAGAGCACACCACGCTCGCTCTCAGATGGAGGTTTTAATGTGTGTTCCGGTAGTGACCCGGCCCGTTCGACTCCGATCCCGGCCCAGCACTGGCCCTCTCTGCACTGGCCCACTGTGTTTTTATTTTAGATCCAGAATAATATTTGAGTTTGGAGCAGACCCTGTTTTCGTGTGAAGTGGGCGCCTGGCTCCAGTGCACATTCATGCGTCGCATATCTGTGGTCTGATGCCGGCAATCTTAGACGCACTCCACAATAACCCAATAAAGGGCTGAGAGCATTGGGCCAATCTTTGTCTGGCATCTGCGAGTGAGAAGACTCGTGTGTGTGTGTGTGTGTGTGTGTGTGTATGTGTGTGTGTGTGTGTGCGCGTGTTATGTTGCTGCTGTTTACTTTGTTCAACAACCATCGTGTGTGTGTGTGTAGTATGTGCGAGTTCTCTGGCTCCAAGCACAGGGTGAGAATCGTCTTTTCAGCAGAGGGATTGTCAAGGTCGCCAGGGTTAGTAAGTCGATCTCAGCATGACGGTAAAGACCACAAAGCCGTGCCGAGTGGCCAGGCGGCAGAGGCCGGGATAGGCCACGGGTTTGTCTGTTGTTCGGGTTGTTGTTGTCGTTTTATTCTCACCCCCGAAGGGCTTTTCTCTGTGTGTGCAGTTTTTCAAAGAGTAAACAGCAAGTTTCTGTGTCGATTACAAGCCAGATTGTAGGTTGTAGGCCGTGTTTGTGTTTGTGTTTGTTTTATGTGTGTGTGTGTGTGTGTGTGTTTGCGTGTGTGCGTGTGCATGCATACGTTTGTGTGAGTGGATATTTGCATGCTCTGGGTTGTTTTTTTTGGGAGGGTGATCTGTGTGTGTGTGTGTGTATGTGTGTGTGTCTGGGAGGCAGTCGGGCGGAGCTTGACAGAAATCCGAGGCAGTAATGACCCTGTGTATGATGGATGGAGAAGAGATGGATGAAGAACAGAGGGCACATTTTTCATCCGTCTACCGAGGCCCCCGCCCCACCCCACCCCACCCTCTCCCCACCCCCCTCCCAGCAGGTGGTATTAGGAGGAAGAGTTATGCGCCGGCTCTGAAAGTATTAATATATCATTAGTATTGATCTTTTTCATTTGAACATTAGGAGCCCTGTCTGCCTCCGCCAAATATAAGTTCTATTGACGTGCGGTACGAGCTCTCGCTCTACTGCGTGGCTCCATGAGATCGATACGGCCACCCCCCCCACCACCACCACCACCCATTCCATTCTATCTCATGTCTGCTCATAGCCCCCCCCCCCCCCACTCCCCCAGCTCAAAGCACTTACGATCCACAGATGTAGACACACAGACATAAAAACATCTTAGCTGAACGGTTCCTTCACCATTTGTTATCAGCTTTCATTTTCTAATGATGTTGGGAATTATGGTGTCAAGGATGTCCAGTTTTGTTTCAGGCCTATAGTCATGCTTTCTGGTTTTCAGCTCTGTGTCACACTCAGATGAAGAGAGTCCAGTGTTTGGACACCAAATGGAGATATCACAACAAGAAAATGGCCTCTGCTCTGACACATTGCATTCTTCTCAGTTGTGCTCTAGTTAACGCTCAGATCATGTAATTAGTGGAGGTCAATATAATAAACAGTTTTAATTTATAGTTTTATATTTTATTTACATTTTTTATAATTAACCAATTATTTTATTTTTGTTTCTAATTACTTATCTCTTTTGAATTGTAACATCACTTGACACATTTCAAACACATTTCTACCCAGTTGTCTTTTAACAAAGGGTAAAGAGACCTCAACGGTAATTAAACGGCTGTACGATGAATAGGAAAACTCAGGGAAACCCAGAGAAATTGCCTTCTATGGCTGTGTGTGTGGCTAGCTGAGGATGCCCCTCTCGATGGTGAGGACTGAGTGTGATATACAGCGCTTTCTCAGGCCCAGGGTATTTCAGTGGTGTCTGCAGCAGGTCCAGGTTTAGAGGGGGCAATAATAGCTCATCAGGTGGATGATGACTGCATGCCGTGTCATTTGAGCGATTTGTGACCCTGACTGCCTCTGTGTCTGTCGTTCTCTCACCGTCTGCCTGTCTGTCTGTCTGTCTGTCCGTCCGTCCGTCTGTCTGTCTCGCACGCTCACTCTCTCACACTTTTACTATGTTGGGGAGAGATTTAGACGTAGACACATAAACATACGTATCTGTGACAAGCAGACCAGTCACCCTTTTATTTTTAAAGCGAGCAATGATGACGACTTCCCCCTGACTAATAACTGTCTGCCAGTCAGGCCAAAAAAAGACTCACTTTTTAAGTCTGCTATTGCCCCCTGCTGGTCTTTTAGTAGAATACTCAAATCAGCTGTTAGACTCTTCCACAGGTCCTGTTGGCAGCTGATACTAATACATAATCTCAACTGTGACTGATACAGCCCAGCTAAATCTCATCTCTCTCTCTCTCTCTCTCTTTCTCTCTGTTATTCCCCCTCTCTTGCTCTCTATTTCTCTCTATCTCTCTCTCTCTCTCCCTATTTCTTTCTCTCTGTCCACGTAGCCTAGGCGACAGCAGGATCCCAGCCCTGGCTCCAACATGGGCAACGCTGATGATCACAAGATGCGCTAAGCAGCGATGGATGCAGGGGTGGGTGGGGGGAGGAGGGGGCAGATGATGCAGAGGCCCGGGGCAGCATGGCAACCTCACCCTCCACCATCAATCGCTCAACTGGGGAGACCAAAGTCTACAACGCCAGGGGATTTTTATTTCATTTTGGGGTTTAGGGGGGGGGGGGGGTTAAATTGGTGGGATTTGGAGGTTTGGGGGGGGGGGGGGAGTTGAGAGGGTTTTTATTCATCTGGGAATGGAGTGGGGCAGGGGTCCTTTCACTGATCCCTACCCAAGTTCCTCCTTTGGGTTTTGCACTATGTGATACATTCAGTTTTGCCCCACTCGTCTTCTGTATGCATGAACTTCCTACCTGTTTTCCTAATCGTGATCCTCCCCTATGCAAGCTATTCGCTCCTTTTATTTTAGCACTATTGTAATGACATGGCATTTTTATTATTATTTTATTCTTTGTTTGTGTGAAAGTCAGGATGTTTACTTTTTTGTATCTTTTTCTTTATATATGCAAAACTGTGTGTCCTCGTGCTTTTGTATAACATCACTAGTTGAATTGTGCTCTTGAACTAGAACTAGGTTATTGTAGGACACACAGACAGAAAGGCACTTCAGATTTCACAAATGAAGAAGGCCCTTTTTATACCTTCCCTGTCTCACACAACTCCCCCTCACTCTCTCTGTCTGTGTTCTTGACTGGTTCTGCTTATCAGGTTGTAGAGACATGCTTTGAACATTAAAAACGCGGCAGGAAGCCCATATTGAGGTCACTGGCGCTCTGAGCATGTTCCAAAAAAAATAATAAGACAGGAGAGATGTTTTTCCCTTGTTGTTTTGACTGTTGCTATTGTTCTTCTTCTGGTATTATTCTCTTTGGTTCTAGTACCACGTCAGGGTATTTAATGTATCTGCAGTTATATAGCTTTTCTCCCGTGTTGGATGGGAAAGCACATTTTAGCTTGATCCATATGACTTGTCCCATGAAAGATATTTATTAACTTCATATTTCACCATTTCATTGTTTCTGGGAGGCTTGTCTCAAATGATTTAATCAGTGGTTCTTTTGCTCCTTTTTTCTTCTTGTATTTTATTTTTTTTTCTTGCAGATGATCATATTTTTTTTTTTTTAGAACATAGCTTTAAATAAACTCAGTTGTAATGGTTCCCTCATACAACACAATACCTCCCTTTCCCATACAGTTAACTGATGGATTGTGGTGTGAGTTTCAGGTCAGTAAAGCAGTATGAATTCCTCATGCTGACATGGTAACTGAAGGTGCTGAAGACTCAAAACATAATAATACAAGCCTTTCCTTTCATTTGTGGTTATATCCTATTTACTATACATCAAATGTATATATCATGATTTACTCTGATTGAGTGATTGATAAGGATCAGTCCACAATCATGTCTTTAATATTAATAACTGTAGTCAGCAATACAGTCCGTTTACTATACAAACAGTTGGTACGACTATTCTGGAATGGTTACTATTGTGCCTCAGTCGTCACAGATCTAAGCCAAAAATATGATCCCCCTCTTTTTAGAATGTGAAATTGAATTGACTTGCATCATGTTATGTGTATACATTTTCATTCATCAGAAAAGGTTCATTCGTGTGAATATTACTCTGCAAAAGCGTTTCTTCTAGTTTTTTCATTTCTTTTCTTTTTAAGAAACAAGTGTTATTTTGTTAAATGTAGGTTGGGCAACACCATGTTTTGGTGGGCCTTCGCTGGCATTGAGTGAGTACGTTGTTACAGGAAATGGGATTTTCCAGAGGCCAAGTGGGTAGTCGACATGTTGTTGGTTGAGGTTGGCAGACGGGGAGGTACAAGGAGTTAGAATACTCTTCTGAGACGGACTTCAGTAAGTAATTTCAGTTTGAAACAGATAGAGAAGGTGGGATTTATGGAGTTGTTATTATTACAAAATGATGATTTACATTCAAGAGAAACACTTGTATATTGTAATAGATATGTCTGAAGGTGTCACTTACAGTATGACAATGAGTTATGTTTCTAGACAACTGGGTATCTTGTGATTTTAGGTTTGTTCAACATACAGTTTAACAGTATTCATAGTGTATTTAATGTAAACATGGAGGGAAATTTTGACTTGGCAGTAGAAATGTGTGTGCATGTGTAAAAAAAAAAAAAAAAAAAAACTGGCCAAATCACGTCTTCATAGACTAAATCTACAGAGATCTGTGTCCTTATGTTGCTTGAGGCCTGACAAGCCTTTTTCTCAGCCTACAATGAGAGTAAATGTTCAATAGAAAAGAAATGTCCTTTTCAAAATGACAGAACAAACTGGCCATAAGTGGACTCAAGTTGAAACATGCTATAGGATGTACGTCCCCATGGATATTCTTGCAGGTGATACTTGACAATCAGCTAAGTAGGCTATAGAATAGCAGGCACAGCAACCGTGGTGTATGTGACAAACAGATTTCTTCACTCCCTATATGGTCTTTTCCTCTCAAACTTGTCCATGTGTGTCTCAAAATGCCCCTGCTGGTACTCATGTGATTTTAAATAATCCCCTCACTTAATGCTGGCATTAAGGCAAGATACACACCAAGGGACTGGACTGCTCACATTTCATTTCATTTTTTTTTTATTTTTTTTTTAATAAATGGTTTATTTTCTTATTTGCTTTAAGTTATTGATGCACGATTACTTTTTTGTTTCATTTTCAGAGAATGGTATGAAGAAATATGTATTCTGTGTTTATCAGCCTATCTTGTAGGAAATCTTTTAGGAAATGAGTTCGCTTTTGATGTTTTGATGTTCTGCTGGTTTTATTTTATTTTTATTTTATTTTATTGGACTTCTTTTTTTAAAGGGGGAAGACTGGTTTGACTTGTTTCTTAATAAACTTGCAACAAATGTCTGGCAGTTTGTTTAATTCAACTTGTTGTAGCATACTATAAGACAAGGGAACCAGAACAACCTTCGGGAGGTAAGAAGAGCAGTTGACAGAATAAAGAAATGATAAGTTACAGAGTAATAGCCTACTGTTTTAAATTAGTGCTGACATACAGGGGTGCCGCAGGGCCCAGCACTGACAGGGGCCCCCAGAGAATCCCCCAAATAATACTATATTTCATAGTTGTGTCATCATGGTACTGTACTGTCATACACACACACACAATAACTAGGCTGGTGCAACATCCTCAAACCATGCAGGTGTCAAGTAGCCATAGGCAGAGCCACTTCTATAGCTGCATTGGTGGAAAAACTGCAGCATGGTTAGTTGACTAATCAATAATAGATTGAAATGAAATAGCTCACGAGAATAGGGCTGTCATTTTCATTCATTTAACTGATAGATTTCACTATTATACACTTATAATGTAGTATGTGTGAGGTCAGCTGCAGGCTAAATTAGAGAAGCTACTTTGACAGGCAAAAATGGCACAAGAGTTTTACATAGCGAGATGACTGATTGGTAACTGGTTGTATGATAAAGACGTGAAAATATCTCGAAAAGACTCAACAGTCATTGAAAATGAAGTTTGAGAGCATGATAAGATCATACTGTAGGCTATAAAGGACAGGATCCATGAGACAGTAGGCTAATCAGAGATCTTTGGTGCCACTGTAGGTGTGTTCTGAACGTCCACTCACCCACTAGCTGCATGGAAACAACATACATAATCAAACGAGAGAATTTTGTATTAGCCTAGATCTACATTGCATCGAACAAAATGTACAGTTGAACAGCAGCACTGGAAGTGTCTGCGGACCTCCTACCACCAGCCTCCTACCCAGTACTCAGCTTGTGTTTACCTTTGTACTACGCGCATGGCTTCCGTAACTGTCAGGTGACCCAGAAGTGCTTCATTTGATCGCACCGGATGTTGAACTATCAGCTGATCGTGGTGTTTTTGATGGAAGTTGATGCTGGTTGGAAGAGTCTCCCCCTCTCTTTATTATCTCTCGCTTACACGACAAAGGCTTAACGGGCTGAACAACAACTGTAACGTAACTCAACGCAGCCATAAAATTCAGAGGAAGTTCACCGTTAACAAGTAACAAAGAGATCTGTGTTCAAGAGGCGCCCAGCTTGCTTTGTCAGTTAAAGAAGCAAAACAACGTTAACGTTAGCTGTCGGGTTTTAAGTGACGTTGCTAACGTTGGCTAGCTGTGTTGTTTATGCTGTGGTTTGACGGACTGGGCTGTTGTTTTTTCCAAGTCTAAGGAAGAAAACATATTTATTGATGGTGTGTCTGTACATCAGATGATTTTGCATACCGAATAGCTAGACTGACACCCTAACAATAACGTCAGATAACCTTAAACTAATATTAGCTAACTTACGTGTTAAGAATTCGAGGCTCCGTTAGCAAGGTGGTCAGCTAACTTGTTTTATGCAATTGACAGTCGTCAAGAAATTGACCATTTACGAAACGCTGATCTAAGTATAATCCTTTTTGTTTTCTTTGGGTAGACATATCTGAATACAATTAGGTGGCACTTGTTTGTGGAAGAACAACAACCTGTAACTTGCAGCTTTGTTCTTTATTCAACAGACTTGTCTCGCTATTCCTGTTTCGTTTGTCAAATTGACAGTTGTAAATTGTGAGGTGTATTTCATGTAATATTTATAACTATGGTAATTATTTCTGTGTTATTAATGTGCATTATTTAGATAGTTAATTTATTGATGGTCGTGGTTTATTTCAGGGCTTTAATGTATCACTGAACATTTGAAGATTTTATAAATAGCCTTATTTTAAGGGTTACATCGAATTAAATGTGGTTTGTAAGTGTGCAAGTCAAATAGATACCTAACGTTACGTTAGAAAAAAAGATAGGGTAGATTTTGGCAGACGAGAGGTTCAGATCTGGCACAGTCAGAGTATCTGGTTGAAAACATTTCCAATCCGCCAATGCTGGATCTGGAAGTCGTCCCTGAGCGATCTTTGGGAAATGAACAATGGGAATTCGCATTAGGTAAGCATTGGGCATGCACATTTCAAATTGAATATGACAGTACCTTTACCTAGATACACTTTCTATGTACCAAAGAAAGATTGTATATGAATTTTATGGATTTTCAAGTTCCTTCAAGCTGGGACAGCTGATGAGTTACTGAGCCACAGTAGTTTTCCTTATACCTACCTCTTCCTCTCAACCACTTTTTCTATAGGGATGCCATTGGCCCAGGCCATATCCATTTTACAAAAACACTGCCGCATCATCAAGAATGTCCAGGTTCTTTATAGTGAACAAGTAAGAACTGATGGCACATTTGCTAAACACTCATGTCCCTATGATTTAGTGTGCTCTAGTGCTCAACAAACCTGTTTTTCTCTCAGACACCACTTAGCCATGACCTCATTCTCAACTTGACTCAGGATGGAATCAAACTGTTGTTTGACGCCTGCAATCAGAGACTGAAGGTATGTGTGCGTGTGTTTGTGAGAGAGTGCGAGTGAGCGTGTTTCTGTTTTTCCGCTATAAATGCTATGGATTACCTGTTGAAATACTGTTTAATTGTTTTGCTATCTTCCATGTACTTCTGATTATGATCTTCCTACTCTATCCCATTTTGGGAAGCTGGGTTTGAAGAGCTACCTAGTCAGTCCAGATATGGCTTGTGTAAGAATCACTAATGTAAGGCCCTTGTGTTTTCTCTCTAGGTTATTGAAGTTTATGACTTGAGCAAGGTGAAACTGAAATACTGGTGAGTGATCTATTTGTGATGCTTTACATTGTTTTTTTCCCACTGTCTTTTGCAGTTGTGTGTGTGTGTGTGTGTGTGTGTGTGTGTGTGTGTGTGTGTGTGTGTGTGTGTGTGTGTGTGTGTGTGTGTGTGTGTGTGTGTGTGTGTGTGTGTGTGTGTGTGTGTGTGGACCTTAAGTTGTATCACAGCCCCGTGTTTTTGACTGTGCCTCTCGTTACAGTGGAGTACACTTCAACTCTCAGGCTATAGCACCTACAATCGAGCAGATTGACCAGTCGTTCGGCGCAACACATCCTGGTGGTAAGCAACAGCGCATTCACAAGCTCTCCTCCTCTTTCTCCTCCTCCTCCTCTGCAGACACCACCTCTGCTCATAGTCAAACAGGATGATGACTCAGAAAACTAAGTTGAGAATTAGCTTTTATTCCACCAACTAGATTACATCACATTTTACAGGTAGTATATGAATCATAAAAGTTCTCAATATGTACCTGATGATCACATGGTGATTTATAATTTTGGGTGATTTATAACAGGTGATTTATAATTTTGTGTGTGTGTGTGTGTGTGTGTGTGTGTGTGCCTATTCCATGTTGCCCATAGTTTACAATGCCGCAGAGCAGCTCTTCCACTTAAACTTCCGAGGCCTGTCGTTCTCCTTCCAGCTGGACTCTTGGAACGAGGCTCCCAAGTATGAGGTGAGAAAGAGCCGCTTGTCCCGCAGGAACACGCTGGTGTGAGCAGAGTGCCATTAGTCATCCCTGCTCGACGTGTGTGTGTGTGTGTGTGTGTGTGTGTGTGTGTGTGTCTGGACACTGCCAGATGAGCTCTGCAGCTGTCCAAGCTCATCTTGACAGGACGGGGCACAGTGTGTGGAGAACTCTGCTCAGCGAGTCCCAAAGCAAAAGGGCACAGCTCAACTGTGAAGGCTAACGGCCTGTAATCTTGATGAGCTTTTTATTGACGAGCTGAAGGAAGTTCTCTTGTGCCCAACCTGCCAAGCTGACGCAATGCTTTTGTGCTCCAGAGGCCCGATGCCAATAGCTGTGTTTGTAAGTCTGCAGTGCACGACTGTGTGTGGTTGTATGACTGTCTACCGTTGGGAGATCTGCTATCCAATGTTATGTTCCATGCTGAATGATACAGTAGAGATACCCCACCCCACCTACCCCACCCCAGTTTAGTGAGGCTTGCTGCTTGTGAGGTTTTTGCTCCCTCTGTGCTTACACACCAATCTAGTGCCAGCTGTTTTGCCTTGACAGCCTAACTTTGCCCATGGCTTGGCCTCCCTGCAGATTCCCCATGGTGCCACCGTCAAACGGATGTACATTTACACTGGGAACAACCTCCAGGACACCAAGTAAGTGTGTGTGTGTGTGTGTGTGTGTGTGTGTGTGTGTGTGTGTGTGTGTGTGTGTTTTGAGATAATGACATCTGAACTTTGCTGCAGATTTAGATGAGGGCGCAATTGTGCCAAAAATCAGAAGGGGGGTACCATGTTCAGAAGTGTTTTTCTCTGGATGTATTAGGTATACCAATCTAATATTTTGGCTAAATTTGTTTAAATGGTTACTCTTTAGGAGGTAACATTTTTAAGCAAATCTGAGATGGTCAAGCAGAAGGCATTTGTTGAATTGAGCTGGAATGACCCTATAGAGTAGGAAGAGTAGGGGCCGAGTCAGAGTAAGAAAGGTAGCAAGAGAATATATGAGGGGGTGGGTGAGTGAGTTGATCAGGATGAGGCGGGGGAGCTAGTTTGTCCTATTTTGACGCACCCTATTTTTTCTGGTTGCTAAGAGAACGGTCATCCATTCACATCACCACAATGCTCAGAACCGTCAGTTGTAGGGATTCACTCAAGATCCACCCAACAAAACACGCTTACATCATGGCAGCCATCCTGACTACAGCACAAACACCTCTAAAGTCCTGAAAAACATTGTGGCTGTTTTGAGTCAGAGGAGCCCAGCCAGACTGTGGCTGTCGTGGCTGCCCAGTGAGAACAGGCTGTTCTCCCCGTGTGACCAGAGAGTGGAGGAGCCATAGCAGTCTTTCCTGGCTGAATACAGTAGAGGAGATCATCATCCACCAGAGGCTCTTCCCAAAGGAGCAGGCATCTTTACTGAGCCCCTGACCTGCAATAATAAGGAAAGCAAATGCTCCCTCCCTCGTGCCTGAGGAGAGAGGAGAGACATGGAACACTCCTTCCCCTTTTGACTGAGGAGAGAGAGGAGAGGAACATTCCTTCCCTTCTAACTGAGGAGAGAGGAGATGAAAGAATTAGTAATTGGCTTTGAATTAGTATTGAGGTTCATAATAGCCAACTGCTGCCGCAACATGAAGCCACTGACCCCCCTGTATCGCAGATGCCCTGGTCAATTAAGAAATAAACATTTATGTAAAATATACAAAAAGCCAATATTGCATTTATACATGTACATGTTGGCTATGTGTTATGTTTTTTTTTTTTTTTGTCCCATAATTTTTAGTTGTTTGATAATGGTAGCCTATCATTAACATTTCACAGCCTGTAAATGGTCTTATTAAATGAGGAATTTAAACTGAAATGAGAGGGATAGAGTGTGTCTTGCATCAGTGTGCAGATGTTCTCGTTTATGGTAATAATGAGCAGATGGCAGTGATTGATTTTATATAATGGTGTTTGCAAGTCAGTAATGGATGTGTGTGTGTGTGTCTGTGTGTGTGTGTGTGTGTGTGTGTGTGTGTGTGTGTGTGTGTGTGTGTGTGTCTGGAAGCATGCAGTTAGAAAATATCACGGAGAGCATAATCAGATGAGCCTGAAAGCAATATCTGTCAATGACAATTATGTGTTTTTTCAGTTCTATAGTCACTCAAGTGCTTTTACCTTAGACACAACCACAACACTTGTGCTCGTTGAAGACCTCCTGATACCTTCTCATTTGCATTCTCTCTCTCTCTCTCTCTCTCTCTCTCTCTCTCTCTCTCATCATCTCTCTCTCTCTCTCTCTCATCATCTCTCTCTCTCTCTCTCTCTCTCTCTCTCTCTCTCTCTCTCTCTCATCTCTTTATCTCTCGGTTGCAGGGCTCCAGTGATGCCCCTGGCCTGTTTCCTTGGGAATGTGTATGCTGAGTGTGTGGACGTGCTGAGGGATGGGACTGGTCCGTTGGGTCTTAGACTCCGCCTGCTCACTGCAGGTGAGCCTCCATGAAGCCTCCACCTTAATCCCCCCGCACCTCATGCTACTGTGTGTGTGTGTGTGTGTGTGTGTGTGTGTGTGTGTGTGTGTGAACATTTCTGTAGGTATGATAGATATGTAGCTAGGTTGTGGTGTTGTGACTGCAGTTGCTGTCAGGTGTTAGGGTGTGGTGGTGTGATGCATACACTTTGTTTGTACCGATATCACCCTAATTGTACCATCACCAGATGTGTAGTCATTTCTGACGTTGATGCTTATCATGGGAACAAACCATCCTCTTGGAACAAGCTCAAATTGCCCAACAACACACACAGCACTCTTAAGCAATTCTGTAGTCAAATTTCGTAAACAGTGGGAAGTTCTGAGTCATTTATCAAGTCGAAACGTATCCATTATGTTTGTAGTTGTTTCCTTTCTTAGGATCAAATATATCTCAGGGTTGGTAACATTCCCTGTGTGCTCTTGTTACATATCCCCCGTACTAGTTGTGCTGAAGCATGTTCCTAAAATAATTGGAAAAAAAGTCCACTACACCATGAGTTCCAACTTCCATCACATCTTTTTTTACATGACCAAGGGCTAACGCCCAAAACGCCACATATTAAATGTCTACTCACTGATGTTGCAGCAGACTTTTTTTTTCGCTTATTTTATGCCCAGTTCATTCAGCACCCAGAACTTGAATGTGCGTGCTTGCTTGTTATTATCCCTGCCTTTGGTTTGACCCTAGTCCCTATCTGTGCACAGAATGCTGACCCAGCCCCTAACCTTCCCAGATAAACACACACACACACACACACACACACACATACACAGTCTCCTGCCCCCTTCCTTAAGCTCTTTCCTTCTGTCTCAGAAGTAGTTGAAGGGTGATCAGGAACACACAAGCACAAACTCTGTGTGCACACAGCAGGAGTTTCCCCTGTAGCTGCGTTTGTTTAGAGGCACGACACAGCACACCACAGGAGAAAAAACACAAAAAGCATGACTCGGGAGAATTTATGACCGTGGAGAGGAGGGCAACCCGTCCCTGTTTGCCTGCCCTTCCTGCCCCCACATTCCCAACCACATCTCACACACACAGATGCTTCACAGATTGATTTATGTACTGTGGGTGTGCGTGTGTGCGTGTGCGTGCGTGCGTGCGTGTGTGCATGCGTGCGTGCGTGCGTGTGTTTGGGTAAAGCCACCAATGGCCGCAGTTCTTGCACCAGTCTTTGTCAGGTCTCAGTCTCTTTATCTCACTCAAATTGTCTGTTGTTCATGCAAGAGCCTGCCCTCTTTATTTCACTCCAAATGTCTGTTTATTCATGCAAGCCGTTGGCCTCTATAATCCCCCTCTCTGTCTGTCTTCCTTTCTTTGTCTCTCCTACTCTCTCTTTCTCGCTCCGCTCTGTCTGTCTCTCTCAGATCAGATCAGATCAGATCAAATCAAATTAGGTTCCGTTTTATTAGCATGAATGAAGTCATTTTGTCAGTATAATTGATTCAAAAGAAAAAGACAAGGGCAGCAATAGCTTTTACTAGTACAATAGTATGCACCTTGTGGGTATTAAGGAGGAAATGGTCCTCATTTTATACTTACCGTAATTTATACAGAAACTACATTTTCTGGTGTTTCTTGACATGCATGTTTGTTTATCTCTGCCTTTGTCTCTGTGTAGGCGTTGGTCATTAATTATGTATTTTGTCAGAGGTCTTTTCTATTTTGGATGTTATGGTGTTAAGGGTTCTGTATGTCTCCCAACTGTTTATATCTTCCTGCCATAATTTTATATCATGCATCTGGTATGTATTTTATTTCTGTGCAGATTTAGTTAAGTGCCTTAGGTTGTTAATGTTGTTTTTGTTTGCAAGTTGAAATAGGGGGTTGTGCTGATGGGTAAGGGACTTGAGAGCTTTGTCGTGGTAGCTGTCAGTGCCACTCATTACATGGTGTAACCAAAATGTAGAGGCTCTTTTGTCTGTGGGGAGAAGTAGAGGGAACTTCCTTAGCGCTGAGCAGCAGGTTGGAGGAGGTTCTTTGTACACCCAGGGTGTCTTTACAGATTTAGAGCTGGAGTCATTCTGTTGGGCTGTTCTCCCCCACAGTTTATAGTCAGAAAACATACAGTGCCACTGCCATAGAGAGCAGTTGCTTTGATGCTTGAATCAATTGTGTCAAGCCAGAATTTAGTTTGTCAGACAAGTTTTTTGATGCTCGATTAAATCTTCCCCCTGATATTTTATAGTTTTTTTTTTCTTTTCTTAATGCTCTAGATTTATTTTAAAATCGTTATTTTTGCTTTGTCAGTATTGGTAGTATGGATCTAAACTATTGAGACACTTAAACTTGACTTCCTGTTTTGATGGTGATAGGAGTGCTAGATCATCTGCAAAGAGAAGACAAAACATCTATCATATTCCCTCTGTTATTCTTGCTTAGTAGGCAGCATTCTCTCTCTCTCTCTCTCTCTCTCTCTCGCTCTCTCTCTCTCTCTCTCTCTCTCTCTCTCTCTCTCTCTCTCTCGCACTCTCTCTCTCTCTCTCTCTCTCTCTCTCTCTCTCTCTCTCTGAGACTCAGCCCCTCTGTAATCACGGGTTTCCTCTGAAGGGAGGGGAGTAGGTTACCTGGCATGCGATGCCTCTACCAGACAGTACACAGGAAGTGCGGTGCTGTTTGTTTCTTTCTGCCCTCAGCTGTATGCCTCGAGTCTAAACCGCCAAGTTTCACAATTATGTCCTCTATTATTGTGTCGAGATGATCCTTACAAAAATAGGGACATTTTGAAGAAACTATTTTTCTCTGTTTATCTCCGTAGAAAAACCTGTGCAGGATCATACCATTTGTGTAACAAATTAAGCAGCCAATAAAACAATATTCAATCCTGAGGCACTTTGACAAGTTCATCTCAAAAGTGCAATTTGGTAGCTGTAGAGCCATTTAAATTCCTGAAGGTTTACCCAGTCATCGCATAAGTTACATTTAGCTAATTTATCATATATTTCAGACAGTACATGTTAAACATGCTTTGTTATCGGGATATGTTCTTTGACTATCGAAAGTGCTGCTGAACCGTAGCAGTTGACCATGATCTGACAGTTTAACTGTGCTGTCACTCAGATTATAGTGCCACCCCATAAAAACAAATGAGCACAGGAGCATTTACAAAAGAAATGAGGAGACGGATAAATGTGAAGCGAAGCGCTCCAAAATGCAATATAACTTTGCGTGATCTTAGAGACAGAAGCAGATTAATGTAAGAAATCATATTTCACTCTGACTGCTATATATGCCTCCAGCCTCAACAGCGCGCTGCAGAGATTAGGCTTTTAACAGCTAAATGGTTGTAGTCTGGAGTTTTCCCAGTGAGGGTTTAGCGTATTAAAGATATACGCCGTGGCCCCAGCCGTGGCGCAACTGGCTGGGGCACCTGCACCGCACGCCGGCGACACGGGTTCGATTCCCGCCCCGTGGTCCTTTCCGGATCCCACCCGACTCTCTCACCCATTCGCTTCCTGTCTCTCTCTACTTTCCTGTCAAAATTAAAGGCACAAAAGCCCAAAAAATATACTTAAAGGGATATTCCGCCATTTTTGGAAATACGCTCATTTTCCACCTCCCCTCGAGCAAAACAATCGATATTTACCTTGTTCCCGTTCATCCAGCCATTCTGCGAGTCTGGCGATACAACTTTTAGCTTCAGCCTAGCATAGATCATTGAATCGGATTAGACCATTAGCTTCTCGCCTGCTAGCTTCATGTTTAAAAGTGACTAAGATTTCTGGTAATTTTCCCATTTAAAACGTGTCTCCTCTCAAGTTAGAAAGTGCAATAAGACCAACTGAAAATGAAACCTGCCGTTTTTCTAGGCTGATTTGACATGGAACTACACTCTCATCTGGCGTACTAATCAAGGCAACTTGCAGGCGCAGTGATATCGTACGCAGCATCTGAAAATAGTCTCCATAGAGAACAAGCAGTAGTAGTGCCAGTAGCTGCAAGTTGCCTTGATTATTACGCCAGATGAGAGTGTAGTTCCATGTCAAATCAGCCTAGAAAAACGCCAGGTTCCATTTTCAGTTGGTCTTATTACACTTTCTAACTTGAGAGGAGACACGTTTTAAATGGGAAAATTACCAGAAATCTTAGTCACTTTTAAACATGAAGCTAGCAGGCGAGAAGCTAATGGTCTAATCCGATTCAATGATCTATGCTAGGCTGAAGCTAAAAGTTGTATCGCCAGACTCGCAGAATGGCTGGATGAACGGGAACAAGGTAAATATCGATTGTTTTGCTCGAGGGGAGGTGGAAAATGAGCGTATTTCCAAAAATGGCGGAATATCCCTTTAAAAAAAAAAAAAAAGTTACAGTAGGAACACAGTTCAAAAGTTCAGCCTCCTAAACTTGAGTGAGAGCACAAGAGCCGCCGCTGGAGAACTTGACACGGGCGATGGCCAGGGCAGAGCCGAGCGGCACGGCGCAGGTCTGCTGCCTAATCGGAGCTCAAATGCGCTCGCTTGTGAGAAATGAGGAGGCAAACAGGGCTTTTGTGCTGTGGTCCTGTCTGTGGGTTCAGCTGGAGGACAAGTCCACTCTGGGGACACGGGCGGCTGGACGACCAGAGTGTCTCCTACCCTTACTGACCATGCTATTTAATTAGCCGAATTACGGAGTGTGTGTTACTCATTTTGTGCTTGTCAGAGGCTGTGTTTGTGAGTGAAAAATGTTGCATGCCATCATGCCGACCCAAGGGTTAGGTGTGTGTGTGTGTGTGTGTGTGTGTGTGTGTGTGTGTGTGTGTGTGTGTGTGTGTGTGTGTGTGTGTGTGTGTGTGTGTGTGTGTGTGTGTGTGTGTGTGTGTGTGTGTGTGTGTGTGTGTGTGTGTGTGTGTGTGTGTGTGTGTGTGTGTGTGTGTGTGTGTGTGTGTGTGTGTGTGTGTGTGTGTGTGTGTGTGTGTGTGTGTGTGTGTTGCACAGGGCCTCAGCAGGAGCAGGACATGATTCAGCTTCCTCATAATGCGCTGGAATTAGTTCTGTCTCTCCACTGTAGCCTTGCTATACTAGGACAGAATCAAACTGTTGTTTGACGCCTACAATCAGAAACTAAAGGTGCGTGTGTGTGTGTATGTGTGTGTGTGTAGGCTGTGGTCCTGGGGTGATGGCGGACGCTAAGGTGCGAGCTCTGGAGAGGAACATCTACTTTGGCGACTCGTGTCAGGACGTGTTGAGCGCTCTGGGTTCTCCACACAAAGTCTTCTACAAGTCGGAGGACAAGGTCGGCTCACACACAGCACACTCGATGACCCACTTAGTATGACCTCACCTTCTTTTGATAGCCAATTATATTAAAAAGCGACATGTTGGATCTATCGGATCTAGTTGATGCCTAACACCATGTCCTTACCAGACACGATGCGAGCGAACATTTGCGATAAAATCCGTTTAACACATTGTTTTCAATTGGAGTGTCCTGACTGCAAGCGGCGCGAGCATCGCGATGCAGCACAACGTTTTTAGAGAACTTAAATCACTGTTCTGTATATGTATTTATTTGCTTATCTATTTTATCCTATTTTATTATTTGTTAGCTTATGCACTATTTACAGCACGTTGGACAGTGTGAGCTGTGGTTAAATGTGCTCTATAAATAAACCTTACTTACTTACTTACTACTTTTGTCGGACGCCCTGTTTGTATTTTCTTTCTGTCGCTCGCTTTGCTCTGCTATTTGAAATGTGGAAGCCCATGATACAATACTGTAGAAGGGCATATTTAACAGATTCAGTGTAAACCGACAACATTGACAGTCGCTTGCTCAGATCCTGTTAGGACACAGTGTAAGCAGCAGCAACAGGTTGCTGCATAATAAGTGCCATGTTGACATTTTTAACGTCCCAAATTTAACATCCCACTGTAAAAGAAAATCTGATTTAAGACCATACAGGACATAGTGCAGGTACAGGTGTTGGAAGGAGATAATAAAACAAATGAGAGTTATTTTTTAGAACTTTGTGTTGTTTTCCCACCACTCCCCCCCCATTAACAGTTCTGTAGTTCTCTCCACCTCCATCACTATGAGTGCGTTTACATCATGTTCATATGTCTTCTCCTGTCGCTTATGTGCAGATGAAGATCCACTCGCCCTCCCCGCACAAGCAGGTGCCGTCCAAATGCAATGACTACTTCTTCAACTACTTTACCTTGGGAGTGGTGCGTGTACAGTTTGTCGCTCTGCTCTTCTGTATGTGTGGTTGTGGGGGAATGACATGGGCACTGTACATACATACATGCTACATTTGATCGGTCGCTACTGTCCTGTATAATGCCTGTTGCGTGTCCTTGTAGGACATACTGTTTGATTCTACGACACACCTGGTGAAGAAGTTTGTCCTGCATACCAACTTTCCTGGCCATTATAACTTCAACATGTAAGTAAGCTGCTTCACTTCTTCAATATGGAATTCCTTATATCCCAACGACGTCCTTGTCCTCTTCCAGAACACTAAACCTCTAACCCTTTTCCTGTTCCCTTTTCCCCCACTCCCTTCACATCACTGTCCTCTTTGATCCCCAGATATCATCGATGTGATTTCAAGATTCCACTGTTTATTAAAAAAGGTAAGAATCCAAAGGTCCTCCCTCTTTAGCATGAAGACACCAGTGGCTGTTGTTGGACCTACATGGCTGTGTTTGCAGCACTTACACCAGTGCCTGGAGTCATTTACATAAACAAACTTAGACACACACACACACAAGAGCTTTTGATAGTATCCTGTTTGTCTTTGTACAGATGGTCTGTTTCTCCCTCTCTCCACGGCAGTGTTTGCATAAATATGCACGCACACATACTCAGAAGAGCTTTTGATCGTAATATTATTGTGTTTCCTTCTGTACTGATGACTGATGACCTGTTTCTTCCTCCTCTCTCTCTCTCTCTCTCTCTCTCTCTCTCTCTCTCTCTCTCTCTCTCTCTCTCTCTCTCTCTCTCTCTCTCTCTCTCTCTCTCTCTGTTTTCAGGTGATGCAGAGGCTTCAGGGGAGGACTGCATCCTCACCAGCTACAGTAAGGTACGTCACAGACTCCAGAAGTGACCCACTCGGAACAGTGTACCTACAGCATGCAGTCCTCTCCATATACATGTCCAAAATCTATGCCCATAAAACCTACACCTGCTGCCTCACAACCAAACGCTAAAGGCCGCAGACCACAGCTCCATACCCTAAGCTTCATAGTTTACGGTCCCTATATGCAAAATGCAATGCATGCATTGTAGGATGTACAACTTTAGACACATACCCCTAACAGGTGGTACTATGACTGCTGTCAAAGCTGTGTCTGTAGCTAAAGCCAGTTGTTTGTAAATGCATGGCCCAAGCTTCACTGCAACACTGTTGCTCCACATTCAACCCCATTGTTTATAAATGCATGGCCCAAGCCTCACTGCAATGCTGAGCTCCACTCTCAAGCCTCACTGCCTTCTCCTGCAGTGGGATCAGGTCCAGGAGCTGCTGGGACACCCCATGGAGAAACCGGTCGTGCTACACAGGTAAGGCCAGTACGTGTTAAGCATATCATCATTCACACTAGATGAGTGTGTCTGTCACTGTGTGATGGAGGAAGA
>NC_085003.1:31386189-31398689 GCF_963854185.1 Sardina pilchardus
TTAAGAAAGAAGAGCCCGTTGTTTCCTTTCATGTTTTTTCTTCTTTTCAAAAGAACAAGTTTTACATGCATGTGACTCTCCAGGAACCCTTTCAGTGTTTTCAAATTCTGAATTTAACATTTCTATTGTCAATAGACTTTACATACAGCAGACTATTCAGAGGTAATACTGATACATTTTCAAAGGTCATCATTCTAACAGCAGGTTTCATGCATCTGGAATGTTGGTCACTTCTGAGGTTATTTACATTTTGGCGTTAGGTCACTGCCTCTGATCTACAAGTCTGCCTGGGACAACATGGCACTCATAGCTGTTTGACTTGACGTAACAAACTTCATCTGATAGCACAAAGATTGCAAAGAAAACAGTCATTATTTCAAGGCAACAGTACCTTCAAGTGTTTCCAAGTCTGAATTTGTGCAAACAAAGTAAACTAGATTCACAAGGTTTTTGTGAATCCAAACACTCATCATGGAGTCTTTAAAGCTCTTTGAGTGCCTTCCACTCCAAATGTCCATTCTTCTGGGAAATGAAAAACATTTCCACTCTCTTGGGGAAATCCCTGCCGCCATCTTGTCTGATGCTGCAAATGGGCAGAGCAAACCTTCAAACCCTTGATTTTACTCGAGGGCACGAGTTCACAAAACTGTTGAATTCAATCTTGCCTCCACCACCTCACAAGAACTTATGTGCACAAACCAGCACATGACATATGACATACAAACATGCGTACATAATGAACAAAATATTTTTTTAAAAGGTGATTTGAGTGAAAACAATATAATTTATGATCCATATTAGGTTTTAAACCACTTTTATCGTATCGACACATTCACAGTATAGTCACAAGCTCAGTGTTCACAAGCGGATAAGAGATTATTTACACACCAGATGGCTCCCATTCATATTTTTTTTTTTTTTACATTTTGAGCCTGCGGCTCTTCAGACCTCTGGTGTGTGAATAATTCTCTTATCCTCTTATGATACGCTCATACTGGATCCTGCACCCATCCAACTTAGGCCTGGGATGTGCATGGCCCGTGCCTCTACACACTCAATGTTTCACAAATACTTTCTGCCCATAGTCCTCCTCCCCTGGGTCAGCTGGCCCTTTAGTGGCACTGGGGATCTTATCTCTCCACTTGAAGGGCCACGACGTGGGCGTGCGGTTGGTGTGACAGGAGAGGTGGGGGTCGTGCAGCAGATTGTACATGAGCCAGATCTGCGGCACCGTCAGGCTGTGCACCACCATCAGCTCGCGGTAGAAGCAGGGGTCGAACACCTGCAGGTGCGGCGCGGCCGAGGAGCGCACGATGCCGAACGTGCGGAAGCCCTCGTGCCGCGCGGGCTGCAGGCCGATGCGCTGCAGGCACATGCCCAGGAACACGTCGTCGATGGGGAACAGCTCCACCTCCTGGCACGCGCGGTTCAGCCGGAGCGCCGTGTGGCCCGACATGACGAAGCCGCCGCCGCCGGCGTATGACGGGTACACGCCCTGCCCGTACACGAACTCGGGCACGTAGTACTTGCTGCTGCGCCGGCGTATGGGTCGCGCCCGGACGATGATGTCGCCCACGAAGAGGTCCTTGTGGGCGTCGACCCCGCGCAACATCTCCAGGATGTTCTCCACGTTCACGTAGACGTCAGCGTCGCCCTTGAAGATGAACTTGACCCCCGCGCAGCTGTGGTTCACCCACTGCAGGAAGTGGGTCTCCTTGAGGGTGAGGTTGAAGAAGGTGTCCTCAAAGTCCCAGAGGAGGATGTCCCTGAAGGTGGCGCTCTCGTACGCCAGGAGCCTGTCCCACAGCGGCAGCGAGGTGCGATTCCTGGGCACTCCCAGCAGGAAGACCGTCTTGATGTCGACCCCTTCCTGGACGACGCCCTCTCGGCCCCAGGTGCGACGCACCACCTGCCTCTTGTCAAAGTCCGCAGCCACCGACTTCACAACTATGAGTAGATAAGGAGCTCCATCTGGGCCTCTGCATTTGTCTGGCTGATCGATCGTCATCCTGAAATCCCGGTTGTCCTTCTTGCGGAGGTAGTCCTCGAAGTCGAAGGGGGCAAGGGTCGGCCCCACTGCAGTCTTGGCCACAGTAGGCACAGGTTTCCTTGACCCACCTTTGGGCTTTTTTTTGGTTTTGGACTGAGCCTTGTTTTTGGACTGAGCCTTGGCTTTCAGCGCCGTCTTCATTGGCACGGAGCTGACCTGCGACTCTGGCCTGCACCGTGGTAAGTCTGGAGGCTTGGTCAGGGCCGGCCCTGTGCCTTGGCTATCCAACGGAGCCCCTAGAAGAGAGCGCGAGCTCGGTGCACCCTGCTCCAACTGCCAGCTCTCCCAAAAGGGTGTGAGACTGTGGTGGGCGTACAACAAGAGACAGAACAGTGCCAACAGGACGAGGGTACAAACCACGTCTCCCTTTAGGTGAATCCTTCTCATCGTGGCCGGCGCACAAACTCCCTCGCTAGTGGAAAAAAAAAGCCCCCTTTCTTCAAGCATGAATTACTTTCCCCATATGGGCCTTCTGTCCGGCCCCCTCAAAGTAAAGTCAGGCTGCGTCGGTGAGTGTGCTGCATGCTGGTTCTCCATTAGCAGAAGTCTGGAATGGCTCCTAACTGCTCCCTTCTGGGACAATTTGCATTCACGGCACTGCTGCAACTCCAGGGGTCTTGAGAGTAACCATCCCCAGGTCCAGCCATCTAAAGTCTCACGCCCATGGCATCAGACCTCTCTTGTGGCTCATTTATCAGGCTTTGTGATGTAGTCATTCCATGTTTGGTGTAGCCCTGTGTCACATCTCTGTGAATGGAAATATACCAAAATATACATGAATGTCCATTATTTACCAACCATAAGAATCCAGCCTGATATAATAGTAACCTATTCCATGTCTGGTACCTGTTACTGGAAATATACCATTGCATATATAATATTATCCTCTATTTACCACGCATACGAACTCTGTCTAGGCTGCTATAGGCCTACAGTAGGCTATGTGACGTCGCAGATATATACAGGCGTGTGTGGTACACTATAGCTGTTCCAGATGTGGGCTGCCTATGGAACAGAGCTGACCATGAGTCAGTCAGTGTTATATGCTGTGCGCATGCAAAACAGCAGGCTTAATGCAAACGCATAGCCTAATTTAGCGTTGAGCCGACACAATTAGGTTTTATTATTGGGGGCCAAGCAGCGAAGCTGCGAAGGCACCCATTGTGTTTCTATGTTTTCTTACTATTATTATTATTATAAACTATTATACCTCTGCCATTGGAGTCAATGGCAGCCCATAGAACCGACTGGTGAAAAGTTGTGAAATTTGGCACACTGATTGGGGACAGTCCAATAATTAATTTCACCAAGTTTCATGTCGGCACCTCTTATGCTCTAGCGCCACTAACAGGTCAAAGTTGGACATACGTTCACGCACGTAACTTTTGAACCCTTTGGCCAATTTTAAAAAAACAGGTATCTTTGGAATCCTTGGACCAGCCCGAGTTCAACGCACCCTGTGACGTCATTTTCCGCCATGATGGATTTTCCGCCATTTTGGATTTTATCAAAAACACTTAAAGGATTATATCGGTCACAGCTTTTGTCCGATCGACACCAAACTTGACACAGAGTATCCACAGACCATGCCTTATTCAGCTCGTGCTTTGTTTCTTCGGAACTTTAACCGTTGGCCCGTAACAGCCAATCGAAATTCGCGGCGAAGCCGCCAAACAGGAAGTGGGCTCATATTTCAGCAACCCTTGCACGCATCAAAACCAAACTTAGTACATGGACCCAAGACCCCATCAGGAGGAGGCTCAAGGAATTTGGTGACCTTCAACCTCTAGGGGGCGCTGCAATTAGCAAAAAGGCATTTTGGCCTGTAGCTGTTGATGTGTTTGGAATTAAAACTTGCTACTGATGCCTGGTTATACTGTTGAAGGTCCTTAGGATGAACCAGCTCAATTTGTGACATCATCATATTTTATTCGGCCGCCATATTGGATTAAATCAAAATCCCTTAAACATTTCCACAGGTCACAAAATGTGTCCGATCTTCACGAAACTTCACACAGATGATCTTCAGCCCGAGTCTAATATAGGCCTTGCTTTTCGGAATGATATCTTAAACCGTTCACCCGCAACAGCCAATCGAAATTGGCGGCGAAGCCGCCGAACAGGATATGGGCTTGAATCTCGGCCAATGTTGGGTTGTTTGACATAAAAATTCTTCTGACTGCTTAAAGCTATATACCTGACTGAACAGCATTGAGTTACCATGGCAACTCTGGCCTTTTGACCAGCCTGCTTGGCCCCCACATTGCTGCTTGCAGCTATATTTATTATTATTATTATTATATTTGTTGCCCCTCTTTCCGATATTGTTTAAAATGTCTTAGACGTTATTGCTGCTCTTGACTCAGAGGCGACACACCTCCTTCCAGATATCCAGCTGCCAGACTCGCATGCGCTGGATGTCTCCCTTTACAGAAATCACATGCCCTTACACGAATTTAAAGGCTCGTACATTATGCCTATATCGGAATAAATGTACCAAATCTCGCATGCAAGCATCCCTTGCCTGGTAAAGTAAGACTAATTAAAGGGGCGTGACTCATGTTATGCAAGAGTACGTAAGATTTCTCAAAGTTGAAAAACGTAATGGCATGCAGGAGAACACAGTGTTCCCATCCTTTTCAGGTTTTATCTGAAATAGCCTACTGATGGCACGGGCAAAACAGAACAGTGAAATGGAACTGCGTGTCTACAAAAAAAGAGATTCGGAAAAAAGTTGTTAAAATATGCACTCAGCGTTTACTTTCCAAAAATGTGCAGTCTCCTTTACAAAACCAGGGAAGTTTTTGCATACTCATGTGTCTGAAATGCAAAGTAAAACAGCCCAATAAACTACCACATGATGTGACTTGCATCAGTTACCTATGAACAGTTATGTCAAACTCCAGCATTTTTCCATCAATACATGTTCTGATCAGCAACAGCATGCAATGCAGGTCATCCCCCAACACTTACCAGAATGCGAGAGTCCCCAAGTACTTCAATTACCGAATACAACGGCAGGGCTGGACTGGGACCAAAAAACGGCCCGGGCATTTTTTGGCCATAGTGGCCCACCATGATAATTTACACGATAAAACATATGTGCACACTGTTTTGTTTGTAAAAAATATTTAAGTAAACCGCAGTAGCCTGCATGGAAGCGAGTAGGCTAGCCTACCCTTGCTAAAAAATATTAATTATTATACACTCACTCACTCACTCACTCACTCACTCACTCACTCACTCACTCACTCACTCACTCACACACACTCACACACACTCACACACACACACACACACACACACACACACACACACACACACACACACACACACACACACACACACACACACACTAAACCAGCAAGGATGAGGTTGTGCACAAAACTCATGCTATTAAATGCTTCACTAAATAAAACCTGCTATAATTTATGTTGAGGATTTGCACAGTTTTAGCCAACAATTCACCTTGATACTATTTAGTGAAGATGTATAGGCTACACATCCCAAAACATTTTCATTGTTAATTCCATGGGCCATCACCATTCCTGTTTCATTCCATGCGTCTGACTGCATGTCTGTGTGTATGGGTGTCTGCTTGTCTGCGCAAAGAAATGTGATAGTTTGCTTGTTATACTGCGTCAAGATTGACAACAATTTCGACCAATCGTGACTGTCTTAAGATTTCAGAAGGTTGATGGCGAGCCGACAACTCGTTAATTTGATGGGTTTCGCAATTCAAATGCATGCGAGAGGGGTAGGCCTACACAGAAACCACACAAAAAGACGCGCTCACACTATAAAACTTTGTTTTGCTATAGTAGGCAGGTTAATACATCTAAGAAGCAAGGGGAAGCAGCCGTCGCAGATTTCAAACGTTTAATTGTTCGTTGTGCGCCCAAAAAGTTCAGCCAACATTTCGGCTACTTCTTACCTGGCTCACAGTAGCTATTCTGACCTCCTCCTCCTCAATCTGTCCCTGCTGGGTCACGTCTCTCACCTCCTCCTCCGAATCAATTTGAATAGCTACTCCTTCCTCTGTGTAACTACTCTGTTGCACACTCGCATGTGCCTCTCAAGCCTGTGCACTCGGTGCTGCTTCTGCACCGCTGCTATGTCGACGGCCCCTGTTTGAACTTGTGGTGGCAAACATTTCTGTAATTTTAGCACATTTTTGCTGCATCCACTTGTAGGCTTTTGCCTTTTATCTCGCAACTTCTCTGCGCCCCCCTTGCGCTTTTGTGGTTTGTCTTTGTACATTTTCATATACGGACGGTCTCAAACTCCAGTCGAACTCCAAGAGGGAGATGAGGCCGGGCAAAGCCATCGATATATGGCTTTGAGGCCGGGAGGGAGACAGGGAGGGGCCTGAGATTTCATTGGACTGGCTCAATGTCCATTAAGGCAGTCAACCAATGGGCCGCGATTCGCTACCCTTGCGGCCGTACGCTATATAAATGAGCCTAATATTTGTTTTATAATTACGAAATTATGACAGCCTCGGCCCAATATGCGTCGGCCCACCGGGCATTGCCCGGTATGCCCTATGGCCAGTCCATGCCTGTACAACGGCCAAACCGAACATCTGGTTTCTATATTAAATCTGCGCCTCCAGAATATCCAAGAAGAACTTTTAAAGTCCTGAAACTTGCTAAATAAAAGTCGGAGAGTGCCTGCACATCCTTTGCCTCGCTGCTAATTTCCCACTAAAGTAACATGTGGAACTTATTCCCCCTAAAACAAAATGTGCTCGTTTTTGGAACGCTCACATATTTTAACGGAGGGTTCTTCCCCCCTGCGCACGTGACGCACTCGGGAGTCTGTTGGATGTACGGTGAGCCAGATGCCAGCGCAGCAACTCCAGTCGCGCGCCTTGAGACACTGCATGCGAAGTGGGCCGCGCATGAGAGAATGGCTCGTCGGGCCGTCCGCTTCCGCGGTGATTGATGTCATGGATTTTCTGCACCACATGTGCAAGTTGCCCCTACCACATTCAGAAGTGGTAACAATTACACACCCAATACCACCCTCCTCCCCCTCCAAAAAGCAGAGTGCCAAAAAACACAGTGCTCTGTGGTCTGGGAAAAGGGAGAACGAAAATGACGTGTTTTTCACACAATCTTTTTATTCAAAGTTTACACTCACAAACAGCGTAACAATGACTCCCTATTTACAAACTGCAAAAGTATAAATAATACATAACACAATTCTCTTGTAAACAATGAAAAAGTATACATTCCTTTGGCTAAAATAACATTTACAACTTCACCACACCATTATTCACATCTTTATCCTATAAAAAAGTTGTCAAAATTGAGCCCCGTCTTTCCAATCTCAACATGTTCCCTCAACAAGTAATAAGTAGTGCACTGTTTATCATCTCCGAACCATCCTTCCTCAAGGCTTAAGGTGACGGACAAACGTATAAGCAACCTTCCTCTTTCGTTTCTCTCCGAGGCCTTTAGTGGCCAGAGCCATGTTTTGCCCCACAATGATTAGAAGTGAGAGAGGGAGAGAGAAAGATAGGGGAAATAGAAAGAACGAGAAGAGAAGAAGGAGGGATGTACAGAATGAGAGAGATTTGCCAGTAATTTGTAGTGTATCGGTATTGCAGTGGGTACCGGCCCTGAGTGGAGGTCAGTGGCGGGGGGGGGGGGGGGGGTGAAGGGAGCTCAGCTAGAGGCAGTTCCTGCTTTCATGATTTTGAAGAGGGCGTTGACGTTGTTGTTCTTGATGGCGTCTCGACACGCAGAGATGACCTGGTTCTTTGGTTTCCCCACTGAGAAAGACAAAGGCCAGATTGCACTCAAAACACTGAGAATATGTTGCTGATTTGAATCAATTTTTAACCACAAGCAACACATGTACCCCAGTGAAACAGTTAACAATATTACAGTTAAAGGTTTGGCACACAATGAAGCATACGCTTTACCTGTGCTCTAAATGGCTCTGTTTGCATTGTGGGCCAAACTTGCTACTTTAAGCTCCTGGCCCAAGGAGCGTTTACATCCTAAGATGGTCTACATTCTTGTTTCTACTGTTTTCAAGGATCACTTTCATATCATTAGTCCTCTCTCCTGTTTAGGAACATCATTAACTCGTTCAACCTTCTGTTGATGATGACACATTCAAAACTGGTGGAAATGCAGGCTGGTTTACTAGATAGTGTAGAAGCGGGTGCGCACATCTGAATATTAAAAGTAGGTGCTGGACTCAAAAGAGCAACAGTAAAAAGGACAAAAAAGTCCGCACACTAAGGCTCCAATAGATTATTTATTTTATTCACCACATGTAGGTGAATAAAAGAAATAATCTATTGGCGCCTTAGTGTGCGGACTTTTTTGTCCTTTTTACTGGTTTACTAGATAGCACAAAGGTTTTAATTGGAAAAATTCTGAACTGAACTGGTTCAAAAGCCCATGTCCAAACCCTCACACACCTCTGAGTCGGCCGGCCCGTTGTATGGCCTGGTTGACGGACTTGAGACAGGCGAGCAGCGCGTTGTGGTTGTTGGAGCGGATCTTGTACTCGTTGACCAGGTCCCTGTTCAGATCATACAGTTCGATGTATCGCTTCTTCATGGTCCTCCTGTATAAGAGCACAGGAGAAGACAGAGACACAGAGAGAGGAGAGCAAGCGAGATAAGAAAGTCATTGCTGAGAGAACTTGAGAGAACCTGGTTCTGAAAAAATGTCAGACGCGTATATTAGGTTGTTTCTTTGGTATTGGGGATGAACCAAAATTAAGAAAAATGAACCAAGGTGCTCCTCACAGTAGATGTCTTTATTCTGAAAGTTTTAACATCTGATATGTCACTGTTGATACTAAAAGCATTTAAAAAGTACACTTAATAGAGTGGCTTGGTTGCATTTTTCCTCCGAGGCAGAGGGGGCAGCACTCACATGTCTCCCATGAGCCTGGCGTCCTCCGCCTGCACCAGCATGTTGCGGATGTGATTAGAATGGTCCGCCATGGCGGCCGTCAGCTTCTGGTGAACAGAGTGGAACTCGTCCACCTACGGAAAACAACAAATATGGGCAACCACCGTTAATGCACATATATGGACATTCAGGAAGCCAGGGTTCCAAAGTGGTTTAGGTGCAGCTGGGTGTAAAAACTGAGATTAAACTTTCTCCAGGCAGACATACAGAAGAATCAAAACCACTGTCATGTACAGTAAGACAGAGGCACATTCAGAAAAGCCAGGTAGAAGAGAGGTACAGTAATTTGGGTGTTGGTGTACAATTTAAGATATAACCCACTCCGTAGAACTACCATTATTAATGCACGTGCAGTACTTTTGTAGTCCTTGGTGTGAAATTAGAGTTTAAACAAAATGACTCCGAAAGGGAGTACACAGGATATACAGGATGGCTAAAAATCTGGCTAAACATCTGGCTACTGTGAGCTTTTAGGGAGCTCACAATGATCCCTTAGTACGGGACCCATCAGACCCATCTATAGGAAGTGGGTCCCTCTCAGGTGCGTTGAGGGTGGGAGGCAAGCTTGGGTAACACAGTGGCATTGTTGCCTGCCATCTGCCCCGCTAAGTCCAATGAGAGTAAAGTGAGAACTGCAGATGCTGTGTCTAGAGAACGGAAGTGTGGCTGTCTCGAGGAACTGCAGCTGTTCGGGCCCTCAGCCAAGTTAACGCTAAACATGCCCCAGGGGTTTCCACAAAGCCTATGTGCATGGCTTAGCACTGCACTCAATTACTCACTTTCTATTGCTCAGAAAAAGTTTTCACACTGATGCAGTAGTGGTCACACTACTCAAGACTAAAACATTTATGAAGTTTAAACATTGAGCACATGGCGTTACGGCTGTCAGACATGAACTCAGCGAGCCTATCTGGATTCAGAGTGTATTCTCAAAGAAATAACACACACACACACACACACAAAACTCACCTCAGTCAGGGTAGTCCTGAGCTCCTGGAAGTAGCTAGGAAAGTCTGCCTCTGCCTGCAGGTCTTCAATGGCTAAAAAGGAGGTCAGTGATTGGACCAGATCCCCCGCCAGATCAATGTCATCTGTATTAAGAGTGATCTGATTGGACAGATTTACATTAGTCACAGTCATGAGCACTCATCTCATCCAGTTTGATGAAGGCAACTATGCACTGCAGTGGATTTTCCATTCTACATTTAGAGAAAATGTATCTACACTGTTTAACATACAGTTCATAAAGTGAAAATACAACTCACAGTCAAAACCTACAGTATGTGCATGCATCACTGGACAAACACACGCACACAGACACACAGACACACACAGACACACACAGACACACACAGACACACACAGACACACACACACACACACAGACACACAGACACACAGACACACAGACACAGACACAGACACAGACACAGACACAGACACAGACACACACACACACACACACACACACACACACACACCTCTCCGCTTGACTGCATGCTGATGGTGAGCAGTCCTCCGCCACGTAGACATGTGAAGGTCACGTCTGGACTTTCGATGCCTTCTGGCAGCAGGAAGTTCTGGTTCAACCACATGACCACCTGACCAGTCACACACACACACACACACACACAAACCGTCACTTCCGAGTTATACTGTAAGATCATATTTTAGGACGCAACAAAAATCTGGTAAGTCTGGTAAATCGGTCTAAATTTGTTCTCTGAAAACAATACTTGAATTGTTTTTCTGAACAAATTCAATCCAACATTTTACGATCAGTTGGGCTATGAATGTGTGTGTGGGTGTGGGTGTGTGTAAGTATACATGTATGTGCGCATGAGTGAGTGTGTGTGTGTGTGTGTGTGTGTGTGTGTGTGTATATGAGTGTGTAAGTACTGTATGTGTGTGCGTGCGTGTGTGTGTGTGTGTGTGTGTGCGCGCGCGTGTGTGTGTGTGTGTGCGCATTCCTCGTGAGCGGAAGTGTGTGTTTGTTTATGTGTCTTCCTCATGTGCTCACCCTCTGGGGCCGGTCATTGACGGTGAAGGCCACGCGTCCCGTTGGCTGAGGGGCGTCGGGCTCTACGCTCAGGTCGTACATGGAGAAGCGCGGGAGCTGCCGGGTGATCTCAAACACATGGAACTGTGTGCTGTGGAAAACAATGTCGGTAGAAAATTCAAAACTAAACTTTCTACAAAGTATCAGAAAACATAACCTATACTCTTCTTTTTTCATGAATGTGCTCTGATATTTAACCGTCAGCGATAAAGAAAGATGGTTTTCAATCTTATTTCCATTCCACAAAACTGGATATGCCATTCCATTCTATTCCATATATATCCCCACCACATGAATGTTAAGTGTTGATGTGTTTGAAATTGAGTAATGGAAGTGGTGATTTTTTTGTAGGGAGATCTGTACGTGTTATTTTATCATCCTGTTTATGTTTACGTTGTAGTGTGTGTTATGTGTGGTGTCTTAAGCTACTGGGACCTTGAATTTCCCTTTGGGGATCAATAAAGTATCTATCTATCTATCTATCTATCTATCTATCTATTTATCCATGTGTTCAAACTTGGATAATGAAAGCAGTGCTTTTTTGTAGGGAAATTTGTACCTGTTTTTCCCTCCCACGAAGGCTTTGACGTGCAGGTCGACGGGGATGTCTTTGGGGGGGATGATGGGGACGCGTACGCAGCCGGAGAGATTCTGGGCGCTCGGGTGCACCACGTGACTCTCGCCCTCGAAGATGCCCTCGGCGAAGATCAGCACGGCCCGGATGATGGTTTCTGGGAAAAAAACGAGACGTGCTTCACTTGCACTGTGTGCGGCGGGAGTCTTTTCCCCGGGTCGGTATTGCCAGCCAGTACCGTTTGGGGTGGAGATGCTCAGCTCGATGTGGGCCCTCTGGCTCTCCGTAGCGGCGCGGACGGCGAGGGCAGTCTGGAGCTGAGTGTTGGCCGGGATGACGCCCATACCCGAGTCCCCCTCAGACGCTCCTGTAGTGGCCTGGAACACAGCGAACATTCAAATGGAATAGGCTCATGGGCATGGATGATGATAGCGGGACAGGCTTTGTAGACCTAAACGGCTGGGCATATTTTGACAGGAACAGGCTAGCTACTATGTAGTGATGAGAGACCACACAATGTTAAGCCACTTACAGCGTTAAGAGGCGAAATAAAATGTTGTGCGCCAAAGTTAAGCTAATTTCAACTTTTGTGGCAACAAGCAATGGCAGCGATGAGCAGGTCGCTCCATTTCAGCATGAGGTTTCAGGCTGCTCTAGTAAGTATACATGTATGAGGAGGCCAGTTTAATTGCATGACATGTGGAAGGATAAGGGGCAGAACTGAGCTTGGTCCATTTGGCCCAAACTAGAGAGAGAACAACCACACGCTTCAGTCTCCAACAGGAGACAAGTCAGTGCCTGCAAGGATCTTGGGAGTGTTTTTGTTGGCTGCTCTGTGCGTGTCTGAGGTTGTTAAAATATTAGGGTTCATCGGAC
>NC_085003.1:31401189-31426189 GCF_963854185.1 Sardina pilchardus
GTGTTACTTGCAGCGCATTCGCACGGGATAAGCAAAGTCTGTAAATAACTCTATTTTCACTGACATTACACCCGGATATGTCGTATGCTAACGTCCGAAAACAACGCAGAAAGTAGAAAAGATATGCAATTGCAATGGCAATCACTGAGATGCAGATTCGCACGGGATTAGTATTATCACCGGATGTCTGTGTTTGGCGAAATACAGTAGGTAATTTGCAGCGGAATTTTCACTTTACAAATTACAGACATGGCACATTCGCACGGGACTAAGATCTCAGGCATTCTCCGCAATTATCACAAATCACCAAAGGTCCACAGGTAATACTAATCCCGTGCGAATAGGGCTTTTAACTGTAAAAAAAAGAGGAATCACTGTTGGCCTTAGCAGAGGAATGCGGTCTGTTTGAGTGTCGTTCTAGTCCGCCTCTTCTTCTGAAAGTCATGTCTGAAGAATATAAAGGATGCATTGCATACATCATTGAGCCTTGCACATAGGCTGACTTCTCTTGGCCTTACCTTCCCATTGGACCACCCAGTGATGAGTTCCACGACTCCATCAGCGTTGAGGTCAAAAGCATGGATGCTCATGGCATGATTTTTGGACTGGAGGTGAAAGAGGAAATGCTTACTTGACACGTTCGAAAATCAAGCACAGACTTTTTGCAAAATCATTTCTATGAAATGCATTCATGCATTCAATGCATTCACAGGATATGACAAGGTGTGTTGGCAAAATTCAATTTTAACTGTTAAATGCAAACTGTTTCAGATTGTCTCAATCTTTCATCTCCTCGTCTTATGCACCCTCTGACAGAATATGTACAAGCATCAAGATATACACATACTTGTTTCCACAATAGACACATATAATCTTAATATTACTGCTGCTATAATGCTGTAATGTACTATAATGGTTGTGACGTTCATCATTAACAAAAGAGAGTAAAGGCTGGCGCCCACCTGACAAGTACGCGGCGCGACGTCACAAGAAAACAATTAGAACTCCATTGTTTTTAACAGAGCAAAGCCCACTAGAAACATCTGCTGCGTGGCCGTCGCATAGGGTTAGAAAACTGTTCTAAAATCCTGCACGTCAAGCCCACACCACTGAACGCCGTGTCCAGTGGGCACCGGCCTTAACTCTTTCTTGGACAACTTGCATTATTCCTAGAGATGTTCCAGTTAGTTGCAAACATGTTGGAAGTTGTACAGAGAGTTACCATTGAGATGGAATGTTTGCACAAAATCATTCAAATGTATCCAAATGTGGGGCAATATACTGATATCATTATCATCTTATCCCACTACTTTATGATTTCTCATAACAGTGCTTATGAAATGTATGAGGAAGTGAACTGTAGAAACAGAGAAACGTACAGGGAGAAAATGACAGACAGTGCAAGGATTGCACTTTGTTGAACTTGGAATAAATACATAATTCCTGTTTTTGCTTTCTTCTGAAGTCTCACAGATATCGGAATGTATTGTTTATGATTGTCCTGCAATGTATCGGGCATCACAGGACTGCTGCCCTGCGACACTACATTAGTCATCAGGAGGTAGGCTACTCAACAATTGTGCCAGCTACTCCAGAATGCTGACACAAAGAACAGTGTACTTCACAGCGCTGCAGTACCTTGATTCTCCAGTAGCGGGCAGTGCGGTCATAAACTCCCACAGTGCCGTTGGCCAGAGCATAACCGAACCTGCTGCCGTGCATGTGACAGAGGGACGTGACCGTCTGCAGGGAGAGAGAGCAGAGACAAGAGGCACTCATTGTTCCCTCTTTCTATGAGAATTGCACACAGCAGCCAACCACAGAGAAGTGAATGTCCCTTTGTATGACACATCATTTTAGCAAAACACAGTACCTCATTTTCCGCCATCTCGGACACCAACTCATCCTCTTTGAAGACTCTGATGTCAAAGTCTTCAGATCCAACAACAAGCTGAAAAGAAAACAACATCAAAAAATGATATAGAAATGTCATGCACAAGGTGGATTTGAGAGAAAGCTATTTCAAAACAGATCAGCTTTGTCACAACTGCTCAACTTTATAAACACAGCACATAAGTCCAATAATAAGTTAATGATCGTGAAAACACACCTCGTTCTTCCCATCGCCAGTGAAGTCAAACAGCACCAGTGACCGTACGTTATCTCCCGTGACCTGCACCCATGAAGTAAACATCATCTCAGAGTTTTATGACAGTATGGAGGAATTCACAAGATGTTTCTAGAACCGTCTCGAGAGACTTTCATTTGATTCATGCAATAATGGTACTATCAAAATCACAGTCAGAATTTTGGTGAAAAATACACCCATATAATTAAATCCATGTCAAAAAACAAAACAAATATTTAAAAACAAAAATCCCTGTCCACAGCTACTTCATGTTACTAGGTGCTGGTAAGTTGTAGGAACATGAAAGTCAAAAGTCAAAGTAGCTACCGCAATAATTTTACTAGGTGCTGGTAAGTTGTAGGAACATGAAAGTCAAAAGTCAAAGTACTTAGCTACCGCAATAATGTACTGATTGCTGAACCAAACATTTCGGTCCACTCTTAACAAAATCTCATTTATTTCAGAAGGGGCTAACTTGTTATCAGAGATAACAAGTAATGTAAACACTCAAGTTCACAGACTTAACTTCAATGTCCCTTGCGCAACTGCTATGTTGCAACCTGTTAACGACCTCGTTCACTCTACGAACTGCACACGGCACACAATAGCCATGGAGCAACTGGCTGCAGGGCACCTGCACCCGTCACTCTGGCAACCCGGGTTCGATTCCCGCCCCCTGGTCCTTTCCGGATCCCACCCTGGCACTCTTTCCCACTCCCTTCTTGTCATTCACCACTGTCCCATCACTTTCATGGCATTGAAAGACCAAAAGATATACTTTAAAAAAAGATTATTACATAACAATGTATAGCCTATCCATTGTTTCTCTAAAATCACATAGTAGTAATAATGCCATTAAAATGACAAGCCAGGGAGAACATTACAAGTAATCTGTTCAAAAGCAATATCATTGATCTCCCTTAAAATATTGTTGTTATTTCATTTGTGTAATGTATTCTGTAAAACAAACAAAGGACTTTAAAACAATAGCACGGAGGTGGACTGTACCGTCCAAAACTGGTCGTTCCCTTCGTAGTCAAAGCCTTGCAGGGCACAGTTGCCCCCAATGATGGCCAGGGGGTAGGAAATGTCCCCCAGATTCCCCAAAACAATCGCATTTGCCCCATCTGTCACCTACAAAAAGACATAATACACAAGTTATCCTGTTTACAAATAATACAAAATACCTTTATCAATATGAATTAGCCTACATAATTATTAGATACATTGGTCCCATTATACAGAAAATTGACAGCCAAAGGCTGAAATTGATCATTCTTAGCCTAGAATGGGGCTCTCCCACAAGCATTTTAAAAGCCAACAGCTCAGCAGCTCAAAAGATATCACTCAAGAAATTTGTTTGGAAATACAACAGACTGCATTTCTAAATCAGCCGAAAACAAGCAGGATTTCAATCACTCTCTCTCACCTCTCTGTAGAAGATATCAGCATTGTCATGCACGTCGTAGGCCAGCAGGTTGGTCTGGGAGCCCACCAGCAGGGTGTGTCCAGTGGTGTTGGGCCCCAGGGAGCCCGCCGTGAGGCAGCTCACTGCCTGGTTGATGTTGAGGAGCGAGATGTCCGAGTCCTGGGCGCTCTGGCTCAGACGATGGGCAGCCTGCCTTTGGCCCCGCGTGTGGGGGTTGTGGATGAACACCTGGAAGGAGAGTGGAATAGTAGCAACAGAGGAAATGGTGCTGTGTCACTGTAATTATAGAACTAGGGGTTTCACATTTGGGTAAAAGATAACCATACATAAAACACATCAATCATTTAGCCTAATTCTAGTTTTGAACATAGCTAACTGGTATTTCCCCCCATATATTTTAACACAACTATACCTTCCCAGCTTGTGTGGCTGCTGTCAGACACGGATGGATGCCATCAAACTTGCCCATCGTCACCATGCGTGGGTTGATTTTGTGGTTCAGTTTTAGGGTAAAGATTGGCACCAACATGATGGCACCCACCCTAGAAGCACAAAAACAAATAGGGACAAGTAAAACACTGAGAGATTAGCCTATCTACTTTCAACAGTCACGTTGACATATAACAGACTAAAGGGGTGTATGAATCAGCTGAGAACCCCTAATTAATCTTGTAAGAGTGATTTGTCAATGAGCAGTATTTTAGGCAACATATTTGCCAATCCAAATGCCAGGTAGGATCTTGCTCGATTTCACTCCGTTTAAACATGTTCGGGAGGTCCTCAACCTGTAATGCGCTGGACGTTTAGAATCAGTTCTTAAATGCTGTACATAGACCGACTGGACAGAACATTAAGTCTATGTACGGAAAATATAGGTTTCAAGTTTAGTTAGCCTGCTACAGGTTGATCTAGCGAGCTCCCCTAATGTTAGATTCTATAATGCGCTTATTTGTGCTTTGCACTCGGTAGGGGGTGCGTTACTAAGCAACGCATGGCCGCTTGTCAAAGCTTCTACCATAATCCCTGTCTTTTGCTTTCCAGCTTCACCCAACTGCACAAATGTAATGTATGATTTAGTATGTTTAACATATTTGTAGGATTTACATGTACAACTACAGGCAGTAGATCATGAACATCTTCGAACGCTAACATTAGCAATAGGTACATCATACATGCTGAATCTCTAAAACTAGACGTTAGCTGAGCTATGCTAACTGAGCTAGCTAGCTCAGCTAATCAATTGGCAAATATTTACCACACGTTCTATCAAAACGTCTTGCACGCTATTGTTGACCTCATTTGCATGTACAGTTTGGCAATCTATTACATTAAAAAATCTTACCAAGCTTCCAACCTATGGCAGAAATAAGTTGGGGATAAGGACTGTGCAGATGCAGGCAAGGATGCGTTCAAGTCAGTTCAAGCAATCAGAGGAGGTTTTCTCAGGGCGTGTTCACTAACCCAGGTGAGCGGACTAGAAAGCTACGCAAATAGATTAAGCCAGTTCATAGTAGGCTAGACCTAGTTCACAATTAGTTGATTTTCAGATTGTGCACTCTACGTTCATATTAATACTTGTTCTTGTAGAGAAAATCAGTAAATGTGTCTTGTTAATGAGTAGGGATACATTTCTGGTCAAATAAACACAGTGGGCTGACAGCACAGTCAAACTACAAGACTTCGTGAACATGCCCTCATAGTCAAGCCTCAGCTGACTATGTGACGTACAGCTATCTTGCTGTTAAAATCTTACGGACTTCGAAACTAATTATAGCCTATATATTTAAACATAAAATAATTGTGGCGATATTGTCTAATATAAGATTAGTCTAAACGATGTACACCAACACCACTTTTATCGCCCTGTGTGGCCAACAACACACAAAACTAGTTTTTCATAAGCGTGGCTTTCCTTTTAGCTGCATGTGATGTCCTTAACTGGGGTGAAGAATACGGAAAAGTACTCTGGCCACGAGCAAAAGAACGAGCGCAAAGTGATTCACTTGTGATTTGTTTGTTCTGCCCACAGCACATACCGAGCGCAGACACGGCCAGCAGACGTTCCCTTCCCAACAATGTAGCCTCTGAATCGGAAGTAGGGTCGTGTGCAGAGGCGCGCCACTGCCTTTGCCACAAATTCCAGGAATTAGGCTAATGACAAAAGGGGTGACAATGAATGTCAAAGTATTGTTGAAATAGTCGCCTACGTGTGATTGGAGATGGGCTTTCTGTGTTTCCTAAAAAAGTTTAAACGTCCAGTGCCCACGTGTCCAATGAGTTCAATATGAGTTAGTAGCCTTGATTATCCAATACTGAACGGTAAAAGGCTACAGCAAACGATTTGGCTATGTAGGCTGATCTAAAAGTGGGCTATATTTAACTATTTCAGTGAGTCTAAAGTTATATTCAAGTTTTCTCTCTATTAATTGTATAGGCTTATTTTTCCTCAATGCATTTGTTATATCAGCAATGTCAACACAGTTCAAAACAACAACAAATACTACAGCGTGGTGTCAATAGAGTTATGCAATGGCTAAATAGGAGGCAATTAATATTCAGTCGTTACATGCAATCCATTATATAACACGATAAGCTGAAGACGAAGCGAGTGGGGTGCAGATGATATGATGATTGCTTAATGATTTTCACACGCGGTGATGCTGTGTGATTGTCGTCTGCCTAAACCGTGTGCAGCTGAAAACAATTTTGCACTCAGCCTCTTGGTGTCCCCAGCTATAAAACAAGGCGTGCGTGAATCTAATCATTACATTCATCTGACTCACAGACGAGAAGTGACGACCTACTCTCTACTCTTGGAAGCCTTTTGGAAGAAGGAAAACTTTGAGAAAATGGATCCCTGCGAATGCTCAAAGAGTAAGTAACCTACCCTCTTTGGTCACGTATTTTTTCCAACGATTTTCAAATGGCATTCGTCCTTGTCAAATGTCCATGACGCTCTTTTGTAAAAACGACTGTTTTTCTCTGTAGCTGGGACTTGCAACTGCGGAACCTCCTGCAAGTGCACTAACTGCCAGTGTACCTCTTGCAAGAAGAGTGAGTATTCCCTTTTTTCTTAATTTATCTGCAACCCTTCTTGATGCTCTAAAAACAATGCTGAATGTGTCATAGATATGACCTTGTCCGAATCTCTCTGAAAGGATTTCATTGTTTTAACCAGGACATGTCCAATTGTAACTAGTAGTGTTTCCTTCACGGTCCAAGTTCCGTTGGTTTGGCTGAATTTCTTGTCTGCCTTTTTCACAGGCTGCTGCACCTGCTGTCCATCCGGCTGTAGCAAGTGCGCATCTGGATGCGTGTGCAAGGGCAACGCTTGTGATTCCAGTTGCTGTCAATGAGCCACAGCAGATTCCTGAATGGTTTTTTGTCTTTTCTTTTTATTTGTCCAACGTGACTTCTTGTGCTTTCTCAATGCTAAGCTGCCTTGTATTTAGAAGGTGTTTTGTCATTGAACATGTCTTTTTACGTTTATGTTGAATAAATGTCTAATATCAATTTGGTGTTTTGTCCTTATATTGATGTGTACTTTGTGGTAGACTGAACATGTGGGCCTAATCTGATTTAATGTTTAACTAGTCTTTAAGGATCCTAACAACCAGTGTGAAAATGGTTGTCACGTAGGTCTAGGCCAAAACATGGGCTGAATATCAATGTTCTGTTTAAGTCTTAAACCCTCAAACCTAACACTTCAGTTTTTTTTTGAGAGGCTGGGTTCAAAAAGCTACTAAGAGGACTGGGATGACACCTGTGATTTGTCTACCAAAAATGGGTACATTTCTGTTTTGTGGCAGTTTACAGGGTTGGGGGTTAAATCTGAATAAATGCAATTTGGATAAAGGGTGTGAACGAGCCCATGCAATTTCTCAGTGAGGCAGCCCTACTGTAAGCACTCCTTACTTTAGCAGGAACGTGTAGGCGTCTGCGGGTGGATATTGAGAATCTGTGGTGGGGTTCAATTTGGTGTGAAATGGCCTAATCACTGATGCCTTATATGCCTTATATAAGATGTTATTGCAGTAAAAAGGTTGTTTTGATACTGGAGGGTTCTCCCCCACCAATCTTATGGATTGTAAATGACATTTGGCAGATGCTTTTGTTCAAACTAGGCTATATAAACAAATTAGTTAAATAAGTTTCTGATCAAGTGAAAAAGCCTAGATTATATCAGTAACAAAGTAATATCAACGTGAACATTTTTAGTAGCATTTGATAAATATTTAGGTGTATAAATATGTTTAGATAAGGGCAGAAATAGGATCATACACAGTGATGTTGAACTTTATCTACTTTACCTATGATTTAGGCTACCATTCCTTTAGAGTTGCATCATAAGTTCATATTCTACTGTGAACGGGGTGAACCCTTTAGAATCCAGATGATCCTTTTGGAAGGAGCAATTATATTGGCAAGTCCTAGTTGTAGTAAAAGTGGTTGAAAAAGCCAACAGCCAATGAAAAACAAAGCAAATGTAATTTCAAATAGTTATTTATTTATTAATATATAAAATACCATCAACATTGTGTGTCAATAACATTTCTTTGCTTGAATTTCCCCTTGGGGATCAATAAAGTATCTATCTAAAAGTATCCATCGGTCATAGGCATAGCCTCCTATGTAATTAATTTCTATTGCTTGATTAATCGTACATATAGGCCTAATCAAGCTTTTCGAATAGAAACGTGGGCCATCGACGGTGAAAGACGTGGGCCTACAACTACAGAAGGTCTGTGGTAACGGTGTCGTACCATTTTAAAATGTTGCGTAGAAAACGTGGGCGGAGTTTACGGGGAAATTTGAACCAATGAGTGTGCACGCTCCAGAGAACCGGGAGCGTATCTATTTTGCTTGTAAGCTAATACCGGGAACAGAAGGATAACTGAAATTTAGCAATCAATTAGGAAGTGTACAGCGAAATTGGAACCAAAAAGTCAATTCTTGACGTAAGTCAATATGTACATACACATACATCAGCAGATATGAACTATTGTTCGGTATTGATTATATGGCTTTATACCTCATGGCCGGTTGCAACTGTTAGCTAGCCTATTGCCCTTGGTAATGCATGGGCGCATGTTACCCTACAAGTTAGCTAGGGTACTTCGCCAGTCAGTTGTAGTCCTACATTATTTCATTGGTCAGGACTTTATTGCTGTAACTTCAGCAGTAGCTGTTCACTTTATTACAAAGTTAGTGTAACTTAAACCTAACATGTTTTGCTTTAACAGTAGCTTTGCGAGTGAGTAAGGTTAGCTAATTTAGCCTTGGGTTAGCTAGCATTTGCGTATCCTACTTGACAGCTTGTTTCCCCGTTAGCTTTTCAATTTCAGTTGAATCTTGCTGAATGTTTATGCTGTGATGCCACTGTTCTGAATTGTTAATAGATGTTGTTGTAAAAACGACGCTTTCACCCACTAACATAATACCACACCAATACTGTTTGGGGGTCCCTGACAGTCTTCGCAATGGACGCGGAGGGCTTTGAGGAGCTTCTGCAACAGGCAGAACAACTTGCAGCGGAGACAGAGGCCGTATCTGAGTTGCCTCATGTCGAGAGAAACCTCCAGGAGATTCAGCAGGCTGGAGAGAGACTGCGAGCCCGCACACTCACAAGAACTTCTCAGGACACCGCGGATGTCAAAGCGTGAGTCTATGCTTTCGTGCAAGTATTGTGTGTGAGTGAGTGAGTGAGAGTATGAATGACTGCATAATGTGAACATTTATTGATAGTTTGATAGTCGCCCTCCTCCTTCTACCCTACTGTTTATTTGGCACACGAATTTCACTAGATTGCAAGTATATGTGACAATATGTGAATCTTGACAACTTGAGTCCCGAGGGGATGGAAGGGAGTCAAGTCTTCTTCATAGAAATCAACAATGGATAGATGTGACATTGTGGTCAAGCATCGCATCGAGTTGTTTTCATTGGATGGATACATCTGCTGATATTCAATTGAGAAGTACAACATAAGAACTATCAACCATTTTCATTCTCTTGTCATATATTCTTTCAGCTATGACAGATATAAGTGGTTGCATCAGTCAGATGTTAGCTAGAGATGAGTGACCACTTATTGTATAGGAAATTAATGCATTTGAACGCTTTAGACGCTTAATGTCCAGCACAGTTGATTGTCATATTATATGACTATATGCTCAATCATGTCGTCTAGAGGCAGCTTACCTTAGGCTTTTATAATGCAAAACATGTTGGCTACCTCAAGGTTCACTGTCAGTCGATAGACAAATGATATTGCAATATTTCTGAGGAGTGATTAATGTTAAACAATCTAGACAGGAGGAACTCAACATTAGGCACATCTGATATGTGTGGTGTTCTAAAGACATTAAATACATAGTTTTAGATAGGTTTAGCAAAATGTTATGGTCTTTATTGTTGTGTTATTGTTTATTTTTATTTTATTTTATTCATTATTGATTTAACTTATTTTATGATTTTATCTATTCATCTCATGTTACAGTAGTATTAGCTATTTTATAATGTAATGAACCTTCCTGTTCCTCTACTATGTGGTATAGCTTTATTTGTGGCCTTGTAATCTCAGCTTCATCGTAAATGAGGGATTCATTTACTGAACTTTATGAGAATGAAATGAAATAAAGGTATACTGCTACTGCTGCTACTACTGCTACTAATGCAAGTGAACAATTAGGAAAGTTTTATTTTGGAATCTGTTATTTACATTTTTGACAAATGCCCCTGTATAGTTAGGACCCAATGAGATACCAAAAAGAATTTGGTGCCATTGTCCAGCATATCCCTGAGAAGTTGCCACACTTCCTGACTCAATTTATCATTGTAACCTTGCTGTGAGGATTACTTTTTTGTCTTTTAAGCTGTTTAGATGGAAAGATAATATCGCAAAAATTAATCAATGTTATAGCCACTCATTTCACATTAATTTTTGTCTTTTTTGTCTGTGTGTAACTAAACTACATCAATGCTTAACATTTCTCTTTCTATTTTCTCTCCTCAGGTCTATCCTGTTGGGCTCCAGGGGCCTGGACATCTTCCACATCTCCCAGCGACTGGAGAGCCTCAGTGCAGCCACCACCTTTGAGCCCCTCGAGCCTGTGAAGGACACTGACATACAGGTGAGGCAGTGTCTCCTCAGCTCCACATCTGTAACCTGCGCTGTGTTTACCGCGCAGCTCAGTCCTGCACTCGCCCGCACTCAAACCTGTAAACCTCGGAGCGGGAGTGGGGCTGATGTTCTAGCAAATTGAGCTAACAGCCCAGGCTGCGAGCTTTGTCACTAGTATGACTCTTGAAGGCAATGAGAGGGAGATTTACACAACATACTGCACAGCTATGTGCCACCTGGCTAGTTACACATCCACAGCCCTTCATATGTGCCAACACTTCTTGGGTGAAGTACAGAGAAAGGCTATGGACTTGTACAGCTTGACAGGCATTCTGTTTCACACTAAAATCCTTGCAGAAACTGAGCTGGGAGCCATAGGTAAACCCCAGATACAACATGAAAAATTAGGGGACTCTCACCCTTATTGTTATAATTGGTCATAATTTCAGACTGAAATATCACCATAAATCGGACCAATTTCTTTGAGATTATGTGAGCAGATGCGCACACACCGATGCATGGACAACCAAACATACCCAATTACAGTACCCTCTGCCACTCTGAATCTGAGAAATACTACAGTAGTATAGACAGCACTCATAACGTCCTGCTCTTCAGAGATATATCACACTTATCGCTGTGGATATCAATTTCAGTGTTCTGGTCAACCTATGAATGTATCCTGATCCTTAAAGAGAAACTATGCAGGATTGGCGATTTCATCTTAAGTTTCGGTTTCGTTTTTCATTTTCGGTCGTTTTATGCTTGCATATTTCTCTGCAGAGCTTCCCCGACAGCTTTAGCGTGTATATTTATACATATATAGGCTATATATAAATATATAAATTGCAAGCGTGGTTCTTCTTGTTCTTTATGCGTCTCAGCCTTCCAGATGTAAACAGGGAACGATCGTCTCCTGAACAAACTGCAAGTTTGCAATAGCGGATAGGGACACTGGGGGCGGGAGGAAATATTACTATTTTCGATAAAAACTGGTCAGTCAAGCAAAACAACGATTTCTAAGCGATTTTATGATTATGAAAAAGTTGCATAGGGTCTCTTTAAAGACCATGGGGAATCAAATATTAAACAGAACCCATCGTCATGGCTCCAGTAGGATGATTTGCTTTTCCTTTGTTTAACACGGAACATTGAGTAGAATATGATTGTCGTTCTACTGTTTTCATCTTCTTTGGTATAATCCATATTGCAAATTTGCATGCACGGTGAATTGCTACCCAGAACTGTAGGTAGAACCTACTGTATTTGTAGCACCATAGCATATGAATATGCCTCAAGGTACTTTTCAGAACCCAACTTGGACTTGGTTTTGTGTGCAAAAATATGCTGCTTACTACATAAGCAGCAACATATGTAGTATGTCTGCCCAGCATTTATTAGAGACAATTTACGATACCTGAAACTATTGTTCTGATAGTATTTGTGTAAGGAGGGGAGTTTAGTAATTGCTTTTCAGCAGCATCTGTGCCTAAATGTACCTCTCTGCATGGATTTGAGTTAAATTGCTTTGGATCTGGCTGTGTTCTCTGACTGTTAGTAGAAAAAGGTTTTCTTGAGAAGCAATTTGTGAAATGTGAATTATTAATGTTGATTATCAGAATCATTAGCTCATTTCATATACTTGGAACTTGCAATAACATGTTTGTACTCAAGATGGCAGTACAAGCACTACCAGAGCCGATCAGTTGATACATAAGCATGACTGTAGCCTGGGGACGAGCTGTCAGATAATCATACACTGTTCAAAGGGTGATGTCCTTAAATTTAGACGTTGGAGTGTTGGAAATCGCACCATAATCGGTAAAGGTTAATAGCAAGGATTATGCGGAGAACGTACAGTGTGAGGCTCGTATCTCTACTTTGCGGAGGGAGGGAGGCAAGGACTGAAGGAATGGTCTGAAGTGATGCTCTGAATTTATAATTTTCTTTGCTATGATATTGCGTTGTGGCTGAAGCCTCAGTGTAATTTCTGTCCTCACAGATAAAGCCGATTGACCTCTCAATCCAATTATTCATGTTTCTATCAAACTGCCTTTGGCCTTCATTTTATGGCTGAGGACATTTTGTGCCAAGTGAAATTAAGGCTATGTCCTAGATTTCTGTCTTAAACAACTGTGTCATTCATTTTTCAGTCGCTTTTGTGTATATGAACTAGAGATGTATATCAGCAATAGCCTACGTTTAAGTGGAACTCGTCAAGACTTCTGAAAAATACCTCTTCAGTCTCTACTGTGTACTGGCCAGGTCTCGACCACGTCCCAGTCTGTGTGCTTCTCAAATAGGCCTTTTGAAAAAGACCCAGCCCGTGATGGTGCAGTCATCACACTTCCTCTCTCTGAAGGGGCGGAGGATCACAGGCGAGCAGCTTTCAGGGTTCACGCGAGGTCCATTCTCCGCTCACTCAGTAAGCATTTCACAGCTGTGTTACATCACGTTATAGAGATGGCTGGGTTGAATTCCCAATTGTGCCGCAGTCTGTACAGTAGACCCATGCATGACAGAAGTCTGCAGTCATACAAATAAGTCCCATTTTAGGCATGAAAACATGTATATTATATCAGCACGTTGGCATGTAAGTGTCGTGTGAGCGTAATAATGGACTCATTGGCTTGTGGACGCGTGGAGTTGAGGTCGTATTACCAGCCGTAGCTTCCATTATTCCCGCTACCGGAGCTCTGTGTCATCGCTTATCCCTTACTCATGGCACGCTCATGCGTCCCAGGCGATCAGGTTCGCCATGCTGTCATTGCAGGGACTCTCAGGCATCACCTGATGGTTAGCGCCCACTCAAAACCCCCCCCCCCGTCCTACATCTCATATTCAGGGTGCATATTGTGGATATGAATAATGCTAATGTAGCCCTTGACAGCATACTGTACTCTCTTGCGCTCTCTCCCTCTCTCTTTCTCTTTCTTTCTTCCTTTCTATCCCTTTTCCTCTCTCTGTATGTGTGTGCGTATGCATATGCATGTGTGTGTGTATGTGTGTGTGTGTGTGTGTGTGTGTGTGTGCGCGCGTGCTCGCCTGTGCGTGTGTGCTTGTGCACGTGTGCATACGCACATATGTGTGTAAGTGCACTGAGTTCAGCACAGGAGCCCTGTCTGCTCAGAGATGTAGAGGTGGTGGAGGAATGCTGGGCGGAGAGGGTGGAGAGGGAGGGCGGATGGTGTCTCTCTCTCTCTCTCTCTCTCTCTCTCTCTCTCTCTCTCTGTATTTGACTGCCCTTGTGTCCGACCTTGGGAGACCTAAAGAAGCCAGAGATAGAGCTGCGATTGAACTGTTTAAATGAACTCCAGGCCTCGTCAGACCCGCGCTCAGTGAAGCGTCTCTGCGGATTAGAGCTCACCGCCTCTGTGTGTTGGTGTGGGCTTACTGTACGTGTGTGTGTGTGTGCTGGTGTATCCCTTCAGAACGTAGCGAGGAGTTTTGTGCGTACTGTGCTCCATGCTGCGTGGCCTATCACGTGATTCCCACACTAGGCTATGCAATAGGGTTGTATCGGGTCAGGTAATTCTCTGTAGGAAGATGCACTCATTGGCCAGTAGCCACACTTTGTTAGTACTGGGTTTGATCCCCTTTTGACTTCAGAACTCTCTTCATTCTTGATGCCATATGGTCATCAAGGTGCTGGAAACAGGCCTCAGAGATGTTGGTCCTTATTGACGTGATTGCGTCACACAGTTGCAGTGGCATCATATATTTAACGACTGCTCATACCTAATGCGAATCTCCCATTCAGTTGCAGCCCAAAGTTTTCTGTAATAGATTGAGATCTGGTGACTGTGGAAGCCATTTGAATACATTGAACTCATAGTTTGATTTTCAAGAAATCAGTTTGGGATGTTCAAGGTTCTTGACATGGTGCGCATTTATCCTGCCATCAGAAGACGGGCACACTGTGGTCATAAAGGAATGGACATGGTCATACTCCGCTACAAACAATGTTTATTTTGTAAAGAGGCCCCAAGTTTGCCAAGAAAATACCACCACCAGCCTGAATAGTTGTTCCAACAGCGTAAACAAAAATGTTGTTTACGCCCAATTCTGACCCTGCCATCCTAATGTCACAGCACAAACCGAGACGCATCAGACCAGGCAGCATTTTTCCAATCTTCTACTGTCTAATTTGTGTGAGCCTGTGTGAATTTGTTTGTGTGCCTCAGTTTCCTGTTCTGACAGCAGTGGCCTTCTGCTGCTGTCCCCCATCTGCTCCAAGATGTTTCGTGTTGTGCATTCAGAGGTACTCTTCTGCATACATTGGCCGTAGCAAGTGGTTATTTGAGTTACTGTTACATTTCCATCAGCTCAAACCAGCCTGGCCATTCTCCTCCGACCTCAGGCACCAACAAGGCATTTCGCTATTTGCTTCACTTTGCCATTCTGACACTCAGTTTGAACTTCAGCAGATCATTTTGACACTGTCTGTGGTTACATACACCTCAGTATCCTGGTTATGATTAGGATTTTGAAGTATTCTGGTGGTGTATCTAAACGACATATCCTTATTTCAGAAACCCTTTTCCGGTTTTGAGTAACCCGTTTATGCTAGGTGGAGAACTCCAAAAGAAAATATTTGGATACTGATAAGATACTGTTCCTTGTATACACCTTATCCCAGTTTGTCATGCAAACGTGCGACTGAATTAGACACCAGGATACGGTGTGCTACCTTATTGAGCTGGATACTAGTATTCATCATGTATACAGGGATATTAATAACCAGGTTTCTCTGTGTTCATGTTGAACACCATGTCCTCAATATGATCAAAACCAGGATAAGCCTTATGACTGGGATACTGAAGTGCATGTAAACATAGTCCATGTCTATGGCTAAATCTGTTGAGTTGATGCAATGTGTTTGGCTAATTAGATACTTGTGTTAATGAATAGGTGTACCTAATAAAGTGTGCTGTAAGTGTATATAAACATAAGACCCAGATAACCAGAAGTACTGTTGTCTGCATAAGATGAATTAAAGATGACACTTTTCATGATGTCAGAGGCACTTCCTATACATTGCAGTGAAGCCACACCCCCACCACCAGCATATATTATCCAAATGGATGCATAGCATCCATGGGTGTAGCATCCATCTAGATGACTTGACCACACCAATGGGTTCCAAGGCCTTATTATAACAAATGTCTGGATCTTTTATGACAAGAAAGAACCACAGTCATCTGTTTCATCTATTCACCGTGACACCGTGTTTTCCCCACCGTGTTTTCCCCATCGTGTCATTCAAATTTCATGATGTACAGTAGGAGGCGTCCTACTCACCCACAACAGCCCTTTCAACAGCCTCATTTGTTTGTTTTCCTCGGAAGTCTTCCATCCAGAGGGCCATTTCACAACAGGCCATTAACTTAGCCTGACTGTGAGCCTCGTCAGGACCAGGCTAGCTACACGTAAATGGTAACTTATGTGTTAAATTCACCCAGGATAATAACCAAGAAATCACATCTTAATTCGCTATGTAGGATTTATAAAATAGCCCACAGGTATGTTTCTCATCTGGTCAAAGGCTACACAACAGCCTAACAAGACTGTTGCAGTCAATTTTGGCAGTTATGAATTGGATTCAGGACAGTAATGTAAAACTGCATGTTTGAATTCAGTGAGAGTTATTCAGGATTAGGATGGCTCTGTAATGGCCAAAATCTTAACCTAAGATAGATTTTTTTCCAAATGCTATTTAGGAAAGCATGCTTCTGTAATACCAAAAGTCCTAAATGCCACCCTAAATTGAGATAAGATAGGATTTCAGAGTTAGGATGTTTCTGTAATGAGGCCCCAGGTCTGGCCACTGGGAGGAGAGTAGGCTGTGGCAGCAAGCAGAGCACAGGACACACTGCCCATCTGGCTCTCTGCCTGTGAAACACTGTCTGCTGTATCTGTGACTACCCAGCCAAGGACAACGGACACACTGCACTGCCAGAGAGGGTTGTGGGGTAGAATTAGTGGGCTATCATAATTACCAGGTTTCTTGTCGTGTTTGATTTGGTCACTATTCTTGAACGTGCATTAATATAGCTCTTGGAAAGTGAAAAGGATAAGAAATTCAACTGATTGCTCAGAGGAATGCACAGCTAATAAGAGGTTTACCTGAATCCGGAGTGAACATTTTTTTTATCAGACAATGATGGCAGACGGTAGATATGTAATTCATTGGTCAGTGCAGTATTTGGAAGGTGACTACGATAACAAGTTCAATTGATTTGTCTGTAGACTTTGCAGCAATAAGCCTAGAGGCGTTACCTGAACACGGAGTGAAAACAGGGTTCTCATGGGTCTTTGAAATCCTTGAGCTTGGGAATTTGAAAATATTTGAAGATGCACCTAAATAGAAATGGGTTTTTGAAAGCACTTGAAAATATTTGTTAGAAAAGGCAAGAGATCACATTGTGTACCACCACTATTACTACTAACATTCGCAATTGAGAATGCTAAGAAGCGTTCACACATCAAAGCCTTTCTCTCTCCTTCATTTCTGTCTGTGAGCTTCTGGAATGCCCGTTTGGTTGGTCTTGAGTTGAACGCTTTTGTGTAGTAGCTGTAAATGACCTTGATCTGTGTCTCAAACTATTGGTTGTTGAGGCCACAAATTGTACAGAATTGGACTTAGAAAGTCTTTGAAAAATACTTGAATTTGAGGCTGAAGGAAGAATGGGAACCCTGAATAATAATGGTATACAGTCAATAGCCAAGTTTTCCAAAGACAAAAGACAAACGATGAACATTTGGAATATTTGTCATCTTCTGTGTTTACATGTGACGTAATCTGTTGCGATCAGGTGTTTAAAAAAGATTGAGAATCTTTGATCGGAATAGTTGCTGCTGCTTCACTTTTCCTTGAGAAGTTATAGCAGGCAACTCCATTGACCATATACATGGCTGTTTAATCGGAAATAAAAACGCAATGCAGTACCCCTTTCAATCTGATTAAAATTCGGTTTTATTCCAAACAATTTAATTTTTATTCCGATTGAGCTATGATTCTGATTCCAACCATATTATTAATAGTGTTCACTCGCCTTATTCACCTCGAACGTTCTAAGGAGCTTGAGGGGTACACTTACTACTGGTGAATAAGGCGAATGTAAACCCACCCAACGATTCATATACAGTATGTATTGTAATAGTCAGGACAACAGATTCCGACTCCATTTCTTCTCCAGCCGAATCCATTCTCGCCATGAGCCTGATTGTCCTATCATCACAGTACAGATATAGGAAGAAAACGTGAATAAAAACATACAAGTGGGATATCTGAGCGTAGATAATATCCCACTTGTATGTTTTTATTCACGTATTGTGGCTCATTGAAGACTTCCACTCCACTGCCCTTCTGGGTTATGCCACTGAAATGCCCCTAAATGCCCCTCTGACCCCCTCCTGCCTCTCGGCATCACCACAGCTCTGCTGTCTCTCCCTCGGTGCATTAGGCTTCTATAGGCATTATCATCTCATGGATCAGAATTGTTGTGACAAGGCGGGCATTAGACATCAGATTATGCTGAGGCAATGGAGCAGGAAGATCACTCCTCAGTTTCCCCATTTCATCCTATGCAGTTTGACTTGCATGGCAAATAGATGTACTGCTCCTGTTCTATTGTTGTGGTAATGGGCGTTTCAGTTTTACAAGCTAAACTTGAAATGGTGGCAGCTAGGAGGGCTTTATAGTGAACTTCACATATATTCAGTGGAGAAGAAAGAAGACCATAATAAAGACTTACTATATCAAGTGAATACAGTGATGACCTTAAGCAAACATTTACAATTGCCCAGCAAGGATGTCAGTGTAGCTTCTATATACAGTGTTGGAGTACAGTACATCGTTTGAAGTGGAAAAATCAGATGAGTAAAAGTAACCTCAGAAAATGAGGCGTATAGACACTAGAAAATAAGGCGTATAGACGCTAGAGTTGCCTTTGTATGTTACATTGCATCTTTTATTAATCCAATCCTATGGTGATATGAATCACACAGCCTCCTGGTGTGCACACACACACACACACACGAATACACAATTTACGTTGTTTGTCAGACTACCATGTTGTTGAGCCAGTGAGAGACAGGCAAGTGGCATCCTCTGTTGACTCATCAGAATGCATTATTGATCACCCCACCCTTGCCCAGCCCCCTGCTCCACCACCGCCACCCCCACCACCCCCACGCTGTTTCTCGTATTCTAATAGCCTGATGCTGCCTCTTCCTCTCCTCCCTCGTCTGCCTCTCCGTGAGCCGAAATCCCCCATCCCCCAGCCCAGCCTGCCAGACCCTGCCTCTTCCCCTGTCTTACGGGAAGTGCACTTAGCGTCTGGCAGGCTCGGCCTCTTCTCTGGCTTCCTTTGAGTGCTCACACTTAGCTCCCCGCTCCCCAGTGGTCAGATCCTATTCCCACACCCATATATGTAGAGCCGCAATGGGCGACCGTGAGGGCTCCTCAGAGCCTCCGTTTCCTTCGGTTATTCCCCTGGTACCCCTCCCACACAGTCGTGTGTCCACTAGGTGTGTGTGTATGTGTGTGTGTGTGTGTGTGTGTCTGTGGATGCGTGTCTTTAGGATGTTCCAAGAAACGTATAGAGTTGGTGCGCTATACATCAGCGTTATGTAAGATCAGTGGGTGTGGAGTGCGTGTGGAGTGCGGTCTGTTCGTTGCTATGTTGCGGTTGCTGCTGTCGCCGACGCTCTGTATGTTCGGAGACATGCCTCAGTACAATGGGAATCACTGTCACCGGTGTTGAGGCGCACAGTAGCCAGACACCCCTCTCTTGATCCCGCAAGGGAACGGAATAGGGCGGCGACTTTGTGCGTGTGTGTGTATGTGAGACCAAGTGTGTGTGTGAGAAAGTATGTGAGACAGAATGTGTGTGTGTGTGTGTGTGAGAGTGAGTGACAGAGAGAGAGAGAGAGAGAGAGTGTGTGAATGTGAGTGCACACATACATGAGTGGGCGAGGGCTCCCACATATGCTGTGTTTGACCGTGGAGCGTTTCGCCATATGCAATTACTGTATGGAGGATATGATTGCTTTGTGTGACCTCTGCGCCATGCGCCGCAAGGTCCGTCCATGACGATTGGGCGATCACAAGCATAGTCTGTTTTACTGTGGCTTCAGATGGAGCGAACACGCCTCACGCCGCGGCCATTACAGGTTTACAAAGCGAGATGGAGAGAGAGAGAGAGAGAGAGAGAGAGACGGACAGAGAGAGAAATGGGTAGAGCGAGAGAGTGAATGAGTGAGAGATGGGTAGGGAGGGATAGGGAAGGAAAAGAAATGAGCAGGGGAAATGGATTGATGAAGACATGTGCACGGACTGGTAGACAGGAATAGTGAAGAGTGTCAGAGAATGGAAAGGATGAGAAAGAGAAATAGGAACCGTGCAGACTGGGCTAAAGAGAGTGAGGAGAGAGGGGAGAGAAACGACTACAGGATGCATACAGCTAGCCGAACAACTAAAATGGCGGCGAACTAGGCAATGCTTCCTGTCTCTCTCTCTCTCTCTCTCTCTCTCTTCTCATGCTCTATCTCACCTTCTCTTTCTCACGCTCTGTCTTTCCCTCTCTGTCTGTCTCTCACGCTTTCTTCCCCTCTCGTTCTCACTGCCTCTCTCTGCCTTTCACTTTTTCCCGCTCTGTATCTCACACACTCTCTCTCTCTCTCTTTCCTCTCTCACTCTCTTTCCTCTCTCTCTCTCCTCTCTCTCTCACAGTGTGTAAACTGTCCCTCTGTCCTCCTCCAGTCTCTCCATCCTCCATCTTTCCCTGCTCCCAGCCCTAGTCCCCCACCCCCATCCTCCTCTTTCCTCCTCCTCCTCCACCCTGGAGGCATCCCTCTGGTCTGGGCACTGGGATGAATGCAGCCAAGAGAGACAGAGAGAGAGAGGGAGAGAGAGAGAGAAAGAAAGGAAGAGCGAGAGAAGGGGGGAATAACTGCACACGGGTAGCCCCTGCCCCTCGCTCAGCTGACTGTGTGTGTGTGTGTGTGTGTGTGTGTGTGTGTGTGTGTGTGTGTGTGTGTGTGTGTGTGTGTGTGTGTGTATATGTGTGTGTGTGTGTGTGTGTGTGTGCGCTCTGATGCTGTGTAGGCAGACAGCGCGCGCCTCTTATTAACTAAACATGATCCTTAAGAGGATTATTAGCCCACTTTCTGGACAGGATGTCGGAAGCCATCAAGAGGGGTGGGGTGGGGAGTGGGGGGGGGGGGGGGTGGTGGGGAAAAAAATCCATTACCATAATTGCATTGCGCTAAGGGAGAGGGAGAGAGAGAGCGAGGGATGGAGGGAAAGAAGGATGCAGGGAGATGTATGAAAAGGAAGAAAACGAGTGGGACTGAAAGAGTAGAATTGCAGGGAGGGGTAGAAGGGGGAGGGGGGTGGCTGATGGAGAGAGAGAGTGAGAGCGGCAGACAGCGGAGGTTGAATAATCGCCGCCTCCTCTCCCCCCCCCACCATCTCTCCATCTCCCTTCCCCCCCCGTCTCAGAGCCGAGTTGGTACGTTCCGGCTCCCACAATAAAAGCAGCTCCCAGTCAGCCTCCTTGTGGCACATATTCTGGGTTCAGACCACTCTACCGCCTCTGGGGTGGCAGCAGGAGCAGGCACAGGCACAGGCGTCGGGTCGGTGGCACTGCCAGGGCAGGGCCCACACCAGTTAGCACTGCGGGTCAGACGGCGCCCAGCATGGTGCCAACCCAGCCCTGCGGACGGCCAGTGCCCGAGCCGAGGGTGGCACGGTGGGGTGCGGACGGCAGCGGCAGACACGACGGCAGCAGCAGCGGTGGCGGCGGCGGCGGCAGCTCTGACTACCGGTCTACCTGCGCTCCCCCACCCCCACCTCCACCCCCTCTCACTCCACTCCTCCCTGTGCCAGGCTGAGACACAGCACGAGTGAGTATCGCTGTCACATACATGGATGCATGCCTGACTGTCTATCTATACATGTGCCCCTCACACAGGCACACACACACACACACACACACGTATGTACGTAGACATGCATGCTGATACGCATCATCCATAGCTTTTGTAAGGCATTGGAGCACCTCTGGTTTAGTGTGTGTGTGTGTGTGTGTGTGTGTGTGTGTGTGTGTGAAGGAGTGGGTTAGTGGATGGGTGGGGGGGGGCAGGGGCGGGAGTAGATGGTCATGTATGACGGTTTCACACACACACACACACACACACAGGAAGTGAAGGGGGTTAGGGTGGGGTCGTCGTCTTCTTCCTCCTCCTCCCCAGCTTCATTGTTTAAAGTGAAACGGACAGAGGAGGAAGAGGAAAAAGACTAGTGATGGAGAGTAAAAGAGAGGAAGAGCACGAGAGTGTGTAAGAGAGAGAGAGAGAGATGAAGAAAGCAAGCAAGCAAGCAAGAGGCTGTGGTCTCGGCAGAGGTCAGCCTTGCCTCATTTTAACTGGAGCAGGGAGCATCTCAGGCGAAGGTAAATCCAGGGCGAGATGCCTGCAGGAACACCGCCTGCTTGCATGACCGCCCAATAGGGGTGGGGGTTGGGGGGCGGGGGTGACTGTCTTATACGAATGCATTGAATAGCTACAAATCTATATGTTCATATTTATGTATACGAGCTGTTTTAAACTGAATTGTGTATCTGTGTATGTATGCATGCATCCATATATGTAACCTGGAATGGGATTTCTTTTGTTGGTAAATGCAACCGCAGTGCGCGACACCTATTTGTGAATTTCACAGGATGTAATTTGATGGTAAAGCAGGTGTGATTTTAATCTGTAATCGCGGTCAATAATAACAGCCTTAAAAGAGGTTTCTCTCGCGTGGAATTGACTGCCTGTGGCTAACCAGCTCTTGTATGAAACATGTATGTTGAGCAGTATGTGGAACAGGCGTGTGCGGAGGTGCATGCGTGCTCACTCACACACTCCGGGGTTCAAGCAGACGAGCCGTGGCTGAGGAGGGGAACCCCCCCCCCCCAATACCCTCCTTAATAGAACTATAAATTCTGCTCTATAGATTTTACTATGGGGAATACGAGGAGAAGAATGGTGGCTGAACGTTCTAGAAAAAAAAGGGGGTGCCATCTGGCTATATGGGTTACTGTCTTTTTCCTCACACCTGTGTAGAGCTTTGGAGGATTCATATCTGCTCATTCGCTCTGATTATACCACGTCTATATTCAGGCTTCCGTTCGTTGATGTATTTAATTGATCGAATTTTCCCTCGATTGGCGAACAATGGCGGTTTGCGACTAGCCCCTTTTTTCGTTGAGAGCAGGGCGGAATGCGTCACTCGCCCCGTCGTTCGTGCCCTGGCTTGACTCGACAGAATTTCGAGGGGGACCACAGTCTGGAGGAGATGCAGGTATCTAGGAGAGCATTTCTCCTCCTTCTCCTCCATCTCCTCCATGCTGCCTTTCTCCTCAGGCACACATGAAGCACCTCTCTGCGGAGATCTGACCTGAGCTCCGGCAGTTAAAAATAGCTCCGTTGTACGCTCCCGGGGTGTAAACTGGGTTGAACCTGTTCCAGTGAGGACGAGGATGGGAGGATGGGAGGTGGACCCCTGATCAGCCTGAGGGGGGCGCTCCTTTCTCTCATTTTTCTCTGTCTCGCTTTCTCTCTCTTTCTCTCTTTCTCTTTCACTCCCCCTCTTCCCTAGTTTCCTTCTTTCTCATTCATTGTCTCTCTTTTCTCCCTCGCTCTCTCTTCTCGCTCTCCGCTCCTTCTCTCTATCTTCTCCTTGCACGTTGAGGAAGAGAAAGGGTGCAGTGACTGAGCAAGAAAGCGAGAGAAAAAAAAGGAGATAAGAGATTGAAGTCGGGAAGATAAATGGATCATGTTAATTCTCATTTGCTTTGAGGACTGTATTTCTTTGTCTGAAATAAAGAAATCGCTGTCGTTTTGCATATAGAAAAGCAGCCTTCGCCACTCCTCAGGCCCACATGAGCGCACACACACACACACACACACACACACACACACACACACACACACACACTCACATACTCTACCCCCACCCCCAGCCTTGGTTTGCTCCACAGGCCACGGTTTTGTTCACACTTGTCATCTAGGCGCCTGAGTTCCCGCGGAAGTAATAAATCCATCCTCATTTGCAGCTGTCAATCAAACTTTGACGGATGTGTGTGTGTGTGTGGGAGAGAGAGAGAGAGGAAGAGGACTCGGCAGATGTGGCAGTGGTTTCAGGCGGAGTGTGGGGGTGGGGGGTATGAGCGTAGCGTAGGGGCGGGGGGGAGGGGTGGTTGACATGTTCTCTCCACTGACCTGGAGATGACGGTCACTTGGGGGGAGGAAGAGTGAGGGCATGATTTTGGGGGGGTTGGAGAAAGAGCATCGCCTTCATCACGTCTCATCAGTCCAGCCCACCATGACGGCTGAGGAGACAAGGGTGTGGTGCAAAGACAGTAGTGAGACACACACACACACACACACACACACACACACACACACACACACACACACACACACACACACACACACACACACACACACACACACACACACACGGGATGTAAAGGGAATGACAGGCAGTAGAGTCTTGGGCATGAGTTGACTGACATCTGCTTCTGAGTGGTGTAGCTTTGTTCCTCTCTGCATGCCACTCTGGTTCACTGGGTCACTTAACCACGTTGGCCTTTTTAAAAGGAGAGAATATTCCGAGTGCTTTCGTATCGTACTTGGTGATTTGCGTTGTCATCGTCCTCAGCCCCACCCAAGGCGAATTGTGCGTCTTTTTTCCCGTTCTTTCTCTGATCCATTTCTTACTCTCTCTTTCACTTTTATCGGCATCTTACCATCTCTCTCTTTCTCTCCCATCATCCTCTTACATTCTCTCCCTGCTTTCACCTTTCAGTCATTTTTTTTGGTTAATTTTTTTTTTCCTTTTCCGCCTCTCTGCATTCTCTCTCTCGCTCATTTATTCCTTCGCTTTCTTTCTCTCCAGTTCTCTCGTGTTCCGTTTCGCCTCGCTCTCCTCTCTGTCTTTGCCACTCGCTCGCCAAGGCGTCCCCCACCCCCACTCTGATACGGCTGCCAGTGCCTCTCCCAACCCCCAGACAGTTAGTGAGTGTGCGTGTGCACGAGAGTGTGTGTGTGTGTGTGTGTGTGTGTGCGTGTATGTATGTGTGTACATACGTCCGTGTGTGGATGTGTGCGTCCAAGCGTGTTTGCATATGTGTTTGAGTGCTAGCGTACGTGTGTGTGTGTGTGTGTGTGTGTGTGTGTGTGTGTGTGACTATACTGCCCACGGCCCCGCTTGTCAAGGCTGGCTGCTTGTATCAGTATGTGGTTTTTTTTTTTTGGCAGACAA
>NC_085003.1:31438689-31453689 GCF_963854185.1 Sardina pilchardus
TACTACACACACACACACACACACACACACAGTCATTTACACCCTCACACACTCACTCACACACTCACTCACTCACTCTCACTCTTACCCACAGTCTCATATGTGCAGCATAAGACTATATCTTAGTCTTTACTTGTCTTAAGTACCAGTATATGCACACATTCATAACCTGTTATTTTATCAGTAGTGTGACCGAGTCCTGAATACTCTCAGTAGTGACATACAAAAGCAATGATGCCAACTCATACATGCACACACACAGGTATGCACACACCTAAGCACTTAACTCTAGTGGTACGTGCATACATTTTAAACATCATGCTCACGCTTAAGCCTGATAGTGAATTGCAGCGCATTTGGCTCGTTGTGGCAAGATGGGCATGAGACACTCACTCACACGCACTCGCACGCACACACACACAAAATCCATAAAGAGTGCTCTCTGCTCTTGAGTGTGTTATCCGGCACAGGAGGGTGTTGGATCTGAAAGGCCCATTTCTTAAGAGACGCTCGGAGGCTTAAATGGAAAGTCTAGCGGGGATAAAACAGTGTCAGGCAGTCGAGGGGATGGGGGGCCTTCGTGAATTACTTAGGAGAGCCGGAAAATGTCATATGAATAATGCAAGCAGCTTTCACACAAGTGTGCGTGTGTGTATGTGTGTGTGTATGTCTCTTTTCGTCGGAAAAGCCGTTTCCGATGGTTCCTGTGGTTCTGGGCTGTGGGTGGCTTGGGCTTCTGGAGTGGTGTGTATGTGTGTGTGTGTGTGTGTGTGTCTCTCTCTCTCTCTCTTTGTCTATGTGTGTGTGTGCCTGTGTGTGTGTCAGGGAAGTTATTTTCTGAGAAGTAACTCATGCGTGTCTGTGTCTAATTCCCTCACAGGGAGGAGAAGGACAGTCAAGGAGAGAACATGTTCATGCGCTGTGTCAGTGAGCTGGTCATCGAGAGTCGAGAGGTATGTGTGTGTGTGTGGTCATGTTTTTGTGTGTTTGTGTGTGTAAATGTGCAGTGAATGGCTTGTTCACATTAGAGCCTTTGTGTGAATTTGATTAGCATACCCTCCTAACTGTGCGTCATTTATCAACAGTTTGATATGCTTCTGGGAAGACTTGAAAAAGACGGAAGCCGAAAGGTGAGTCTTTTATGCTCCTTGTCAGCGTTATCTGGCCAACGGCACGCCTGGCACAATGTTTTCAGTGATTTTCCGCCTCATCAAACAGAAAAGCTCCCCACAACTTTTCCCCCTTTCTTCTCCCATTGTATTCATTATTGTGTTCATTCATTGTCGCAGCAGAGAAAAGAAGGGGAAAAAAAACCCACTGCAGATAGATGCTTTTGTCTGGCAGAGTTCTAAGGCACACAGTGTTCCATTGTTCCCCATCACCTCGGAACGTCAGAATGCCCATTTGTATTCCGCGCCCCTCTTAACAGCTGTTTGTGCCTCGTTCTGTTCCACAGCCTGGGGTGATCGACAAGTTTGCCGGCGACACGCGGGCCATCATCACCAAGGTGGCGTCGGAGGCGGAGAACAAGGGCCTGTTTGAGGAGGCGGTCAAGCTCTACGAGCTGGCCAAGGTAACGCAGTCCGAGGCCCCATTCCGACCGCAAGCCCAAGCTAGCGGCGAAAATAAACAGCGACGGAAAACGTTGCGTACGTCGCCAAAGAGGGGAGCGAGAGCCGCATGTCGGTGGAGGGCGAGGCAGGGGGAGGGAGGACGGAACCGTGGGTCGGTGATGGGTGTGGTTGTCACGACCGCGGAGGAAGTGCCAGGATCGACCGCGGGCCTCCGCAGTGCAGTGCAGCGCAGCGCAGCACACACGCGCACCCTGGCACCACTCTGCGGTCCACTTAATCAGATCTGAAACAGGAGACAGAGAGAGGGAGAAACAAGAGAAAGACTAATCAGATGCTAAATCAAGCCGTGTGTTTTTATGTTACTGCTGCTCTCTTAATGCGGACATGTCTTTTAATAACTTGCCTTTTGGTTTCCTCTTCAAATGAATTTCTATGAGAATATGGAAACATCTTTACTGTGCAGAAAGGCCCCTTCCCTCATTTTCATAGATTATGTCAACTGTCATGATTTAGAATAATTCTGAAGTATTCAGGTAGTCATTCAAGATGAGAATGGATGTAAATGTTCAAATGTATGAAATTGTTAAATGTACATATCCAATAAAAAAAAAAAAAAACAGTCATAGGCAAGTTAAGTTAAGCTCCAACATAAAACCACACAAATTTGTGTGATATTCACAGATATTCACCTCTGAAATATCTGTGTAGGGAAATAATTCAGCTGTTTCACCTCAATAGATTCCAATATATATTTTGCTATGCCATTACATGGCTTTCCCCTCATGATTGGCCTCTCCCAGAGTACTGTATGCCTGAGCAATCCTGAAGTGTTTTCTCTTTTCTTTTATTGCGCAGAACCCAGATAAGGTTCTGGAGCTGATGAACCGGCTCCTGAGTCCCGTCGTGGCCCAGATCAGCGCCCCGCAGTCCAATAAGGAACGGCTAAGGAACATGGCCGTCGCCATCGCAGAGCGGTCAGTGGCCCCTCCCACACCTGTAGTCACCTCACTAGTTAATACCTTAATACCCTCTTAATACCTAATTAGCTCATTTAGTTTGCTTGGTAATGTTCCTCTTTACAATTTAATATTAGTTAGAGCCAGTAACATGTAACACTATACACATATAATGTAATATAATCATTATGTATTCCTTAATTTCTATATAAGCAATTTAAATTAATCCTCATAGGTTCAGTAAGGCAGGCTCAGTGAAACCTGTCCAGGTGGTTTATGTATAAATGAAACATTGTGCTTCTAGCTCAGCTGAGAGTTTTTGTGTGTGTGTGTGTGTGTGCATGTGTGTGTGCGATGGCTTAGGTATCGGACCAGTGGCGTGGCCGGTGAGAAATCTGTGGACAGCACCTTCTACCTGCTGCTGGACCTCACCACCTTCTTTGACGAGTACCACGCCAGTCATATTGACCAGGCTTATGACGTAAGGACACAAGCACCATCCCAGCCGACATGAACGAGTCTTGCTGATGTCTGCTCAGAGTGTGGTGAAGCTTATTCCTCCATCACTCTCTTGTCTAACTTCTCTCTCTCTCTCTCTCTATCAGATCATCGAGAGGTTAAAGTTGGTTCCCCTCAGTCAGGACAGCGTCGAGGAGAGGATAGCAGCTTTCCGCAACTTCAGCGATGAGGTCAGATTCACTACGTTTACCTTCCTTTCCATTAGTTCCAATCTAAAGTGAATTAGAATCTAGGTTCTTTAAATATCTTATGGTTTTGGGCTTTTGCCGCAGGATACGCCATGCGGGACTTGGCTTGCTTTGCCATCAGTGTCTGCCACATTAGCCTCTGCCATCTGTCACCGCATCCAAACCTGCTTTTGTTCTCTGAACTTCCCATGGATAACAATCAGTCCTTATAAGGCATTCGACTCAAGCACATAATTATTGTTGTTCATCGCCATTCCTCTCTGCTTGCAGGTCCGGCACAATTTGTCCGAGGTTCTTCTGGCCACAATGAACATCCTTTACACGCAGTACAAGCGCCTGAAGGGGGCAGCAGCGGGCACCCCTGGAAGACCACAGCGCCCCCTAGAGGACAGAGACTCGGTAAGCATGAGGGGCAAGAGTTGATTGACAACCATCCATCTTTTCTATGCGTTTTGACCATCTACTTGGCTGTTACTGATGCAGTGTATGAGGTGGTAAAGGATGGAACTGTCTTAACAAAATCTGTTACAATGACGACAACAACAATTGCAATAAACAGAGAATTTCTAAATAAAATGAATGAAATTATAGAATTAGAAACCTCACCCATCAGCCATAATGTTTAACGACACTCAAGGAGGTAATAATCATATTAACTAGCAGTGTGATATATACCCCAGTAGATCAAAAAGAAGAAGCAATTGAATTGAGTAGTATCTTGTTTGTTTGAGTAGTGAGTAAAACTATGCCATGTGTCTACCTAGTAATCACAGTGAAGTCATCCTGCCAGTGCTAAGTGATGAAAATAGCTTTGTGCTTCGTAACAGGCTCCATGATGAATTGCGTGTGTTGTGTTCTGAGCGAGTTGTAACGTGTCTCTGTTGTTGTTGTTGTTGTTGTTGCTCTTGTGTGTGCAGCAGCTGCGCAGTCAGGCCAGGGCGCTGATCACGTTCGCCGGGATGATCCCGTACCGCATGGCGGGAGACACCAACGCCCGACTGGTCCAGATGGAGGTTCTGATGAACTGATGAGCTCCTCCCACTCCAGAACTCACACTCACACACACACACACACACACACACACACACACACACACTGCAGCAGTTTAGTTTTTGACTCTGTGATATGCTTTCCCAGAGTTTTCCACCATCATCCATCATGTGGGCCTTCTCTCCCCCTCCCCCAGCCGTCTATGTGGTTGGGTTTGTTCATATTCCCCCTGGTATCTTTTCCCTTCATTGTGTTTTGTTATGTTTGTTTGTATTCTTTTTCATAATTTGAATAAATAAAGATCAACTTTCAGTTTGGTTCTGTTTCTGTTCATTTTCATCATAAACCCATTGGATCACTCTTCCCCTCTTTTTTTCGGTTGTGTCTGTCCACATAATGATTATAATGTCTTTAGGACCCATCCTCAAACAGACTTTCCCACCGTTACAAAAGACGTTTTATTTTTTTTACTGCGCTGATGTTTTTAGGTTATTAGTTATTTACGTTCTCCAGCTATTTTGTGTTTGCCGTATTTCCACATGGCAGGGATGGAGCGAGTACAGTGATGTTCCACCCTCAGTGATGTTGGCGTCTCTTGTGCTCTCCCACCTGACCTAATCACTATGGGGATCTGACGGTCCCGGTAGAGATCATGATGACTTGCTCATTTCAACTGAGCTTTTTCTGGCAACTTATGGGCACCAGAGCAAGACTCGAAAGAATCTCAAAGCCTCCAAGTTTGCTTTGGCAATCCAAACATAGTACAGAATGTGAATTCAAATCTAATTGGGTGAAGTGATTTAAAAAGGTGTTCTTCTGCACAGCATTGTTTTGTATATCTGTTATCGCTTCATTAAGGGCTAACCGGGATATAGGGAACTGCAAGAACTACCTAAATCTCATTGCCAGCACTGGCTTTGCCTCACTACATTTCACCATTAATGGAACTTAACAAAAGTTAATGGACCACTTAAGAAACAGTTTAATATGCTTCTACTGTTAAATTGCCAGCAGTCAGCAGAAGTTTATTATTGTGTTTTCTTTCCCCCCCGGTCCCGTACGCTTAATGAAGTTCTCTAGATGGCGCCTCAGTGGGGAGGTGTATTCTGTATGTCTCCGTGTGACTGAGCTCCCCCCGGCAGATGGTGCGATGGGAGGAAGATGCCCGCCGAGCACACAGATGGAGGCATTGGCACTGCCACTTTGCCTCGCTCGCTTGCTGCGGTGCCCTCGTCCTCTCGCACCCCCCCCCCCATCCTTGCACACACTCCCCCACCCCACCCCTTGTTGCATCCTCTCCCAAATGCAAACACACTAATCCCGGCTGGTTTTGCATTTCTGACAGAGAGCAGCTGGTGCAAAAGGACAGGTATTAGTACTAAGGTGCCTCTCCCCAGCCCCACTCTTGCTCTCTCTCTCTCTTGCTGTAGGTGCCGTGAGTGACTCCCTGGCACCTACATCTGTCTGAGGATGTAGCCTGTAAACGTATGTCATTTTCTGTATGTATGATCTTATTTTTCTGTCTTTTTCGTAACCCTACAATGGGACCTGAGCTCTCTCTGCCAGTATCCTCACCTGCCCTGTTGTCTGGCTCTTGGAGTAGTTGCTGTGGCTTTGAGTCTCTGGCACCTCCACCAGTCTTGAGTGAGGACGTAGTCTTTGTGTGTCTCATGTTCTGGGGCGGTGCGTGTATGGTTTCATTTTCTGCCTGTGGACACTCGTACAAAGGGAGCCGAGCTCAGTCAGCTTGTGGAGAAAGTCTGGACCTGGAGGTGCTCCTGCTGCGTCGAGTTTGTCGCCGCACACCACGTAAGGGTGCGTGAAGCCGAGACGAGTTGAGCCAGGTGTGTGTGCCGCAGCTGGTGTTGTGAATCAGGCCGATGCCACACATCCGCGATAACCCGGCTATTTCACAACACCAGGGTGGCACCACTCCGCTGACCACGAGACGCCCGGGTGAAGACGGCCACCGCAACTTCACGTCTCATCGCCGGGGTCAGGATCCAGTGTTCATTTAGAGGATGTTGATGAATGATGTTTGTGATATTTTAATGCAAATAAACAACTTTTTTGAAGTACGCTGTATTCTTGCTTCTTTGTACAAATAAAAAAAAATATCAAAATGAACTTCATTAATATAAAACAGTTAAACATATGTACAGTACATGCCTAGTTTAGGTGTGATTCATGAACAGAAAACATGAATGGGATAAGAAACATTTGAGCTATCTTGGAATATTTGATAGGCTACCTAGTAGCAAATGTACGGTAATTAAATTCAAAGAAAATAGATGTTCCCTACACTCTTAAAGCGAATGTGTGGAAAACAACACAACAACTGTTGTATTTAACACATTTCTGTGTCCAGACAGTGACAACACAGTTTGTGCTGTTTCCTTTTTAATTTGTTGCAAAAAAAATATGTGTTGAAAATAACACAACTTGCGTTGTTTTTTTTAGCACATCTCTGTCCAGATAGTGACAACACATTTATGCTTATGGTTATGGTTGCTTAGCAGACACCTTTGTCCAAAGCGACATACAAACAAAAACAATACAAGAATTAAATTTAGCAGTTGATCAGACTAGTGTCGACTAAAGAAAATAGCAACATAAACGATAAACAGTATCAATATAAGCAAAGCTAATGAAAATAAACCATGACTAAATAGGAGTATAGTAAATAAACAAGTCATTCAATCAATTATATAGGTTAATAACTATAACTATGGAACATGAGCAATAATAAAAAACAATGTCAATTTAATCAATGGCCTAATGGAAACAAAACAACGCTATAAAATACAAACCATACAGTAATTATAAGAAACGCTAATAGACTAAGTGCATATTGAATAGATATGCCTTAAGACACCTCTTAAAAGACTCAAAACTACTATTGGAACGAAGAGCAATGGGCAACCTATTCCACCAACATGGAACCACTGATGTAAAAAATCAGGTAAGAGGTCTTTAAGGTAAGAGTTGAACCAGTTAAGAGCTTTCCCAGAAATTCCCAGTTCAGATAGTGTAGAAAGGAGTATAATACAAAGAATTGTGTGGACGAAGTGGATTTGGGGAAATATGCTGTAAATAATTATTTCATCAGGCATCATCTGGTCTTGTAGACAAAAGTTAATGAGGAACTAGAAATGTGCTCCTTCATTGCTGCGGGCTCTGAGGTCTCTCGACTGAAACTGAAGCCATTCATGGGGCTGTTTAACACAATATTACAACCAAGCCGAGGCGAAGGTCACCTCCTCATCCATTGTGTGGTGTAATCACAACCGCCATGTTCATTATGTTTGTGTTATTGTTTTTTCATGGTGACTTATTCATGCTGATTTTCCTTGTGTAGATTTCCTTGCCAAGTAAAAATGTGTGTGTGTGTGTGTTCCCTCAATGTCACTGGGTTGGCTAAGTCTCAGTCTCAGAACTCTCCTGAAGTCCCCTTAATCTCTCAGCATGCTGGCCCCACGACTGGTTTCAGCCGAGAAGTCCAACTAATGACAACATACTGGCTCTCCACAGCCTGCTGGACACTGGCCATTTGCCGAATACAGCAGCAAAGCTCTATTTGAGGGGCCTTCGTTTAGTCCTTCAGAGAATGATGAACTGTATGCATTCTTCAGGACCTCATCAATCCCAATACCCAAACAAAGTGTAGGCCTACTGTTCCCCACTCAAGTGCTGACAGTGATGTTTGATTTGAGCTGAGAGTCTGTGACAAACAAACACAGAAAGTCAGTCACACACAGGCAAGCCTTCCTAGGCCGTCACCTTGAGAGCAACACTGAAGGTCATCTACCTTTAGATCTTGATTACTCATTGTTCTAATGCTGTGCACAAGTTCTAGTCACACACAGAAGGCCCCAGGGGGCAATAAGGAGTTACCCATCACTAAAAAAAACCCTCTGTAGTGGGTCCAGTGAGCTTGTTCCTCTAGCCTCATTACAAGGCCTAAATGGCTCTTTTAACCACAGGCACGTGTATATAAGACTCCAATGCACCTGTTTCTGCAAAAGTCACCGTGCGAACTCTGGCTATGGAGGAGCCCCAGCCAGGAAGCAATGTGTTCAGCCTCTGTCCGATGAGAGGCAGATACTCCACCTCGTCTGCTGGTGGAGTGGAGCCGGAGGCCCGTTTTAGCGTGATCAGTGATGGAGACAACATCAGCTACGGCACTAGCAGCGTGGCGTCCCGTGACTCCCGTGGCATGTCCGGGTATGACACTCTAGACGCGCCGCCGCGGTACGAGTTCTACTCCAACACCGAAGTCGCCGGGAGACGCCGCTTCAGACCCTCTCTGTTCCAGTTGCACTCCCACCAAGAGGTCAGACTCGTTTTAGACTCATAACGTCCTCTGACTTGCAACCTAATTCTTGTTATAATTCATGTTGATAAGAGATCATCATAGGAGGAACTAGGCCTATGTCTTGTTAGCCTCTTTCTGTGACAGTTCTATTTAATATTGTTTGTGATGTGTTATGGTGGCTCACTGGTTTTCATGACCATTGTGTGGTACTGCCTACTACAGCATAATTGTGTGGTAACCTAGAAAATTGCACTCATGTACACACTGAATTTGGTTTAACTTGACAGAGGTATCAAAATGATACTTTAAATGTGCGCACTGAATGAATAATGTAATCTAAATATTGATAAGTGCCACAATATGCATACAAACTGAATGTTCAATAATATATAGTACAATATTTAGGCTGAAATACAGTACATATGTAAATTTTGTGTGTGGCAAGATATACTGAATGTCTTCAATAACATATTATAGAATAGGCTGCTATATGTGTAAGTATATATGTGTGGCAGGATGATGGCTGTCCTCCTCCACTGTATGAGATTCCTGGACAAGGAGAGACAGACAGAGAAAAGATTCTAGAGGATGAAGAGAAGGCCGCCAAGCAAGCGGTCGAACCAACACGCTTTGGATGGGTGCAAGGTGTCATGGTAGGACATTTTTTGGTTCCCACTATTAATGTCCACTGATTTTTGATAACACAAAATATACACTTCTTCAGATAGAACTAAATGTTTATATAATAATTAGGATATAATATAATGTTTATAGCTCCTACATGGTAATGGTACTAAGGTACTAGCCCTTTAAAATACATGTTGTAACAGCATGTACTGTAGTGGTGTAAAATGTCTTTCCCAAAACTTCAACTTAACTGCAACGCGTATGGCAGCCAGAGTGCCCGTTTTATGTTGTACTTGTTCTGAAAAGGCCTTGAATCTACCTGCGCCATAGCAGCGAGTATAGAGCTTATGAAATTGATCTCCACCCTACAGTATGCTTGTCTGGATGAGTTTGTGTTTTGTCTTCAGATCCGGTGTATGCTAAACATCTGGGGTGTGATTCTCTATCTCCGGCTACCTTGGATCACCGCACAGGCAGGGATTGGTGTGTTTATCCGTTCATTCGCTCTCTCACACACGCACACAGACACACACACACACACACACACACACACACAGCAGACACAGTAGAGGCACACACACACTCTTTCACCATCTCCTTTACTGTCTCGCCACCTGTCTCTTTCTCTTTTTTCATGGAAAACATTGATACTGTATGAACCCATCCACCTTTAAAACCTGATCAGAAACACTTAATCTCACCAGGCTAGGGGCAGATTTAGTGCCACAGTCACCTATAGTCCAGCATCTGGCAGCTGGGCTAAGATAACGCACTGCTTTGATTACATGTTCCCCTTCTCCTCCTCCCCTCCTCCTCCCTTCTCCTTATCTTCTCCCCTTCTCTCCTTCCCTCCCCCCTTATCTTGTCCCCTTCTCACCTCCTCTCCCCCCCCCCCCCCTCTTCTCCTCTTCACAGGCCTCACCTGGGTCATCATCCTCCTCTCCTCCTGCATAACAGGAGTGACCGGCCTCTCAGTATCGGCCATAGCCACCAATGGCAAAGTCAAGGGGGGTGGGTAGTTGTCTGTGCAGTGCATATACTACCACAAACCCATATCTAAACCCTGGATATCTAAATCATTGCACACACATTTGTATAGACCCTTTCAAAATGTTTCTAGACCAATGCAGATACTTTGAAATGAAAATGAATCGGACTTTAACACAATACTCCACAAAATATCGACTTTAAAACCTGTTTTTTATTTATTTTGTTTCCTTCCAAATTAGTATTAGCGCAATATTGTTTTCTATGCCACTGGAAATGCCTGAGGAACGCACATATTTGTTTGTGCAGTTGAAAGGGTCTATTGAGGTCAATGGGGATGACAAACAGGACATTTTTTTAGCAGTGTTGCGGGGCAATCACATCGCCAGTTCCTGGTGTTCTGACCGAGAGATTATGAACATTTGCCTGCTGATAATTAAAGTTCCCCAGAAAAAGAAAAATGTTACCTAACATCTATGCAAACATGCTTGAACAACACTCAGTAACATTACTGATTCTCATGGCTGAGAACGTTGCCTTACTGTATGTTGTGTATCGTCAGCCTAATAAATAACAGAATAGATATTAACTGGCACCCCACTTCAGATATCAGGACATTTTAAATCTGTCCAAATGAAGTGACCCTCCAGCAGAGATGTAAAACCCTGGCCTCAGAAAGTGAAAGTCCTGACACCGACCAGGTGGTACAAATTGACGCAACTCCTCAGCCAGGAACCAATACATGGTAGGACTTTCACTTCCTGAAGCTGGACTTTTACACCTCTGCCGTCCAGTGAGTCCTGTGTGTGCCGTGTGGTGCAGGTGGGACCTACTTCCTGATCTCCCGCAGCCTGGGCCCAGAGCTGGGCGGCTCCATCGGGCTCATCTTTGCCTTCGCCAACGCTGTGGCCGTTGCCATGCACACTGTTGGCTTCGCCGAGACCGTGCAGGAGTTGATGCGGGTGAGTACAGTTAAACAGCGCCATCCTTAAAATAAAAATCTTATTTTTTATGTATTTACATTTTTTTAAATCATGCAAAAGTGTACAAAAGGAAGGCTTAGTGAATACAAAGTCTGGAAAAAACAGCATTTGAAGATATGATGTGTAAATTGTATTTATTTATTTGGGGATTTATTTAAGCCTTTGCCGGCTTCCTGTGCATTTATCTAACACAGGTGCAAACAGACAGGATTTAGTCTAAACCTCCTAGGGTGTGTGCATATAAATGACTCCATCATAAATGCTCTTCTTGTGTAATTAAAGATGGCGTCTGTGATTCGTAGTAAATAGGCAGCTATAGGGCCATGAAGATTAATTCACTGAATTTGAGAGGAATTGTGCAGGATCACAATCACAGACTGCGTCTTTAAATATCTTGTAGTGAATATACTATTACCAAAGGATATTTTTTGCATAAATACTGTACAGATTCTCCTGGTTAACAGTACCGCTGAAGTATATTTCATTAACAATGTGCCATTTCAGGAACATGAGACTGGCATTGTAGATCCCATCAATGACATCCGGATCATTGGAGTCATCACCGTCACTTGTTTACTGGCCATCTCCATGGCAGGAATGGAGTGGGAATCAAAGGTCTGTCTGCAGCACCATCTTTATGGAATGCGATGGGAGTCAGTTATATGCATTGTGAAAGGTCAAATGTGTGTCTGTGTGGGGTGTGAATTGGGTTTAAAAGTCAGTTGTTTTGGTATAACCAATAGACTGTCATGGCCTACCGTATTCTCAGGCCCAGGTTCTCTTCTTCATGGTCATCCTGGTGTCCTTGGTCAACTACTTTGTTGGCACAGTGATTCCCGCTACCCCTGCGAAGCAGGCCAAAGGCTTCTACAGCTACAGAGGTTAGATTTAAACAGTATGGTGACCTTTAGAGCTGACCACTTGACCCAGTAGGACTGGATACACTGCTTTACACACATTTACAAGTAACTAGATAAGATGTTTAACCTCTGGAGCAGGTGGGGACAGCACACAATCATATATTTAAAAATGTAATGTAATCTAACCACAGAATATTCAATGTAATCTAATCACAGAATATACAAAGTCTATTTAAGCAAACTCTAATAATCACTTAATATTTTGAGAACTTGTGCATGATGTTATACATGACAACATATGCCTTATTCAAGAATGAATGTTAGTGTTAGCAGTCATCTAAGTAATAAGCATAAAGTGTATTGATGAGTTATATCCATACGTGGTTGTGTTCAACAGCGGACATCTTTACTGAAAACTTTGTGCCGCGCTGGCGTGGTCCAGAGGGCAGTTTTTTTGGGATGTTCTCCATCTTCTTTCCCTCAGCCACTGGGATCCTGGCTGGAGCCAACATCTCTGGAGACCTAAAGGCAGGGGTTCACACTATTCAGTTTGCGATTTCTCAATTGCATGTTTTTGTTGTTTACGCACATTTTCTTATAATTGCTTAAAAGCATTTTTTTTAAATTATACTTCCTTTCTTACATTTTAGCAATTTATTTTTCTTTACGGTCAGGGAGAATACTGAGATCAATGGAATATTAAAACGTGCTAGGTTTCTTTCATTGCTAAAAACTCACAAACGCTTGAGAGACATGGAAGTTTAAACACAGAAATTACACAAATATCAAATAGAGACTCCAGAAACCAGGCTTTTGCTGGTCTGTTCAGAAACACAGTTAGGAAACAGAATATTGGCCCCAGCCGTGGCGCAGCTGGCTGGGGCACCTGCGCCGCGCGCCGGCGACCCGGGTTCGATTCCCGCCCCGAGGTCCTTTCCGGATCCCACCCCGATTCTCTCACCCATTCGCTTCCTGTCTCTCTCTACTGTCCTGTCAAAATTAAAGGCACAAAAGCCAAAAAAATATACTTTAAAAAAAAAAAAAGGAAACAGAATATTGATTTAGCTATTTGACACCAGCACTGAATGTCCCTGCCTAAATGCCCAGTAATCCACATGATCCCGTCTCCACCCTAGGATCCTAACATGGCTATACCCAAAGGGACACTGTCTGCCATTTTCTGGACTACAGTATCCTATCTGCTCATAGCAGCCACAATAGGTTAGTCAACTGTAACCATTTGAATCAAAATAAGTCATCATCTTTCTCTCTCTCTCTTTCTGTCTCTCTCTCTCTCTCTCTCTCTGTGTGGGTGGGTGGGTGGGTGTGTGTGTGTGTGTGTGTGTGTGTGTGTGTGTGTGTGTGTGTGTGTGTGTGAGAGAGAGAGAGAGTGAGAGAAAATGTATATAATGGAAGTTCTACTATCTTAAATATCCAATTACTCCAATGCAATCACATTACGCGCATTTAATTCATTTAAAAAAAATCTAATACTCTCTCCGGTGTAATACCACCTGGCAGTAATCCTGTGTGTATATTAGGGTCATGTGTGGTGCGAGATGCATCTGGCTACATCAATGACACGCTGGCTGGACCTGATAATGGGGACTGCTTGGGAATGGGCTGTCTCTACGGCTGGAACTTCAGTGAATGCATCTCCAACAAAACTTGTGCCTATGGCATCAGCAACTACTACCAGGTATCACTTACCACTGCCATCCACAAGCCATACCACATAGGCAGCACACAGCATCTGCATAAGAAGACATAGGGCTGTTTTAACTATGTTCATTAGATCCCAATTGGTACATTACAGAAAAATAACTTTTGATGGAAAAGAATGGAGAACAGCAGAGACAGACTGAAATGCCTGTAAATACATTACAGGGTAATAAATGGTACTCATGTTATCCTTAGATAGAGGAGAGTGGAGAGTAGACATAAATGTCATATGTAAATACAGGGTAATAAATGGTACTCATGTTATCCTTAGATAGAGGAGAGTGGAGAGTAGACATAAATGTCATATGTAAATACAGGGTAATAAATGGTACTGTACCTTCCTACTGTTATCCTAAGACAGAGGAGAGTTGAGAGCAGGGCACATACATGTTAAATAGAGGGCAATAGATGGTACCTGTCCTGTGTTAACTCCTCAGAGTATGAGTATGGTGTCTGCGTTCGGGCCCCTGATCACGGCAGGGATATTTGGGGCCACTCTCTCCTCAGCTTTGGCCTGCCTGGTCTCAGCACCCAAGGTTTTCCAGGTAATGTATTATTCAGACCTATTGTGTATTCAGACCTATTGTCAATGGTGTACTGTTCATTACAGTAGGAGTGATGGTCTGCACACTGCAATGGCTCCAAAAAGTAGTTCTTTATTATTTAAAAAGGCAACGTTTCGATTTTTGTCTGGCACCTGCTTAAGAAAAACTTGTGGATGTGCGCACCCGTCTCTCTAAGTACTGTTCATTACAATCATAAAATAGTACACAGAACCCCTGTGAATAACTGACGGATATTGAAGACTGCATGGCAGTCGACGCTGGTTCAGTTGAATGCCAGATCCAGTAGTCATTTAAAATCAAATGGGAGTCATGTTGGATATGCCTGATTTGTTCAGGCAAAATAAGGTCTGACACAATTGCTAATTGCAGCAGATTTTCTTTTCAAAGTTTGTTGGTTGTGTTGTTGTGTCTCCTCGCCTGCAGTGTCTGTGTAAGGATAACCTGTACCCACTCATTGGCTTCTTTGGGAAAGGCTATGGGAAGAATGACGAACCCTATAGAGCCTACCTGTTGGCCTACATCATCGCCGTCTGCTTTATTCTCATTGGTGAGACAGCAGTGTCACCTCTAATTATGAATTATTTTGTCTTTAAACCTGACTGCCGGTCTGTGTGCTGTATGTCTATATAGATCTGTCTGTCTCGCAGTCTTTCACTCAGTGTGTCACCCTTCCTGTCTATCAATCCTTTTGTTATTGGAGCATTAATGGAGCT
>NC_085003.1:31458689-31518689 GCF_963854185.1 Sardina pilchardus
AAAGCCAAGGTGAGCCCAGACTTTGGTCCACTTAACTAAAGATATTGGCTTCATTAGGTGATTTCATGCTGAACTCTCTCAGGTAGCCTATGTATTTCAATGTGATTAAATGCATTAATGCATAATGATGTTTCTATGTTTGCATACTTAATCTGTATCTCTAATTGAGGTGGATTCCTGTTTTCTAGCATGATGTTACTCATGTCTTGCTATGTTTATTTTGTGTTTCTATTTGTGTGGTATTGCAGTCTCACCGACAGGTCCGTCTTAATGAGATTTTGTGTGATTACTCAAGAGAGGCTGCCCTCGTAGTTGTGTAAGTAAAACGTTGTACAAATTATTTCAACACAGAACTGTGTTCATTAGTAAAAAGAAATGGACATGCTTCAAAAGATGGACCTTATATAGGAAGTCAATGTTGTGCAGTTTTGGTCATGATTAAGACCGTTTAAGATTAAAATGTGAACCATACAGACAGACAGACATACAGGAATCCATTCAGACTTGATTCATCCTGAGGGAAATGGAAATCTGAATATCTGCAGTTTATACCTGTGTCCATCAGACACAGACTCCTCACCCTCTTTCTGCTGCAATCTTTAGGAGCCTGCCTGTTGGTAGGAGAGGGGTGTGTCCAAGTGCACTCTACATGGCCTGGCTGGAGACACTGTCACGTGACCTTCGACCTCCAGTCCTGCTCATCAGGGGAAATCAACAGAATGTTCTGACCTTCTACTGTCAGTGATCCCATCAGCTCAACCCAACAGTAGCCTACCACAGCCAGGAAATGGCCTGCTGCTCTCTAGTCATTTCAAACTAGCCATTTCAATGTAATTTATGTCTGTAAATGGCACATTTGATCTGTTTTTTAGTTAAGCCTAGTTTTGTAAGTTATATTATGACAACTTAGTAAAGGTGTGGTGTGAACTTTTCTCTCACTTTTCTGTGTTTGTGTCACATGTAGGTTGTAGGCCTAATTAAAAATGCATCGAATTAATTAAATTCTTGTGAGTTAATATAAACAGTCTTGGGTTGTACTGGAAAGCAAAAGGCACATAAGCTGTGTAATTAGAGTATTTACTGTACAGTTACATAACTGTATGAGAAAGACTGATGCAACCCAAAGGTGATTTGCCTGGAAAGCGTGTGCTGAGCATGCGTGCAATACAATGCTTTCTGACAGACTCCACGTCTGAACTCGAGATGGCCTTAGCCAATAGCAATCGGCCACCGCGTGTTTGGAAACAACACACCCTGCTAGTTATATTTCCTCAATCATCAGCTGCTCGAAACTTCAACTTCTCTCTGACGTCTTGATTTTACATTTAGTAAGAGTTAGTAGTGTAACGGTGTGTTTGACAGGCATGCTAGGTTAATCATACAACGGAACGCTCTAATTTTATGTTCTTTGTTGTAGCTACTTGTTTTTAGCCAGTTAGCTAACTCTAAAAAGCCCTACGCTCTGCTTAGCGTTGTTTATATAGAGACGACATGAGCGATAACGTAAGAAGTTCTTCGCCTGCCTCAGACACCATGAAGTTGGTTGTTAAAACTCCAAGACAAGATTGTGGAGATCAAATAATCGAAGGAGTGGATTTAAACTGGAAGGTGGTGGATTTGAAGAGGCATTTGTCACAGGTTTACCCCTGCTGTCCAGTAAGTGACACTGATGGAATGTTTTGTCTTGTCCGAGCAACTAGCCAGCTAAATGCTAAAGCTAGCAAAATAATGTTGGCTTTTAAACCGTTCAACTGACTTAAAACGTCAGCAGTGGCATCCAACTTGATATTTTGTCTTGGGAAAGGGTCAAAATAACAAAGCTATGGTCGCTAAGTGTGCTTAGCAATAGCTAAGTTAATAGCATGCAAAACAATCGACCTTTGCCCTTTGTGGAGGAACACTTTGTTGGTTAAAATGTGGCAGTAGTAGTTATGATTAAAACCCTAGGATGTGAAATTGTGAACGAATATTTCAATGACACCTGAACGTTAGCCTAGCAATATGTCTCAATTCTGAGTGCGAGTCGTCCTTTCGATACAGTATAACGTAATGAATGTTTGAGTAAGGCGTGTGATCGCAACTTCCGATGTAACTTGCGTTATATCTCATCTTTTTCTTTTGTCCAGGCGGAGAAAGACCAGCGACTTATTTACTCTGGCAAGCTGCTTCCAGACAACCTGCCCGTCAGAGACGCTTTCAGACAGGTAAATATGCATATACATATACATATGCATTAGCTACTAGGAGATATAAAATATGCCAACATGCAAACGTCTGTTCCACTCCGAATAGCTGTGAGGCAACTTGGTCTCCTACACACTTGACTTTACTGAACGCAAGGAATTTTGAACAAGCATTGTTTACAAACAGTGGTTAGTCCACATTTGGTGTAACAACATAGGACAGAGTGTAGGCTCAAGTTACCAATGTGCACAAAGCCCTTGTAAGCAGAGCCAAGGTCATGCTGTTGCAGAGTTGTGAGAACACAGAAACTCATTCTAGTCACAGCCATTGAAATGTGTTCTAGGAAAGGTTGTTTGCATGTTTCTAAATGACTGCCAGCTCAGTAGCAGCTGTTAAGTTGTGTCCAGAGTACAGGTATGCCTGTCTCTTATCAGCATACGGAAACATGGCGCAGAGTAATATGAGTCAGTGTTAACCCTCAGCTCAACCTGGCTACTATTACTAGAAGGCTTACATAGTCAGATTACTATTATGTCAAGAACTAAAAGTGAAGTGACCGACTATTTTGTTTATTAACATAGTGGAGTTAGTGAACAGCCTTTGTTAAGTGTACTGTAGTGTGTGGACTCTGCTGTTTGTTGTAACCCTGTTCTTTGTCTAACTCTCAGGGAGACCACATGCCCACCATCCACCTGGTGTGTGCCTTCAGATCCCAGCTCAGTGATGAGCAAGGTGCCAGGCCCAAGGTACAGCACACTTAACCTTTTCTCCCTGCTCTAGTCTCTGGGAACTGTAGTTTTCCTGTCAAGCTGTTCTGCTTTCTGGTGAAGTCACTTTGTGAAGCGTAAAAAGTGTTTTCTTAGATTTTGAAAGTGCCATGGCTTTTTTACAATAGACAAATGAAATAATGTTAAAATGTATAAAATAGCAGAATGAGACAGCAGTACTTTATGCTGTTATGCTGTAGTATGCACTGTGCCCTAGTAATACATCATTTATGCCGCTCAGTGAAGTAGAGAATACAGTTCATTGGAAAGACAAAAACAGAAGAATGTAACAGTAGGCCCTCAGTAAGAGGAAGTGTTCTAGCATGTCTGCTGAGGCATGGCTGGTATTCTTGCTACTGTATATGAGTATGGTAGACAAGTCTGTACTTATGTGAAGGTAGTATGTCATAACAGTAACTTGCAGCAGTGTTTGATAATGATTCTGCTATGCCTATCTTCGCTAATGGTGAAGTCATGAGATCTGAAGTAACATTTGGTGGAAATAAATGTGATTTGATAGAAACTTGACCCTGTATAAGCATGTTTTTACTTATCAGATGAAAGTAATCATGTAATGACGCCACACGGTATTGTAATTGGGCCCTAGTCACACTTATGACAGAGTTTCTCTGAGTGCTTTCCTATTAGCCTTCAGCACAAGTTCTGGGATGAATATTTTTGCAGTTTCCATCTGTGAAATCGCGCACAGTTGTGTGTGTGTGTGTTTGCACACATCCCTGGAGATCACCGAGTTAACTCGGTGTAACTCAGTGGGTGGCAGAGACACAGCTGCGTGCCTTCCCTCATTATACTCCCCCAGGAGTCCAGCATCTCGCAGGCCTGCATGACTCCACAGCTGGAACGCGCACGCCAGTCAGAGTCTGTGCCACTCTGTTACTGTCCGCAACAGCAAACACATGTCTCAGGTCTCGTCCCAGAGAGTGCAAATTGCTGGGTTTGGGCGGAACCATTTTCAGCACAGCCTTTGTCAATTTTTTTTGTAGAGTGTAGGATAAGATGTCACAGTCAAAGCCACCTTCATAGATAAAGCGCTGATGGCCCAGAAAAGTGATCTGTGTTTCCTGCGAGCATCCACTATCCTTTTCTTCTCTTAACAGTCTCTCTCCTCTCTCCTCTCTCTCTCTCTCTCTCTCTCTCTCTCTCTCTCCCTCCTTTCAGGTCAGAACAGAGGAATCAACCCCACCCTCATCTGCAGCAGGCGAAGCGTCGACCCCTCCTCTGTCAGCACACGCTCCCCAGATGCCCTCATCTGGCGGCCTGAGACACCGCGGGCACCCCGCGCCATCCTGGACGCCACCCACCGCCACGTGAGTCATCAGGGTTCACCGGCGCAGGCTGCACTTCAGTTCCTGGTTTCTGTCTCTGCCATGTGTCTCGTATCTGCTCCGTATAGCCAGCAGCACGCTGTCTTTTACGGCTCTGTGCTTTACTATGTTTGTTACAGCCCCCCTTCTGGAGCCCCTTCTATTGTAAAAAAATTGTTTTATGTTGCTGAATGTCTGCGTCGTGTCACGCGTGCAACTTTGCAAACAAAGTAGCCAGCAATCTTCAAGTTTTGATGCGTGATTTGCTGACGTGAGCTTACGCCGCCATCTGTTTGTATCAGATACTGTCGTACGTGGGCAGATCACTTGCTAATGATATCTCTCTGGTTTCTGCAAGCCTCTGCACAGAGCCACAGTGCGAGAAAGAGAGAGAGAGAGAGAGAGAGAGAGAGAGAGAGAGAGAGAGAGAGAGAGAGAGCCAGCCGTACGTGTTTAGAGAGATGCCACTCAGACACACACACTGTCTGGTCATGTTTCTCAGCCAGCCCTGTGAATATTATCAGGCGGTGGTGTCGCACGGTCGTATAGCTGGCTGGCAGTCTGGTGTCTGGAGCGAGGTTGTCATGGTGACCGAGGTTCTCTGTCTCTTGTCTCCTCAGGGCTGGTGCGGCAGCGATGGCGCACCCCGCTTTCCCCACCTACTCACTCTACAGCCCCCAACAGCTGCTCTGGCTGCAGCACATGTATGCCCGACAGTACTACATGCACTAGTGAGTATACTCTATGGTTATACTGCATCAACAGCACTACATGCACTAGTGAGTATACTCTATGGTTATACTGCATCAACAGCACTACATGCACTAGTGAGTATACTCTATGGTTATACTGCATCAACAGCACTACATGCACTAGTGAGTATACTCTATGGTTATACTGCATCAACAGCACTACATGCGCTAGTGAGTACCATATTATACTGCATCAACAGCACTACATGCACTAGTGAGTATACTCTATGGTTATACTGCATCAACAGCACTACATGCACTAGTGAGTACCATATTATACTCTATGGTTATACTGCATCAACAGCACTACATGCACTAGTGAGTACCATATTATACTGCACTAACAGCACTACATGCACTAGTGAGTACCATGTTATACTCTATGGTTATACTGCATAAACAGCACTACATGCACTAGTGAGTACCATGTTATACTGCATCAACAGCACTACATGCACTAGTGAGTACCATGTTATACTGCATCAACAGCACTACATGCACTAGTGAGTACCATATTATACTGCATCAACAGCACTACATGCACTAGTGAGTACCATGTTATACTGCATCAACAGCACTACATGCACTAGTGAGTACCATATTATACTGCATCAACAGTACTACATGCACTAGTGAGTACCATGTTATACTGCATCAACAGCACTACACTAGTGAGTATTATACTGCATAAACAGCACTACATGCACTAGTGAGTACCATGTTATACTGCATCAACAGCACTACACTAGTGAGTATTATACTGCATCAACAGCACTACATGCACTAGTGAGTACCATGTTATACTGCATCAACAGCACTACATGCACTAGCTAGTACTATATTATACTGCATAAACAGCACTACATGCACTAGTGAGTACCATGTTATACTGCATCAACAGCACTACACTAGTGAGTATTATACTGCATAAACAGCACTACATGCACTAGTGAGTACCATGTTATACTGCATCAACAGCACTACATGCACTAGCTAGTACTATATTATACTGCATAAACAGCACTACACTAGTGAATACCATATTATACTGCATAAACAGCACTGCACTAGTGAGTACCATATTATACTGCATAAGCAGCACTGCACTAGTGAGTACCATATTATACTGCATAAACAGCACTACATGCACTAGTTAGTACTATGCACAAGTAAGTACCAGTTTAGTATGAATTAAGATCAGTAGTAATACATGCACTTATAATTATGAGATTACTAGTAGTTAATAACAGCAGTACAACATGCACTGGTAAGTACCAGTTTAGTATTAGTCATCGCTAAGGCTAACACGTTGATGAATGACAGGACTATATGTTCTAGTAAACGCCAGCCTAGTATGCAATATTAGAACTTACTGTTCTATGCGCACTGCAGTAAATGTCAGGATTGGCATGCGCGTCTGACAGCACTACAAGCAGTAATTAGTCTCTGCTGTATGCTTCACTCACAGTAGTTTCTACAAAAATGTTTGCTATGTAGCTTGCCTGGATTTATTGGGCCTAGCAAGTAGATGTGCTATTAGTTCATCTGTTGTAGTAGATCACCCTTGTGCTCAATGGATTGCTTTAGATGTTCTATTTCCTGTGTATTAGCTTCATTGTGTATAAGCTGCAGAACAGTGTTTTATGCAAGTTAAAAGAAACAAAACCAAATGAATACCATATCAACTGCCCCCATGTATTAACCTCATAGCTGAGGCAATGTTGCAAAATTGATGTATAAGCCGCGGCTAATAGTTGTGAAATTACGGTAATAGTGTTAGGAATTGAACTGAAATCATAGCATCATTCGCTAATCTGTGGTGTTTTCTGTCGTCCAGCCAAGCTGCCATGGCCGCTGCCTCCACAACACCCCTGGTGCCCACCGTGGCCACGTCTCTGCCCGTCGCACCGCACCAAGCCGCGGTGCCCGCTGGGCTGCCCAATCAAGCGCCCATCGACAACTTACCAGCCAATCAGAACGCCGCGGATCCCGCATTCATCAATCCGGAGGGAGCCAATCAGAACCTGCGCATGAACGCGCAGGGCGGGCCCGTGGTGGAGGATGAGGAGGAGATGGAGCGCGATTGGCTGGACTGGGTGTACACGGCCGCCCGTCTCGGCGTGTTCCTCAGCATCGTCTACTTCTACTCCAGCCTCAGCCGCTTCATCCTCGTCATGAGCAGCCTGCTCCTCATGTACCTGTGAGTGTCCTCAGCACTGAGCAGTCGCACCTCTCTTGCTCCTACTGCATGACATGTAGCAGCACTACAATGGTGTGAAGATAGATAGATAGATAGATAGATAGATAGATACTTTATTGATCCCCAAGGGGAAATTCAAGGTCCCAGCAGCTTAAGACACCACACACAACATACAATACAAAGATGGAAAGATGGTGTCAAAAGTTACCACAGTATTCCTTATGTCTGGCAATGCAATCACTGTAGCCTTGTTAACATGAATGGGTCGGTATCTGTGATATGACATTAACAGCAATATACACTATTTGTAAAAAAGGGATATCTGCCTTTCGGGTGAAATTTGTGGAAAATGTAAAAAGCTTCAAGCTTCAGCTGGTATTATTATCATTATCATGAAAATAGGGCATTTAAGTAGAAGCATACAATGGTGATTTCCTCATCTCAAACAATTTATTGAAACAAAGGCCAACAAATGTCGCCCGAAAGCCGAATATCCCTGACTTTGTCTGAGAAGTGTAAGTAGTCCCTGTAGACCTCTGCTAATGTATCTGTCTTTGTCTGTATCACTGAGCAGTAACTTGACTCTTACTGCAACTATTGCTAGTACCAGCCTGCTTCTCGTGGCGCATTACTCCTATCACAACAATTCTACTATTTCAGTCCATATTTGAATGGCAATTGCTGTATTAATTATGTTAATTGTACAACATTATACTATTATACAACAGCTACCAACCCACTAATGTCACTAATGCTACTGTGGCTGCATTGCTGGATAACCGTAGTTACTTTGATTGAAGCCATTTCTGTACCTCTCTCGTAGTGCTGTTAAGTAAAAAGGCCCCTTATTTCTGCCGTTATTGTTGTCGTGTGCAGATGAGGAGGCTCATGAGGAGGCTCACCAGATGAGGAGGCTCATGCAGGTCATGTCCTCTGTCCAGTCTGTCGCAGTCACAAACTTCCCACTGTTACGTAACTTAGTTAGACTCAGCACTCTGGCCCTCAGCGCTCTGAAGTGGGAAACGAGGTGGAGGGAGCGAGGGATAAGAGAAATGAGGAGGGGGGGGGGGGGCGGAGAGAACGAGGGATGAGAGGAGAGAGGGAAATGAGGGGAGGCGAGGGGCAAGGGTTAGTGAAAGAGAATCAGCATGACATGAACTGCGGTCACTGTGGTACGCACTCACACACACAAGCACGTGCATGTACACACACACACACACACACACAGACTCCCGTGCACACACACAGAAACACACACACAAACGTGTCTGCATCCACACACACACACACACACACACACACAGACTCTCGTGCACACACACACAAACACACACACAAACACACACACAAACGTGTCTGGATCCACACACACACATAGACTCGCACACACACACACACACACACAGAGGCTGCTTTTGAATGCAGGAGCTTTAGCGTCTCCCGGTGGAGGAGAGCGAGTGGCCTGGGACGCTTCTCCAAACTCCACAGCTGCACAGCAAAGATTAGGCCTGGATGTCAGCTCAAGGACTTCAGTGTTTACCGATAAATTAATCTGTGCTGACGTGGCAGTGCACACACACACACACCTAAAAAACACACATGCTTACTCCCTCAGTGGTTGGCAACTCACTGGCTTTGCTTCAAGTTCCACACTCTGACAATTATTATATTTTTTAAATATTTTGTGTTGACCTGGTGAGGTTATCATGGCCTCCCTTACATGCCTCCCACTTTCCACTGACCTAGCATGGAGCCCGGTTTTGGTTGTTGTTCATTGCTGTTAGAGTTAGTGAGTTATAACAGAGGGGTATTTCACAAAACCTAGATAAGGGATTGTTTGGTTTTCCGGGCTGAATTCAGCCTTGACTTGGTTTCACAAAAAAGATGGCACCGAAGTTACCATGGGAATTTATTCTGTGCAGCCAGCCTGGTCCCGCCCATAATGTTAATTATGTTGTCTTATTGGTTCAGCCAGCTGTAACTCAGAAACAGACCTCCATGTTGTTTAGATCACTTTATCCCATGTATGTATACTATTTGCTATATTTACTTGCTCGCAAAACACCACAGATAGTCTACATCATTTTTTTGTGATAGCCTAGTTAGTTGCCTGTGTTCTCTGTTGATAAGACATTTCATGGATAGCCTACTGCAGTAGTTGATTGGAATGGAAGGCAATTTTTCAGAGGTAATTCAATGAATTCGGTTATAAAGACAGTATAAAGTCATACGTAGTCATACTCTGTGTTTCCACAGTTCAGTCACCTAGATGAGGAAGCACTTCTGCTTACATAAATTTGCATTCAGTTGGTCAACCTAAAGCTTTACTTCATTGTTAGTCTATATCAAAAGCCGTGGTTCACTTTGTGTGAATGATGCTGTTTTCTGCATCATTGTTATTTCAACCATAAATTCTTTTGAGGAAAAACAGGAACGTGCACGTACAGTATCCTGAATTACTTACACTTGGCTTGACCTAGTCGCTCCTACTTATCATTAACGTTAATGAAATGTGTTGAGCAAGGATGACCAGACAACGCTATAGGTCAAGCCTTGGTTTACCTCTGATCTTGGGTTTCTTGATTCTGCTTCCATGAAATACAGAGCAGAGTATTTGACATAGGACTCTGCTTTCCCCCACTTATTCCCTTTCCGTCTACGAATGGTCAAGTAAGCCTTTGACACTGCTATTGACAAAAGCTTTCAGTGCGTATGACCAAATATATGAATATTATAATGAGATGTTCACAAAATCAGGTATTTGTGTGTATGGATCCACTGGGGCAGATTATTTTAGTCATTAGTTTTATCACCTTGTAAAAAAAATTGCGCAGCCAAGTGTTCAGATTGTTGGAATGGAGCGAATGATTTTGATTGCGTTGCTGGAATGGAGGCTGCCTGCTTTCCTAGGCCAGCATTTGCTTCTCTCTGCTCTGCAAGTGGCTGGTGTTTACCATTCTTTCATTTCTCTTTTCAGACACACTGCTGGTTGGTTCCCCTTTCGCCGGAGGCCCGTGGTCAGGGCTCCGCACGAGCCCGCCCCAGAGGTCATCCAGAACCAGCAGAACCTGAACAACCAGAATCAGCACGACGAGCCGGTAAGCAACAGCAACCACAACAACAACAGCAGCAGCAGCAACACAAAATAAAGAACTTTTATGAGTTGTTTATTTGCATTAGGAGCAGTTTAGCCTGTTTTCTATCCCCACCCCCCTCCCCTGACACCTGCTCCAAGCAGGAAGTGTGTGTTAGCAGCCATCTGTGTCTCGAACAGGAAATGCAGTTCTCAGTAAAGTAAATTCAGGTCTCAGAACACCATGGCCCTGATAAGATGGTGCCTATGGCGTCTACTGTACAACTGTTTGTGAGAAGTTAAAGATGGCTATTAATTGTATGTAACGAAGTAAGGGAGAGAGGTAGAACTTGATTTAAAGTACAGCTGATACTAAACTGCAAAAAGATACGTGCTCTAGCATCTAAACGTTTTCTGGATCTCAAGACTCATGCTGTGTGTTATCTGCAGCCTTTGCAAGGCATGGTGCAGGACAAACGAAACTTGCTTCAGTGAATAAAAAATGTAATGTCTGCAACACTGCTTCAAGCTCCCATATTACAAAAAGGATAGGCAATGTTTACACTCTGCACATTTTTCATTGTGGGCAATGCTATCACATTTGCTGGCTCCATTTGACCGTATGTGTGTTTAGGTCATTAAAACAGCAGTAAGGCGTTTTGGTTGTAAACTAGCAGTCTTAACCACTGGCAAGGCATGCCAGAACCACACGACAGCACAGCTGGGGCTGGAGAAGATGACTAATCCTGCTAAATCATGTCTTTTGATGTGTGTCATTGTGTGTTACCCACAGGCGGAAGCCCCACCTGCAGGAGAGGGTCCGGAGGCGGCAGCAGAAGCAGCAGTAGGCCCAGAAGGGGAGGCTCCCCACCCCCTCACCCCAGTCCTGGTGCCCCCACACCGGGTATCCGTCGTCTGGACTGCCTGGCTCTTCTTCAAGTCCTTCTTCGCCTCCCTCATCCCAGAGGTGCCCCAAGGAGTGCAATAGACACCCCCCTCCCCTCTCCTGTCGGACATACGGACCGGACAACTCAAGATGGGCCGCAGAAGAAAGAAGAAAGCGCTATTGGGGTGTCGGTGGTGCTTGATATGTCGCATGAGGCTGGTGTCAGGTGCTCACCACATTCCTGAATACGAGGGCGTTTTTTTTCCGGGGATTAAGACAAGACCTCATGTTTTCTCTGTGCTCATTGATGATGATGATGATGATGATGATGATTATGTCTTTTCCTGATGGCGCACTTTGAAGACTTTTTCGTTTCGGTTTTGTGACCAAAAACCTAAACCAACACAAACTTGAGGTTCAAAGATATTCCAAGTTCTTCCTACTCATTTTGCCAAACTGTAGATAAACTGTACATAAGCTGTAAACATGTAAATACATCTGTACAGAGTAGCCACAGCACTTTAGATAACTTCTCCAAAGTTCGGACGCGTGGAGCTAAGCTGGTATTGAATTTGGAAGTCGTCTTATGCAAGCCTCTTGTCAACAGAGTTTCATTTTGTGGGAGGCCACTAAGCTGCAGCTATCCAAGGTTGTATCGAAGTGCAGATCAGATCTCACCTGCTTCAGATTCCTCACAACTTGAAAGGACATTGACAGAATGAGTACTATCAATTCAATCTCCCCCATCAGTTTTTCTGTCTGTCTCTAGGGAAGTCCAAAGCGAGTATAGTTGATTGGGTTTTCTGAAAGCCGAAGGATGCAAATCAGTATTTGCATTCTGCTTGAAATGTTCAGGCTTGGCCCCAGCCGTGGCGCAACTGGCTGGGGCACCTGCACCGCACGCCGGCGACCCGGGTTCGATTCCTGCCCGAGGTCCTTTCCGGATCCCACCCCGACTCTCTCACCCATTCGCTTCCTGTCTCTCTCTACTGTCCTGTCAAAATTAAAGGCACAAAAGCCAAAAAAATATACTTTAAAAAAAAAAAAAAAAAAAAAAAAGAAATGTTCAGGCTTATGTACATTTCAACGTATGTTTTTTTTTGTACAATGGACACCTCAAACCGTGTTATACCATGTTAAAAGGGCATACAAACAATACAAAACCGAAAAGCTCAGTTAGGGTTTACAAAGGCGAAGCTTAGTACCTGTACCAGGACTCGGACTGTAGCACTCTGTTGTTCTCTTCTTAGGGCACAATGGCACTTTGTTTTCTTCTCTAAGTGAGCATGGGACAATACAGCAGAGCTCGACTGACGCTATGTTTGACGTGATATCTACTCCAGACATTCAGCAAAGGTCTTTGTCAGCCTCTGTATTTATAATGGAAACCTTTTTATGTTAACGAAAAATAACCGTTTTGCTGTGAATGTAATGGAAGTGTATCTATTTCTGTACAGGATTAAAGTAATAAACAAACACTTATTCTTCAGTCTCCCTCTCTCTGTAGCTCATTTTGAATTCCGGTGTCTGTGATTTGAGAATCTCCCTGCTGAAATTGATGCCATATCACATAATGTTGAAGAGCTTCCATTGGATTCTTTAGGTTAGTTCTATTCACCTCAATTGTCCTGTGTTGTTGTGAAAGAAAACATGTTATTCGATTGCACATTTCCTGTGCTGTGTCTAGGGATGAGCTCTGCATTCTTCCACAAGACTAGTCTAGTTGCCTTGTGAAGAGTTCATTGACCTCTGCCAGAAATTCATGGGTTACAGCAGGGCAAAAGTCATATCGTGCTGGCCAAAACATCTCCCTCGGGACCCATCCACCTCCACACTTGTACAACTCCCTAAAGTTAGGAAGGCTAGAAGCTAAGACAGAGACAAAGGAATCGCCAGCTCAACTATCCGAAAAGTTGGCAAACATGGCACCAGTTGTATGCTTTATGGTGATTGTCTGGTTAGTATCCAAGCAACTTAGCTGTCTATCTCTAAAACAAAGGTTTGCAACACTGGGATGTGATTCCCACCCACCCCTAGAATTTTTGTTTTCCACTGAGATGGTTCATGATGCAAGACTCAAGGCATATGTTGGAAGAGAACAGGATCAGAGTTACACTTCAGGTTGTTTTGGAGTGTTTCAGGTTCAGTTCTTCTTTCATATTTACTCGACCTGTCACACATTTTGCTGGCACAGTGGCATGGGACTGAAACACAAGTTGTCCTGAATTAGAGGAGGATAAACATCTGGGGTCTGTCTGGATGAATGTACCATTGCTGGTAGAGATGTGAAGACATACACATGCATGAGCTACAGATGAAAAGCCTATTTCTGGTGGCACTGTTGATAATCAACATTGAGATGCTAATGCTGACTAATTAAGATGGGTCACAGACAAAGCAATCATGGACAGAAAATGTGAAGAAAAGAGGCATGAATTTCTGCTGGAGTAGCTCCCATCACTTGGACTAAAAAAATGGAAACGTTTCAACCCAAGTAGGTCTTCTTCAAAAAACGTTAACGTTTTGATCCAACAGCCTGAAAAAGACCCTGTTGGGCCATTTTCTTAATTCAATCAAATATTGGGAACTACTGCAGTCAGTGTGTGGACATTCATTCTGCTCATTTTTTGTCCCACACCTGGCCTCACAATAGGTGGGATGTGCACACAACTAGTCTGTTGAACTTCAAGAGAATATGAAGAGATATACAGAAAATAAACATCATGATAAACCACCAGTGTTCCTCAGATGTTTGTGAATAGAGGGAAGACAGGGACATACCTCCTGCACCATATAGACATGTGTGGCCATCTGTCTGTACTAGAGTTTATTGTCCCACAGTAACCCCTCCACCTCAGCACATACCATGATAGTCAAACTGGTCCAAAACAACAGAAAAGCAAACAACCCCCCAGCATGGATTCAAACTGTAGAGGTTCCTGGTATGTCCAGCCTCCTCAGTCCAATCCAAAGCCCTTCTGCAAGGAACCCTCTGGGACAACACTAGCCCCCTCCCCCTCCTCTCCTCTTTCTGCTCTCTGGTTCTCTCTACCCCTTCCATGCAGTGGTCAGTGCTAGAAGTCTGAGAGCAGGCAAGGCAAACCTCTGTGAGTCCCATCCAAGTGTTTGGGAAAGAGATAGAGAGACAGAGAGAAAGAGAGACAGACAGAGAGAGACAGACAGAGACAGAGACTGGCTCTGGTGTAGTGCAGTGCAGTGTAGTGTATGTAGCGTAGTGTAGTGTAGCCGTTGTTGTGGTGTCCTGATGAAGTTGGGCGTGATGTTACTGCTACTGCTGGCCCCGTTGCTCTCGTTGGTGGCGCTGGGCCGGGCGTGTCTGAGTCCCGAGGAGGCGTACAGGTTCACAGGAGCCGTCTGCAGGCTCACCTACCCCGCCGCGCTGGTCTGTGAGTGAAACCCTTTCCCCTCATGCAGGCAGTCTCATACTTTACAGGATAACAGCAAACTCTCTCCACTCTGCTGCTGTCGTTCATTATAATGTTTGTGACAGTGATACTTTGTGGCTGTGTTGTATAACGGATAAACATGTAAAAGTTGTCATATTTCAGACATGAATGTAAATATAGAATTAATTGCCCAGTGTGGTTTTTCAGAATGATGTTGCTGTCTCAAATGAACTCGATAGGCTTCTGTAGACGTTGTCTCTGTGTGCTCCACTGCATGATTCTCACTGATAATGAATACTGACGTCTGGTAATGAGTATGGCCTACTAATCAGTGGATTGAATCTTTTTTTAATGGCCATAGTGAATGAGAAAACCACGCGTGTGATCGAGGCTGCTTTCCAGCATGCAAAATACCCCAGCATAGAGGGGCAGAAGAGCATGGTGGTGTTTGGGAAAGTGTCCTATGGACTTCACAAGTGAGTGGGGTGCTCTTTCGGGATCACAGTAGATCTACTTTTTTTTTTTTTTTTTTAGTTCTAAATGCTCTTGGAGCATTTGTCTTACCTGATGTCTGATGCCATCTCCTTCTTACTATGAACTGCTTGTTTTTTTTTTTTGTTTTTTTTTATCTCTCCCATTTACTGTAGTCTGGAGATCCACAACCTGTCCATCGGTCACAGTGAAGTGAAACTGCATGCTGGGGAAGGGATTGGCTTACTCATCTCTAACGTGTCTGCAGTGTTCAAGGGGACTCTCAAATATGCCTACGGGAGCTGGCTGTGAGTAGCCCACTGAGGGCTGAGTGCATTTGGGTCACAGAGACTAAATGAGGAGCAGCCTTTAGGGATTACATTCTCTGGCACAGACAGGACTAGAAGGGACCTACTCTGAATTCCATGCCATTATTCCTTTAAAATAACACTCTTAAAAATTATAAGGCCTCATTATACTTATGCTGTACATGAACATATACAGGTAATCACTGTGATATCTTACCTGACAAATCCTATTCCTATTTTTAAGACCTGTCTATTAGGATCTGTGAGTAGAGCAGGGCCAGTGTGATAATTTATCATAATTTGAGGTATTATGTGTCATTTAATTTTCTCCCCTCTTATGTTTTACAGCATTAGGGTGGCACAGACTGTTGACTTTGAGATTGAATCTCAAATTGACCTTGGCATCAACCCAAAACTTTGTGAGTATAGCCATCCTTTTGTTTCCTCACTTCCTGACATGCATTCCCTCAGTGTATTCATCAGATGCGTTCGTATTGGTATTGGTGTGATTAGTGTATAATGTAGACTCCTTTGAAACATACATAATATGGTCAACATTGGAATCTACAGAAATACATTCTGCCATTTTGCAATTTTGCTTTATGTCTGTGTATGGTTTTATTCAGTTGACTGTTCTACAATGCCCTTGTTTATCTGAGCAATGTTTGATATATTCTATCCTACAATGTGTCTTTGTTCCTGTGTAAGGTTTTACACATTCTCAGTGTGACTTATGAATTGTGTTGTATTTCTGAGAATAGTTTAAACTGTTAAATGTTTGTCATGCATTTCCTTGGTGTGCTATAGTGGATGCTGTAACACCTCTCTCTCTCTCCCTCTCTCTCTCTCTCCTGTCAGACTGCGGAGCAGGGAAGGTGGCTGCAGACACTTCCGACTGCTTCCTCACATTCCACAAACTCAAGCTGATTCTGCAGGGAGATAGAGCGTAAGCTTCGCCTAGCTGGCAGCATGAAAAGCATGGGAGGGGTGCGCATGTTTTAGATATCACCTCGCCATGACAGCGAGACAGAGCTAATGCTGTTTAACGAATAGTGTATAGTACTGCGGCATAGCCAAATCAATATCTTAGTCTTGAAGTGTCTGCGTATATGTTAATATATGTTATTACATACAACAGCCGGGTATGTTTACACAAAAAATGTACTGTATATGCCCACAATCAAGTGCAGTTGATTGTAACTATCCATGACTAATCCATGTGCTTGATTGATGTTGTTTACTGCAGACCTGGCTGGTTGAAACGAGTATTCACAGATTTCGTCACCTTCACGGTGAAAATGGTCATTAAAGGTCAGGTAGGTGGAGAGGCAAACCTGTACTCAAAGATGGCTTCCTCAGAAGCATTAATTGCTCATCTCTGCCCCCTGCTGTTTGTCTTAAAAATAACAGGTGGGGAGTAGTAAGACATGTCTGTAACAGTATGAAATATTTCCTTTCCACCAGTTATTAAGGGCTTTATACACTGTGGCAGTAAATATCCTAAAGAACAACATGAAATAAAGCATAAGTGTAATATAGCCACATCAAAGAAGCCAAATCTTGTGAACTCTAGTATTTGGCTCAAACAGTTAATCATTGACATTTATTCATAGTTTCTTTGCTTAACTGCAGATTTGCAAGGAGATCAACAATGTGGCAAACATTTTGGCAGACTTCATTCAGGACCAAGCAGGTACTGGCTGTACGAGTTAAACTGACCCCTGCATTAAAATGTGTACACAGGGTGCTTTGCCTGCTCTCCTCTATAGTGTGTTTTTAATGATGTCTGCATATATGTTATCCACAGGACAGTTTCTCAGTGATGGCAACATCACAATCGACATTGGAGTGACCTCAGCGCCGGTCATCACCTCCAACTACGTGGAGTCTTATCACAAGGTGGTGGACACGAGATGAAAATGAAGTTTTATTCTGTAAAAGGTTGCATTACAGTTCAAGATTGTAAGGACATACTGTAGGTCTGAATAAATGTCTGGGGGACTGCCCCTGGAATTTGTGTCTATGAATTGCTTTGGATAAAAGTGTCAGCTAAATGTATACATGAATGAATTCAGACTTGAGTTTATTTGTTGATGTTTGATTTTTTTTGCTGTGTTTTCAACCAGGGTCTGACCATCTATAATGGCACCAAAGCTGTCATCAACGGCTCGGTGTTCCACCCATCTCAGCTGACCGAGGACCGCATGCTGTACTTCTGGTTGTCCGATGATGTCTTTAACCCACTAATAGCCGCTGCTCACCACGAGGGACGCTTCATCAGGAACATCAGTGGAGCTGAACTCATGGTGCGCACTGTGTACCTTGGGGTTAGATGGATCAAGAGATTAGTTTACTCTGTTTATCTAGACTAAGCAGGCTGCATTGTGAGAAAGGTGTGGTGGTGGCTTTACATAATGTACATACCTGTTAAAACTAAACAAATAACAATCTATTCTTCTTTTAATGTGCTGACCAAAGTATGCTTCAAAGCATCGATCATGTACTGTAGACTGCAAGGGCTTTTTGTAAATGAGCTCAGGTTGTAGGCCTATGAAGAGCCTTGCTTGTCATATTTTTGTTTGCCAGTAGGAGGCAATGTAGGACAGATAAAGAAGTGAAATAGAAATGACAAAACATTGCACAGTGCTTTGTGAACACCACGAGTGGGGAAAAAATCTCTGATTCATTGCAGAACCTCTTCAAGACAGACCTATCTACAGAAATGCCAGCCTCCATAAAACAGGTATGATAGTATCTGCTGCACTGAACACATGCCAATGTTTCCACATGCCACCCAGTGTGTCTTCATGTACACGCCCTTGCCAGTGTATCGTCATATCTAAACCCTAACCAGTGTGTCTTCATATCTAAACCCTAGTAAACACTGTATGTAGTTTTGTTTACTCTTCAACAAAAGGCTCAGACGCCCTAAAATAATTTCTGACTTTTATAAATGAGTGTGTCTCTGCCCCGCCCTCCCAACACACACAATCTCTCTCTATTTCTCTGCCACACACACACTCACAAACTCTCTGAAAAACACATACACAAACACGCCTCCGGACACATACACAAACACGCCTCCACACACACACACACACACACACACACACACACACACACAAACAGGCCTCCAAACACACACACATACACACTGCCATTGTATTCCTGTACCTGTAGTCTCAGATTAGCTGTTCCACTGCGGTCCTGAAATGGTGTCTTTGCTTGTCAGATCCTTGCCTCGGAGACTGCTGTGTTGACCGCCTGGAGTGTGAGCGTGCCCCAGCTGTGGAGTGTTCCCGACGGCACGCACGTGAAGGCGGTCGCTGCCGTAGAGCTGTCCCCTGGCTTCCCCAGCTCTGACATCCCCTCACTGTACTTCGAGACGGTCAGCAAAGCCAACTCACTTCATGTTATCAGCCTACCAATGCTCGCTGTAGCCGTATGGACCTAATCGATTACTCAGAACACAGCACATTCCAGTGCACAGCACAGCACAGCACAGCACAGCACAGCACAGCACAGCACAGCACAGCACCACACAACACAGCACAGCACAGCACAGCACAGCACAGCACAGCACAGCACAGCACAGCACAGTACAGCACAGCACAGCACAGCACAGCACAGCACAGCACAGCTGCAGTATGAGGAACAGTACTGTATATGGAATGCTAGTTGTTATCCTGCCTCATCACCTCTGCTTTTAATCTTGTTTAACATTTTGCTTTTAACCACAATGTGAAACAAATCCAATGTGAACTCTTGTTTCAGGAGGTGGAGGTTAGTGTGCAGACATCTTACGCAGACAAGAAGCTCATTCTGAAGGCTACGCCTGTAAAGTAAGCAAAGTTCTGTGTTAGAATGTGTTGCATGTTGTCAGTGCACTTGACTTGAGGACTGAACATCATGAGATAGATAGCTTTATTGTCCCCATGGGAAATTGGGTTTGCAGAACAATCACAAGGCACTTCATAGTTGAGACACAGACATCAAACATAATCACACCAGGGCGATACTCATGTATACCACCCACTCATTCTTCCCACCCATATATACCCACACCATGCACCATGGGCAAGACCAGGCCAGCTGGATTTTTGCTTATTTTAACTAAGGTCTGTATAGCTTGTGGAACAATGAAAAATTGGTCAGAAGAGAGAGGCAAACATGTTGCATAGTTGGCAGCGATTTAAATGGTGAGGCAAGAGGGTGTGTGTAGTCACATGTGTTTGTTTGCCTTTTTGTAAATGTTTCCATGTAGATGATACAGTACAGCCGACTGGAAGATTTTCAATAAAAGCAGAATAAAACATTTTAAGCGTTTTGTTGTTGCCATTAAAAACAAGCAATTAGGGTCATGATTAGGGTAGCACAAGTTGAGAAGTTGAGGTTAAGCGGCCACTGCTTCATTCTATTCTATTTCTCTCTTAAGAATTTCCATAGATAAGATCCTTCAAAACCAAGAGACCATTGTGGTAGGTAAAACCGGATATGTACCTTGCAAACATATATTCATGCCGTGATATTGTGCAGTCTTACCTGAACGTTTTTATCTGCACATTTACAAGCTGGACGGTGCCCTGGTCAATTACTTAAATGAAGCTGTGGAAAAGATCGGGATACCCAAAGTCACATCATGTAAGTCTTTGTGTGTGTGTGTGTGTGTGTGTGTGTGTGTGTGTGTGTGTGTGTGTGTGTGTGTGTGTGTGTGCACACGCGTGTGTTGTATCTTTGATGATGTTACCATTCTATCTCATTTCAGTCCTAGAGCCAGCCTTGACAGATTTGATGGACATGCAGGGACTGAATTTGTTTGACATAATCAATCCCGAGGTGGTGACACAAAATGTAAGCCCTCTCTCTCTCTCTCTCTCTATAGCTAGCTAGCCTATCGACCTCAACTATGAAATGTAAATAAGCTAATCATATACTTAATAGTTTGCTAATGAAATGTAAATAATAGTCATATGTAGGCCTAATATGTTTGCTCTGTTGTTGCAGGGTTATGTACTCGTGCGGATGGGATTTGGATTTCCTCATCATCTACTTGTTGAGTTTCTAAAGAAAACACTAGTCTAATATCACTGTGTAGACTGTGAATTGATGGACTATTTTGGGAGTCATTTTGTCATATATATTTTTTCATTACCTAAAATAATTTGATCTTTGCTTCCCTCTGAGAAGTGTTGCTTATTATTCTCTTTTGCAAAGCTATTTGCTTAGTTACAACACACAACACACACACACACACACACACACACCAGGGTGGGTGGGGGTCAACAAAGCATGTGCACCATCCAATGTATTAGCCTAATCCTGTGTAAAGATAAGTTATTATTAAAGTTGTATATATCATTAATAGAAATACCAATGTCTTGTCTATTCATATTGATATGGTCACTATTGGAGCGAATATCAAGACCAGGTAAATTCTTTCCAATGTCATGACTTAGAGCTGCTGTCAGTGATTATACGCGATTTCAAGCCTACATTATGTTGCCTCATTCAGCAATCATCTCCTCATGAGTCGTAATCTGTCCATTAAGTGAGAACAAAACAAAATGAGGTATTTTCAAGCAAGTAGCCTAGGTCTCGCTGCCTGCGACCTAGGAAGGCGTGGGTAGGACAAGGACAGTCTCAGGACAGTTGCGTGCCTCTTCCACTGGCACCTAAAGGACAAAAAAACAGAAGCTCCCATAAGGTGACCAGATTTCTGAGAAAATTCGGGGACATTTTCAGTTCAGAAGTGTAAATAGTCCTACCTCCAAACATGTAGTGTTTTTATCTTAAAGTTTATAAACTTAAAACGGGACACTGTCCTAGCCATTCATGAAGTATTCGTCTCCTAAATTGCAGGTGAAGTGATTAACAACTAGTTTCCTTTTCTGATTACAAAGTAGCTGAGATCAAGAACATTAATAGCCTAATTTTGAGAATCAGCTGTAACAGGTAGGCTATCAGCCAGACATATCACCCAAATTAAGTCTCTAAATAGACACACATTTCTGACATAAAAGATAGGCAACTAGCAATTCAGAAGTCTACGACAACTTCACTGAATATAGCCTAGTGTCCATGTCCTCCTTTTGACAGTGATATACATGCACATCCGCGTGATGGCATTTGGTTGTAATTTGCATTATTCATCCACGCAGTTTTTGGATTTTCAGGCTTGTCTGCATCAAATTAGGTAGGCTATTGTAGGCCAAATCGAAACCTTAAACTCTTGTAGTCGGTTTTACTTTCGTTTTCTCTGTAGCTTACTGCGCAACGTTATGTTCGACTCTGGTGAGTTTTTCTCATTTATTATTTTTTATTATCAGTTTGTGTTTGTGAATTTGCCGATTGCAGACATGTGCGGACATGCGGAAGCCTAGTATCAACAGTTCAAACTAACCGCCTGTGGTAGAGCCAGACGACATTCGCATCACCAACGCTTTGTTGTCCCAGGGTTATTTCAGGACGTAGGCTACAGGACATTTGTGATCAAGTTGTGAAGGCTACGGGGAAACGGAGTTATTAGCTTCCACTTTACATTAAGTATAGCGTAATATAGATAACGTTTACAATTTTGGGGGAAGTCTAAGGATCGCTATACTTTATTTCGGAGCGCGCATGCGATAGAAACAATTGAATGAAAAGGCTAAGTTCGTCCTAGTTGATTTGATGAGTAGCCGTCCCGTCAGTTTTCATAGTCTGTGTATTGAAATGTTTATTTTTGTATTATAAACATTTGGAGTATGCCTAGTCTTTGATTTTTAATTAACTACGGGTTTTCCACTCTGCGGTAGCCTACTTGCAGCCGGTAGAAAAGTATCTTCGTATCACTTCAGCTGGTGTGGTCTACTGGGACTAGAATGCACTGCACGTGTTAGTCTAATGATGCCAAACAGAAGCCAAACGTTCAAAACATAAGAGTTAGTCCTTTATCAATTGTGAATTATTCATATGAAAAAAAACTGTTGAAGTCATGTCTTGTGAGTCTTAATTGTGTGTGTGTGTGTGTGTGCGTGCGCGCGTGTGGGTAACACCACTGTGTATGTTTAAATGCAGGGTTAACATTGTTGTAGGGAGATCTTATGTGTTGAGGTGTTGCTGTGTCTGTCACCAGGCTCTGTGAAGGAGGCCCAGAGCTATTGGGGGCAAATGGGTCACAATGGAGAACACAGACCTGGAGGATGGCGTACTCTCCGTGCTTGAGCAGCAGAGCCTGAACCTGGTGGAGGTCATCAGCGCCCAGGGGCCGCACGTGCTTGACCTGCTCCAGAACCTGGTTGAGGGCAGCGCGCGAGACCAGCTGGTGCAGCTGACCAGGCCCCAGGAGAAGGCCGTCTGGCTGGTCAACCACTTCCACAATGTGGGGCCAGTGGCGTGCGGACGGTTCCTGGAGACTGTCTGCATGTGCTGTGAGGACATGCCCATGTTCCTGGAGTCACAGCTCATGTCAGTCTCGGGATTTGTGACAGGTACGGTGCCTCCAAAAAAACCCCACATACCTCCATCAAATGAAGCAAACATCTATCAAAGAAGTTCTCTTTGGTCTCGCTCTGTTTTTGTTGAGTGAGAGTCCCTAAAGGGGATCTCAGGGGATTTTCTTGTAAAAGTTTAGCTGAGTAGCCTTAGTAGTAGTTCCATACATAATGCAGCATATGTGTCTTTCAGGAGATAATATTTAATTACCTCCTGAATAATTTGAGCACAACCTTTTGTAACATGTAATTGAGTACAGTAAGTGTACTAGTAGGCTATTCTGAATGAAACAAAAAACAATGATGCAGAAGTGTAAGCTGAGGCAATAAAATGAAATTGAAACCAAAGTATAAACTGAAAATAAACCGTCGGTGCTTCATCTCTATTTATAAGATCTATCATATTCACAATCATATTAAGTACTTTTCATTGTTTGGCTTGGTGCTCGGCTTGATGCACGTGCCAAGAATTCCCCGTAATTCTTGCATTGTTATGTTTAAGCTGAAGGTGACATTGGAAATCAACAGCAAACAACGATTTCAGCTACTGTGGAGAGCCCTGCTAAGCGTCCACGACTAGGTACTTTCTTAATTGCTAACTTCCTCATTGAGGCTAGTTGTAGCACAACATTTAACCCATCTCTACAGTAGGTGTTTTCATGCATCATCATAGTAAGTCTGTGTTAAACAGTGGAGGTATTAAAACATTAGTTTGATAACCATCCTTTTAATTAATTGTAATATTGTACACTAGATGTGAAATTAGAAACATTTGGTCAATTTGTTGGGTTCTTTTTTAATAACAACACACAACATTGACATTTTTCAAATATATTTATTTCTTGCTTTTCCTTTTAGACCATGTACAGTGCTACACAGATAAAACAAAGTCATTACTGCTGCAAAAACATAAAAGCTTCACCAAGAATGTTGTTAGCGAGGTACGTCTGGATGAGACGTTGGTCAGCCTGCGCCGCAAGATCGTCCCTCGAGGTCGAGACAAGGCAGCTAGAGTGCAGGTCACGGCTTCCACGGCTACCTCCTCCGACCTCCAGGAGTCTGACGAGGCTTGCGTGGAGGACCGGGTGGCGGTGACCTCCCTCCTGAAGACTCCTGGCCAGGCCACGGTGCTTCTGGGGGTGGCCGGCTCAGGGAAGACCCTGCTGATGTACAGCTTGGGTCAGCGCTGGGCCCAGGACGGCTACCCGGCCCTCAAGCTGCTGTTCCTGCTGGAGTTCCGCCAGCTCAACGCCGTCTCCCGCCACCTCTCTCTCAAAGACCTCCTCTTCCGTTTCTTCCTTCCCGCTGAGAGCGACGATCAGGCCGAAGTCGTGCTCGACTACGTCGTCTCCAACCCTGAGAAGGTGTGCTTCATATTCGACGGCTACGACGAGTTTCGGGGAAAGTTCTCAAACCCTGTTGACCTCAGGGGGGCCTTTGACCCGCGCTGCCCACTCCCCATGGCGGAGCTCTTGTCCGGGCTGTGCGGGCAGAAGATCCTCCCCAGGTGCACCTTGCTGGTCACCTGCCGGCCCCGAGACGTGGTCGACCTGTTTGACGGCTGCCGCATCGGCGAGCTGCTGGGCTTCGAGCAGGCGCACATTCGCGAGTATGTGCGGTTCTACTTCCAGAAAAGGGACGAGGCGCTGCAGGAGCGGGCGGTCAGTCACCTGACCTCCAGCCGCCACCTGCGGACCATGTGCCACGTGCCCGCGCTGTGCCACCTCTGCTGCGTGTGCCTGGACCACCTGTTCGCCCGGGAGGGCCCCGGCACGACCACGCCGCTCCCAGCCACCCTCACGCAGATCTACTTCCAGATCCTCGCCGCGTTCCTGAGCCGCCGTGCCGCTTCTCCTCCTCGGGACGGCGCGGTCTCTCGGGTGTCGGTGGCGCGGCTGGACAGCGTCACGCAGGCGCTGGCCAAGCACGCTGGGCTGCTCCGAGAGCTCGGCCGTCTGGCCCTGGACGGGTTGGAGGAGAGCCAGATCGTGTTCGCTGCGGAGAGACTCCGGCCCGAGCTGGCCGAGTTCGGCAGCCGCACGGGGCTCCTGCGCCCAGTGGAACTGACGCTGGAAGACGGCGGGAGGCAGCCGGGGGTGTCCTTCATGCACCTCACCATGCAGGAGTTTCTCGCCGGACTCCACCTCATGACGAGCGACGACGTCTCGGACGCTCAGTTCAAGAAGAAGCTGACCCTCAAGACCCGGTGGACGGCCAAGAACGAGCCCAAGACCGTCTTCACCGACTCGCTCCAGCTGTACCTGTGCGGTTTCCTCGCGTCCACATGCACCCCGTACCTGATTCAGCTGGCCGGTGGCGGCGCCAAGCACAATGTCAAGAGGCGCCGGACGCACGTGGTGAAGGTTCTGGAGAGCTTCGCGGGCAGTGCCAACCTCAGCGGGCCCAAGATGGTGGAGCTGTGCCGCTGTGCCCACGAGTCGCAGGACGTGCAGCTGGCAGCAAAGGTGGGCTCGCGGCAGTGCTTTGAGCTCAGGAACATCCGGGTGACCCCCGTTGACCTGGAGGCCCTGGCCTTTGTGGTGACGGCGGCTGGTGAGAGCACCACACTGGACTTTGGAGGCTGTTCCATGGAGCCAGAATCTCTCGATCTGTTGGAGGGCTGCAGAAATGTGGAGGCCCTCATGTGAGTTAGTCAATAAGGTGTCTTCTTTTTAATTTTTAATGAAAATTTCAGCTCGTGAATATTTATTTATAATTAATTTATTTATAATATTTTGCTCATAAAGATGCGGTTATAAATCTGAGGTGCATTCAAATTTGCAACAGTTTTTTCGGTGAACGTTTGTGAACAATCGCAAACAGTCTAAGGAGGTAGTTCTCTGCGAACGTACATTGGAACTGGACGTGAGTTTGAGGAAGGCAACAATGCAATCACCACGAATATTCGCCACTGTTTGCCAAATTTGAACGCACCTTTGTACTTTGAGCATGCCACCACTTCGGGGTGTGCTGTTGTTGGTGGCTAGCCCATCTGTGTTGTTGGTGGTGATTGTGTACCATTATGTATGGGTGTGTGCATACAGTATACATGTATGCAGATTTTGTGTATCTTTGTGCCCTTTTAGTTTCCGTAGTCGAAAGTATGATGATAATTTTGCTGAGGCGTTGTCTGCTGTCATTCCGAAACTCCAAACCCTGAAGCGTCTTCAGTGAGTCATTCAAGCACAACGTCTAATAAGAAACACCTGAACATACCGCACATGGCACATGGCACATTTCCTTTGTAAACAATGATGTCTGTGGTGCTGAGTGCCAAGTGCCAACTGTGGTTATGGCAGTTAATGTGTAACGTCTTTTTTTTATATAATGCACAAGGCCAGGTATGGTTGTTAAAGTAACCTGTTCTCCCAATCCTCAGCCTGACAAGTACAAACCTAACAGAAGTTGGAGCTGCTACACTTGTTCAGGCCTTGAAGAGCTGTCTTCTGATTGAGCATGTGGAGTAAGTTTGATATCAATCATGGATATACTTCAAACGCAGTAAACGAGTAGACACAATGGAAGCTTCTGGTTTCTGTTTTGACATCACGTCTCGTTGGTCTTATGGGGCTTTTCCGACAGCGGCCTATTCACACGCTGGTGTGGCGCAAGATGAGCTGAATTGCTTTTGTGGTTTCAGTTTGGGAAATAGACTTGGTTACAAAAAAGCCGTGCACATCTTGGCGAGTTAATTCTTTGCTGGACAGAAAAATAGACCTAAATGAGAGAAATGAAAAAGTATAAAGTCTGCTAGTTCAATCAGGAGCAGCTTCTAGTGTGTAGTGATGGGTGAGTCAAGGGGGTTTTGTGACCACAGCCGCCCTACCCGACAAAATGGGTGTTAAACATCCAACCCGAACAGGACCCGACCTACAAATTGCTAATTTTAAAGCAACACTAAAGAGTTTTTTGTACCTTAAAATAATGTTTCCAAAATCATTTCATTGGACCTTCATCAACTCATAACAGGGTGAACAGCACTTCTGCATTCGCTTCTCGGCCCTCTATTGTCTATAACCAAACCTTAGTGTTGCTTTAACGATAAGTCATGTGGTTGCATTCATATCATGGTAGCCATGATAATGTTTCCTTATTTTATGAAGCATTCATGTACTGTAGGCTAACAAAGAAAATCACTTTTTGATTAATGGGACAATGATCCAATGGAGTCACTGTAGCCTTGTATAAAACAGGTTATGCTATATTAAACTGCCCATTACAATGGAACACTTCTAGACTTAAAAACAAATAAGCAGCCTTTCATCCTATCCATTTCACTCTCTCTTCCTCACGTACACACACAACACTATACTTCACACTTACCTCTCTTACAATGAATTTGAGCAAAGTATTTGCCAGTATTATCTCCGCTCTTCTTGCTGACCATCAAAAAAGTGTTGGGGAGAAATCTGAACAAGAGGTAGGGTACAGGCTAGGCCTACCACAGATACAACCTCAAATGAATAAAAAATGGGATTATTGTGACTGCACAATGTTATGCTATTGACTAATTATAAACTCAACTGAATTAGACGACAGCTATTGTAAAAGCCTGTGGAGAGAGATAGTAATATGCATGGAAACATGGATGGAAATAACTTGCGCTAAGTTTTTTTAAATTATTTTTTTTTATCAAATAATCGGCTATCAGCTGGGTAATTAGAAGCAACAGTTTCTTACTGTGGACAGGCTTTGTCCAAGCCTTGTATCCAATAAACTCTGGTGTGTATTTGAGACAGAGACAGGAGAGAAGGTGGAAATCTGTCTTTAGCCTACATCACATGATTTTTAACTCCATATTGCTATATAGCGATTTGTACCCGACCCACCCGCAATATTACCTATACAGTACATCCTGCCCACTCCTGCCCGCGGAATGCGGATTAGTAGTTAGTAACCGCTACTGTTAGTAACCACTAGCGTCATTTATCATAGTCCAGTCAACTAAATCATCATCCCAAAATAAGTACTACACAATAAATCTAGCACTTGTTTAAGATAGGATATCTGTATGGAGATGTATTTGTTAATCTACTGATTGTTCTGTTTCTAGCCTCAGTAACAACAACATAACAGACCGAAGTCTAGAGAAGATAATGGACACTTTTCCCAAAGTCTCAAATCTGAAAACTGTGTTGTGAGTTTCCCTTTCTTTTTCTTTGTGTTAGTTCTATTTTTAGGCCTTATGTTATGCCAACTGCTATGTCTAAGGTGAATAAGGTGAAGTAATGGTTTATTCACTGCAATGTATTACTGATATGTTAAAATATTTTCATTAAATTCCTAAAATTCTTTTCACACCTTTTAGACTTTAACTTAAACTAATGTCATGTTTTGTCACTATTTAAACCACATTTAGCCAGTACAGGCTCTCACCAGTCTCCATAGCCAATAAAAGTGGCATAATGAAAAATAGCTAACATATGTCGTTTTACATTAATTTTTTCACTATTTGCATGATGTATACATTAATCAGATGTGTTCAGTTCTGTGATGTATTTCACAGCATAGAATGTGATATTGATTATTTGAAATAATTATCTTTCAAGTGAATCATGCACTTTCTCTGAGAATCTTGTTCAGACGTGAATCATGCAGCATACAGTTCAGTATCAAATACATTGCAGGCTGGGGAGAAACATTTATACCTGGAACGGACTGTTCAGACTTGTCAAGATGATGATGACCTGTAACACTCTTCAGCTGGTGCTTGTAAAGTGAGTTGAACTACCGTAATTTCCCAACTATTGCCCGTGGCGTATGTCCTCAACTATGAGGTTAATGCACGGGAGCAGTTGATATGGTATTAATATGGTTTTGTTTCTTTTAACTTCCATAAAACAGTCTTGTGGTTTATACATAATGCAGCTAATGCACTGTAAATTACTGTACAATATTGTGTATTGTGCAGAGATTATTTTGTGATTAGAATGATTTAGCATAACACTTTTCCTTTTTTTTTAATCAGGGGAGCCAGTGTATTTGAGAAGACAGAGGAAGTGCATGAATTCAACCTCCATTTTATCGGCAGGAGAAGGTTTGTGGACGAGTAGCAAGAACACAGCTCCACTGACACATGAATAAGGAAGTTGGTTATAATATTTAGATAAGATAATCAGATTGCATGGTTATGCCGGGCCCTGTACAATGCACCATTGTTAAAAGGTTAAGACTATTTAATGTGAACAAGTCAATTAAGATGCACTTAAGATGCCTGATTATTAACCTATAGATAAATATGCAATATGTTTGTCGTCATCTAGATAGCCGTGTTGGTTTATTTAATGTTAGCTAGACAAGGACCTGTGAGCTGCCATTAAGACGAAGATTAATCTTGGATGATTACTTTTTTTTTGGCCCAGTGAGAGCAACTTGAGCAATCTTGACCAGGACAATGAAACTTCAAAGACTCTTGTGTATGTACATGCTGAATTATACTCTCATCATGTGTATTTATTCATGTGTAAATTAAGAAACATTATGATTGTATTTCACTTGTGGTTAATATTGAAACTGCTGATTTATCGTGCATAGTGTACGAAACATTATTGTGGGATTGATATTGTGTTTCATATCGGAAATGCTGACTTCTCCTCACTATTGGCTGTTTTTAGCTGGACAGATTATAACCTCAGTGTGCCTCGTTTGAAAGAATTGTGTGATGCACTCAAGAGCTACCAGGGCTTGACTAAGATAAAGTAAGTAGTGACACAACACAGTATTACTATATCAGCATTAATTTCGTCCAGTGCTACTTTATTAGTATTGTACGACGTATTAGTATTAGTATTGTACGACGTGAGTATCAGGGCCACACATGAAAAAAAGTTGAAATGTCATGAGGACTTGGATCTCGACTATGGACTTTAAAGTCGACATGTCAACATTAATGTCGAAATTTCGATGATAAAGTTGAAATATCAAATATCGTTTCAACTTTAATCTTGACATGTTGTCTTTATGCTCGACATTCAAAACTAGTTAGTAGAGTTGTTGCTAAACCCGATCCTGAAGTACAATTTCACCAAATCCTCTAGGCTACACTAGCCATTTTGTACAAGTCATCGGCCATTGGCCGCTATTTTAGAGCAGTCACTCTCTCTCCAGACTAATTTTGATGGGTATGCCGATGAAATGCTGAGATCAAAGTCGACATGATACATGTATATCAACTTCAGTCTCGCAAATTTCGATTTTAGTGAGTTTAATATCGTCATTTTTTTTTCTTCATGTGTGGCCCTAATACTAATACATTGATGATAGCCATGGGTTTACAGACATAGGGATTTGAAACTCTAGAAAAATGCATTTGACACCCTGTTACTCTGTATTTGAGTTTACGTGAAGCACGGTACGGTGACAAGTCCCTTGGTCCTTTGTCCACAGCCTGTCTCGGAACCGGCTGGGGAATCAAGGAGTGATGAAACTGCTAAAGCTACTGTCAGCCCTGGGGACCATACAGGAAGTGATGTAAGAATCCATGCTTGTAGATTCACGCTAACTAAGTTCCTTAGCCCCTGCACTACCGTACACAGTGCAATGTGAAATTTATTGCAAATGTATCACGCATGAATACAACTTTACATTACTGAACTCAAAACAGCAAGATGGATTGATTTTGTTAAACTGAGCAAAAATCAGCAAAAAAATCAACAAATGTAATTTTTAGATTTGCAGTCTGAGACTGCAGTGTGTGTGAGACTGTACGAGTGTAATCTCATAGTCTCATGCTTGGCTCTGTGCTAGTGTCAGTGAGAATGGTGTAGACATGGAGGGCATGGTGCTCATCGCTGACCTGCTCTCAAAGGACACTGACCTGTCCCAGGTGGATGCCAGGTAGGCCACTCTTGTAATGTTAGCCTGGAAATCCAGAGTTCTCGGGAGAGCACAATTTGAATTTGCTCTTATTTTTGACAGCTACTGTGGAGGGAAAGAACTGGTCTTGAAGTTTCTGCCAAGAAAAAGGTAAAATGCTCTCAGCCTGTCATGATAACAGAACCAGTCTGATGTTATTCTAACAGCTACTCAATCAGACTGGATCAAATGTATTGTTGTTGTTACAGCAATTCGACCCCAGCATCTCAACAGACCCGATCCCAAATGAGGACGAGACTCGACTCCAACAACACTGAACAGGATGAGGATCAGTTGAGAAAGACATTCAGGTATGTCTAAAAAATCAAAGAAATAAATCAATCAATGGCACAGGTGTAGACCTTTGTGTCATTGTGTAGACAGCACAGTCCCACAACTTCAGACATGGGAAGGAGACATATCTTCATACATGTTACAGTTATATTACAAGGGTCATAAAGCAACTTGGTGTTAAGTGCCATGCACAAGGGCACAGTGGGAGAAGGCTAGAAGCCAGAAATTGACATTTTGATCAGTTTCGACTTAAAATGTAAATCATGACACCCCTTCTCTTGACTGACCTTTTTCATCTCAACCATTAACTTCCTGCAGCCTGAAACACAGCACCATCCAGCCAGCCAACATGGACAAACTGTGCAAGAAACTGAGGCACTGTCCCGGCATGCTAAATTTAGAGTAAGTGATTGTCTCCCGATTGTCTTCCTGTATTTCCTGTAATCTATATCTCTCTCTTTCATATAACATCCGTATTTTTTTCTATATATCTCTCTCTCGCTCTCTCTCAACGCATACAGTATTGCATCGGATACTAGAAGGATAGTGGATGAGATAAAGTCAGCGATGCAAACAGCTCACATTTTTGATGCTAAAACAAATTGGAAGTTGAAAGCGTTATTAAGTGTTAATATATCGCTTGGCATAAACGTAGACGGGCAACTTCAGGAACTCAGGATTCAAGCTTCTGTTACAAATAGAGAGGGTATAAACGGAGCGATGGCCTGTGAGACCGCTGATTCTGATTGGCTTTCAGATTTCATATATCCCCATGTGCCTTTTTCAGCTTTTCTTTTGGGACATTTGAAGACAACACCATTGATAAGCTAGTGAAGAACCTCCCTAGCATGATGGGTCTTTACCTGCTGAGGTGAGAACATCTCACTGTGGTCTTCTTGATGGAACAACTGCTTTTGACACTGAATGTTGTGTAGTTGATAGATATTATGTTATCTTACTGTTTGTTACTATAGCTATTCAATTTAACTCACACTGGCTCTTGTCCTGCCACATGTGTCATAACTAATGTTGAGACAGTAAACGCATTGGAGTTTTGTAGGATTGTGAGTGTTTTGACTTTTGATGGTGTTGTTTTTTTTCATGAGATATGCCAGTGTTGTATACCTGATGTGTTAAGGTGTTTTTAAGCTTTATGGAGTGACACTCATTAGATGTGGTGTTTGTGATGTTTTGTTGTCATGTATTGATTTGAATCTCCCTTGCCTCCTGTAGTCTTAGTCATGTCCAGATGTCCACAGATGGAGCTCTGTTATTGGTCCGTTCCCTGACGGACTGCCCACGGGTGAAAGCTGTGGAGCTCAGGTGTGTGTGTTCTCCGGCATCCTGATCCCCATTGTTGTGCTTTATGACTTTTCACTGCAAATGCCATCCCTAAGTAGGTTTTTAACTCACCGTTTAACTCTCTGAATATACATAACCTGAATACCCGAGGATAATCTGTGTTAATCATGTACAATAGAACATCTTTATGAACATAGAAACATTTTCTGTTTGTATGTTCATAAATACAATGTAATCATGTTGTCAACATGTGCTGACAAGGAAAGGGTTATTGTTGCGTAATGTCAGCTGGCTGTAGGGGTTGTATCTGCTCCTTTTTATTTAAAAAAATCAGCAGCTTGTGTTTTGTTCAAGGGTGCCCAAATCTTTGCACACATTTTCATCAGTGCATATTGCACATGTCTATGTCGAGAGAGAGAACAGTGGTTGTGTGTGTGTGTGTGTGTGTGTGTGCGTGCGCTCATGTGTCTGTGTGTGTGTCTATATCTGTGTGTGTGTCTGTGTGTGTGTGGTGTGTTTGAATCTGTTATACGGAGGAGTTATGAGAGTTATGTGCTCATCAGGCCCAGAGGGGAAGCCTTCATAAAGTTTTGGGAACTAAAAGCAGAGCATGCAACTTGCAAGTGAGTATCGTTTTCCCTTTGTCTCTCTCTCTCACACACACTATTTCTCTCTGCAGAGGCTTGGACAGGAAGTTAACTCTTGCAAGTTGCCTCTATGATGATGGTTGTGGGTTTCTGGTTTCCTCGTGCCCACTACTTACAGTACTGTGGTGAACTGGTGATGCAGCTGCAGTGTCTGTTTTTTTATTATTTTTGTTTGCTTGTGTCCTCAGGCTCACTCAATACAAGCTGAACAGCAGAAATGTGGAAAAACTCTCTGAAATCCTCGAGCCCTGTGCACGAATTTCTGACCTCGAGTATGTCAATGTCAATGTCTATTTATTTATCTTCCTGAAGTCCTCATTGCTTGTGTCCTTGACCTGAAGTGTGGCCAATTGTAACCAAGTGCACCTAACATGGAAAGTCCCTTATAAATCCTTTAGTCCCTTCGCTTTGGACAAAGGCATCTGCCAAATAGCAATAACCATAACCATAACCATAAATTCAATACAGAATCCAATGTAGCAACTGAATTGCCCAACCTTTTCCAGAAATATGAATATGCTCCGGCTTCATTACAGTAATTTGAGAACTCCATGTTACGCATTTAAACAATATATGTCTGTCTGGCTGTCTGTAAATATCTGATATTATTTAGTGACGTGGGTTGTGTTTTTCATGCAGGTTTTATTGTGAATGCTTCTTTGTGATGTATTTTGTCTCTTTTCCCCTCTAGTCTGTCCAGTAATCGCCTTCAAGATGAGGGTGTGGAAATCTTAATGGACTGGCTCCCAAAACTGCGAATCGGAAACTCTGTGAAGTAAGTGACTTGAAGTTGCAGTTCAGAGAAGAAGTAGATTTATTTTGTGTGTATGCTCCTTGGGACGTGGGCCCTTCAACTGGCCATGCCTCTCCAGTTTTAATCTGGCAGTCAATCCAAATGAAAACTAAACAAAGCAAACACCACTCTCAGGTCAGGGCCACACCAGGTCTGCAACTGAAGGGCTCCGTTCACACAGTAGTTTAGTAGTCAATTAGGTGAACCCAGAAATGTTGATTACACCAAAGTTATGAAATAACTCCCTGTCAATTCCAAGAGAACATATCATCCCAGTGCAGGTGACCCTTAAACCATTACAGCTGGGTACCTAGAGTCCACACGGGTGACCCCTAACCATTACAGCTGGGTTACTCAGAGTCCGCACGGGTGACCCCTAATCCATTAAAGCTGGGTACCTAGTCCACACGGATGACCCCTAAACCATTACAGCTGGGTACCTAGAGTCCACGCAGGTGACCCCTAAACCCTTACAGCTGGGTTACTCAGAGTCCGCACGGGTGACCCCTAATCCATTAAAGCTGGGTACCTAGTCCACACGGATGACCCCTAAACCATTACAGCTGGGTACCTAGAGTCCACGCAGGTGACCCCTAAACCCTTACAGCTGGGTTACTTAGAGTCCACATGGGTGACTGAGCTCTGTACTGTACTGTACTGTATTCTTGCAAGAGTGGGGTTCTTCTTTCGGCGCACAAATCTGTGTGATATGCTTGAGCTTGATTTGTTCTTTTGTTAGTGTTGTTGCTGCTGTGGTTGATGTTTTTGTTGTTCTTGTTGAATAGTTTGAATAACAACGGGCTCACTCAGGTCGGCGCTCTCCAGCTGGTGAACTCCATCAGCACCTGTGAGAAGGTGGTGGCAGTGGATGTCAGGTGCAGTCTGATTTGATCATTTCATTGCCATATCGTTTTTCAATCTCGTCTGTGTGTGATGTGATTTTTCTCAAAATCTCTATACTATTAATATTGAACTGTTATGATAACCAATATTCTTGCCATATTTATTGTGGCTCTATGATATTAACATTATTATGAAAAAACCAAACAAACATTTTTGTTTATTTGCCCTTACTGTTTATACATTGTTAGCCTTCCTATGTGTAAGTAAGACCTTTTCTTTTTTGCCTTTGTGTTAGTCTGGGGGACGAGGAGAAGTCCCTGATTCGCTTCATGCAGGAGAGTGCGCAGGAGAAAAGTCTGAGGTGAGTTAGCACACAGGAAACACCTCTGTCTGTTTGAATGAACGTGCTCGACCACAACACTTCATAATCGTCTCACAGGTGTGGGTGTGGGTGTGGGTGTGTGGGTATGGGTTGGTAACTTTCATTCATGGAGAAAAAAATGTGCTGCTTTTATTCAGTTGAGCATAGCCTCTTTCATAGCCACTCCTCAAACCTCTTCCTGTTCCACGCTTGGTTTATTTCCTGTAGTCTGAGAGAGTGCAACTTCAGACCTGAGCATTTGCAGACGCTCGTGGAGATCCTTTGCAGAAGCCCCAAACTGGTCAACCTAGAGTGAGTTTAATTTTTTTAATAGTTATTTTTTATTATTTTACTTTTTGCAATTGTGAAAGTCATACTCAAGCTAAACCCCCCCCCCCCCCCCCCCCCGAAATAACAGTATTGTAGACACACTGCTACTGTACTGTGGTAAGATAGTTGTGTTAAGATACTGTTTAAATTAAGGTTTTGTCTTCTGCCTGTAGGCTGTCATACAATACCCTACACAGTGAAAGCCTGAGCATACTGAACAGGCTGGCCCAACTGTGCGCACTGCAGAATCTTGAGTAAGTGTGAGACAAACACACCCACACACATACACATACACATACACACATGTGCACACACATGCACACATACACACATGCGCGCACACATACACACATGCACACGCGCACGTAATTTTAACCACAAGAAAAACTTTATTTCCTTATACAGAATTATAGTCTGACATCAGACACTCACTCACAGACACACACACATACTGACATTACAACACAAGCATAAGAGCAGAAGAGTTCAATTGTGTCACAATACTCTGGCAGTATTTGCTATTGCACATACAACGTTAACTTTGCACTGACCAGATGAATGTTTTGTTTTTTTAATGGTTTTTCAGAATGAGGAAAAATGGATTGTGTCCTGAGGTGATAGAGCAACTCTTCCAAAACATAAGCCACTATCATCTCCAGTGGACCATCAGGTCAGAGAGAGATTGTCAAAAGTGTTAAATGCAAAAATGTTAAAGGGATTGTTTGCGCTTGGACATCAGCCCCCCCAATCCCCCCACCCCCCCGGGTACTCAGCACTGTAGACTAATGACTCTGTGATGACAGTTATGTCATATGAGATCCATGAATCCATATTGTACAGGTAATTCTGGAGGTGGTCTGTGTTGTGATCGTGGCCTCTGTTGCTTTCTGGCAGGATTGAGGAGGAGTGGATGAGCGAGGAGGCTGTGCTTGTCCTTGTGTCGGACTGCTTGAAGGTCAATGCCAACATAAAGGAGATAGGGTAAGACTTCGCCTCTCAAACAAAAGAACCACAGGTTTATTTATCTCACCAAAATCTATAATTAGCATCAGTTGAATGAATGGAACTACTGTATCATCAATTGGCACATGAACATTTCTATTGATATCTAAGATCTTATATTCTCAGAAGTCTTTATTTCTTTATAGAAATTATAAATTTGTAAACACAAAAATAGATAAGATTAGATTATGTATTGTATTGTCATTGTGCAGAGTACCAAAGACAACAAAATGCAGGACAGTATAAATACAGTATAGACAGGTAGTGCATACAAGAAATATAGTGCAGTATAGACAGTAGTATACAGCTGGTTTGCATACATATTCCGCAAATGCCAATTGTGGCAGGGTGGTTAACTACAAAGTGAAACTGTCAAAACCCACATCTTAAGGGGTGCCATAGAGACATATGGTTTTGTCACCACCCACTGTACTTATATTGTAACAGTGCTCCTTCTGTTGGATTTAGTGTGTTTTCCGTAAGGTATTTTATATGTCAAAGAAGAGTGATATGAATTTAACGACATGGAAATCACCTCTTCTCGTCTCTTTCTTTGCAGGGTTACCAACACAGTATTGACTGTTTCTTTGTCAGGAAATGCCAATCTGGCCAATCACAGGTACAGTATGCTCCCCTGTGTATTAGCTGCAGTGTTTAATCCCAAAAAGCATATTAATACCATATCACCTGTCCTCGTTGATTAACTCTTAGTAACTGGGAAATTACAGTATGTATTTTACCAATACCCATGTTTGCTACCATATTATTAATTGCTATTCTTAACTGCCAAATGTGTCTTTGGCCATTGCCCCGTTGGTTTTCCCCAGTCCGCAGAGACTTTGTCCAGTCTCATAAATGCGTCTCCTTATAGCACTGAAATAGTGGATGACATTACAGTACACCGTAGTCCTTTTCTCTAATCTAGTCTTCAAATCTTGTAAACCCATATTTAGTTGCAGAAAAGACATAGACAAGACATGAAATATTTCATGAAAATTATACACTCACTTTTTACTTGATTCCAGCAGCATGTCTAGTGGGAGCAGCAAAAAAAAAACTGGAAACGTTTTATAATGCTCAACAAAACGTTTCAATCTCAAAACGTCCGCAACTAAGTCTCCTCAGTTCCCAAAGCTTTATATCAAACTGTTGTTAAAAAGAAGAGTTTAAGCAACACAGTGGTCTCAACTTGTTGGAAAAGTATCCATGGCATCAAATTCAAAATAAGCATATATTTTCCAAAAAACACTTCCCAATCATAATCAAATACATTTTTAGTAACTTGTCCTGAAGAAGGCTACAGTACATGCCGCTACGCGTGGGCATGTCCTTAATTTAATAAAGCCTTTTTTAACAAAGGAGTGCCTTGGTCTGAGAAAACTTTTTCTCTTTTTTGACATTTTTATTAACATTTATTAACATTTCACTTTCTCCTCCATCTCAGTGGGAACTCTGTGGCTGCAGGCTCCTCATTGACATCTATTGGGTAGGTGCAGTCTCCTCTCACCCATAGCTGAGTGATGTGTGTGTCTGCTTTACCAGTCAGGAGTGCGTTTCTCAAAACCATAGCTAACTTTTAGCAACTTAATTGGTTGGCAATGGGAAAAAATTGGCATTGCAACCAACAAAGTTGGTTAGTTTTGGGAAATGCGCCCCAACAAAGTTGCAGATTAACAAAGAATGATATGTTATTAGCAATGGCATATCCATCTTGTAGTAGCCTGTAGTATGTGGTTTGGTTTCAGTAATAGTTATTTAAATGGCATGGTAACTAATTGCGTGGTAAAATCCCTCAGGTTTGCCAACAGTGAGATAATGGGCCATCATCTTTACCTCCTTAAGCCTGTGCTCTCAGCCTCTTCTCTGCTACAGGAGATAGAGTAAGTGATGGACAGACCTCTGACATGAGCAGAAGATATCAGACTCTTTAGTTGCATCTGTGTTTGTGTGAACCATGTGTTAGAGCGCCCTCTAGTGTTGAGAATATTCTGGATGTCCCCCTATCCTTGTCTTGATCTTTCCTCTTACCATCGTGCTACAATGCTCTTTCTGCAAAGACTCAGCGAGACTAAAACTGTCTGTCTAGCACTCTTGCTTTGAATACAGTGAAGTCTCGATGTTAATACTGTTATTCATAAGTATTAAGCCGTTGTCTTGCAAGCTCAATGAAAATGGCATAGATGTGATACATCCAGTTTCAGATTGTTTAAATGTGGTTTGTACTTTAAAACTGGTGATCTGTAGACACTGTTGGTAGCAACAGGAGACTGGGGTGATATGAGGACACACAGGAACCAAAACAATGATTCATTGAGCAGCAGAATCCAAACACAAAGTGAAAGTATTTTTTATTCTTTCGTTTTAGGAGGGATGCTTGCATAATTTACCAAAACAAACAATAGCAGGCCTGATAGAGTTCAGGTGTGGTGCCTGAATTCAGGCTTGATCTTGGCCATGTTCGTAATGTCAAGAAAGGCTATTCTCTATAGTGTCTTTGAATGTATTTGATCATTTTAGGTACAGATAATTTTCTGTCTATCAGCCATGCAATAGTTAAAGATAAATGTGCTCAGCTCTTATCTGTTTCCAGCATGTCGTCCTGTTCAGTGCCCAAATCCAGGTTTGATTGGTCATACGAAGATAAACTGTCTTCTTTCTCTTTAGTCTGTCTCTGAAAAGAATTGGCATACAAGGAACAGAGTTTCTTACTTCTACAATGCAAGATCTGAGGAACCTGAGAAAGCTCAGGTAAGCACATGGGATGCAGTGGTCTTCATCAAAACCGCTGAATTTTCAGTATCTCTGATTGTTAATCAAATTAGGTTAAGCTGGCTGAACTTCGTTCCGTCAGCTGTTTGATATACCCACCCGGTAGATATATAGATGTCAAATAACAATTTTCTTTTTCTTTCTGTCTTTCTTTCTGTCTTTATTTGTTTAACCTGTCTATATTTCTTTATGTATCAGCCTTTATACTGAGCAGTCTTCTGAGGATGAAGTATTGAGCATTGTTGCTGCATTGCAGGGATGTCCAAAGCTTGAGAGTATTTCGTAAGTCAGAATTATTTTCGTGACACACATTTCTTTAAAAGCATAAGCCCTGTGGTCTTACTGGTCTTTGTGTGTTGCAGCTTGAGTGGCTATATAATCAGTGATGAGGGCGCAGAGGCACTTGGAAGAGTGTTACCCAGTCTGCTTCATCTCAAGTCCATTGGGTAAGGCCTGTCCCAACATTCCCAACAACTGTATTAGAACGTTCCTCAAGTGCTCGAGGGGGTGACTTATTTGTGCATGGTACAACTACATTTTTTTTCTTTCACTATATTGAGTGACGTCAAAGCTTTCTCCTGGGGGCTTTAGAGAGCTTCCATGTGACATGTTCCGAATTCAGCAAAACTCTTTTCCCACTTCCCAGTTGCTCATGAGCATACTGCCCGATACAATAAGAGAGAAGTTCAGAGAAAGTCACCTCAACCCCAATGCAATAGCACATGATGTATTTATTCTTGACACAATGCAAAGAGTTTAGAGGTGCAAAAGCATGGAATGAGTCAGTCAGCTATTGCTGACGGCATCCCTTGTTGTCCTGGTAACTGCAGGTTGTCTCAGGGTTCTCTCTGGTCCGCTCAAGGAGCTTTGGCGCTGATCAGAGGAGTTGGCCAGTGCTCACCACTAGAGGGCATCAGGTGAGAATGCAGAAGTGGAAGACTGCTTTTTGTGCCTTAGAGGAACATGTATAAATGTTGAAATGTTGCATATATTCTCTCCCCTGTCTGTCTGTTCTCTCTCAAGGCTGGACCATATTGTGCTGTTTCCGAATGCGCTGATCTGTCTGTCCCAGTGGCTTCAGCAGCTGACCTTTTTGAGGTGTTTGAGGTGAGATGACCTCGCCGGATATAGCCATGACCCGCGAGAGATGATATGTGTTGGTGTGTGAAGTCCACTCGCTGAGCTGCAGTAGGCCACAGTGACATAAGGGACTGATTTAGAAAGACAGGAAATGAGGCGGGTGTGCCACAGGAACCACATACGCTATATGCCCCACTGCAGCTTAGCAGTTTAGCAGTGGCAGATTGCTACACAGCCCTTCTATATATTAGACGTTCTCCTGGTGTTGTAGTCAAAGGGTGGCAGATGTGGTGCAGTGCAATGTACAGCTGATGTTTGTTTGTGTTTTGTTTAGACTGAATAGGATCTCCATGGGGACAGGAGACCCTGAGGAGTTGAACAACACTGTTGTGTCTCTGATGGAGTCACTGCAGGGCTGCACCAGGATAGAACAGATTGAGTGAGTGTGCGCACATACACACACACGCACACACACACACACACTCACACTGACACACACACTCACACTGTTGTGCACTGTGTATTAAAACATGCACCAATGAACACAGTATACACATGACTAAAAAAGGATAAACACACATCTTGTTGAGGTGCTAACTGATTAAATGAAGACTTCAGTGACACAGAACTTAAACACACACACACACACACACACACACACACACACACACACACACACACACACACACACACTTACTCAACTCACACACACACATTGGACTGATGGATCAGGGATATGGTAAACCAGGAATACTCCCGTTGTGAGTCTACATTTATTCAGCAGATGGGTACCACTTCAGTCTGAATCTCTTCATCTGTTGTAACACACATCAGTATGACCCTGGAAATCCAGAGTTCTCGCGAGAGCACAATTTGAATGTGCTCAGTATCTCACTCTAGCAATCAGGAATGAGGCTCATTACCCATGCCGTTGGAGCCGAGCTGCACCAATCACATCGACGTATCTGATATTCATGAGTTTCATCAGGTTCCTTGCCTCAGATGCATAAAACCAAGCACACAGATTATGAATGCAGACTGAATGGTGCTTGATTAATACACCTGTGACAAGAGACCTGATGAAACCCATGAATTGGCAGGCCAGAGGCGAGGTAAACAGATTACGACAGCACTGCAAAATCGAAGTCCAGAATCAGCCAGTAAACATTGGTCATAGTGTAATCCAATGCGTGCACTGCAGTGATATTTTCAAATGCATGCTTGGTGCCGCCCCTCGAGCTGGGCCATTTTCATTGCTCATAGCCGGACCCTAAACCATTCTAGATTTTGGTCTGGATTTCCAGGCCACTGTACACCAGTATGGCGAAGGCCCCTACAACGCCATTGACTGTCATTTGATCATTTGCTTTTTTGTGCAGGTTGGAAGGCATGAGGCTTGGAGACAGTGGGGTACAGGAGCTGACGAAACACATTCCCAATTGGACCAAGCTCAGACAGATAAAGTAATTGGACCACAGATTCTGACTTCACACATAATCACTTATGATGAGTTATTGATATCTCAACAACCACAACAAGAACAATAATTCCAAAATTACATTAAATATTATTTTGTTAACACATTTTATTTACTCTGTCTCTGTGCTTCATCTAAATACAATCTATGTAAAATGTTGTACCACCTGCAGTACGGTATCATTCTCCGTTTGTTTGCAAACACTTTGACAGTGTCAGTGACAGTTTGAGGTGCTAGTTCTCAGCTAACTTGCAGTGGAGCTGGATGAAGGGTTACTGTTTAAATTGACAGTTTGCACAAAATTGTCCAGAGAAAACATTTGCTTTGTTTTTCACTTTCGTTTGTGAATTTGAGCTGTGAAGTCCCCTGCTGTAAATCCTGTCTTGTGTGCTTGTACTCTGCAGCCTGGCAGACACCAACATGAGTGACAGTGCTGGGGAGAGACTAGTGCAGGCGCTCACTCACTGCTCAGTACTGGAGGAGCTCAAGTAAGCACTCATTCATTACACATTACTTACTCATACATTACTAGTCGATATATATATATAAATCCATCCATCATCTACAACAAACTTTTAAAATATTTAATGAGATGATAAGAAACAATAGAACCTGTGTGGATTGATGCCTTTTCTGTTATGAATACAGTATCTGGATGTTGACCTTGCTCTCCCTGTGCTTTAGTCTCAGTAAGAACAGGCTGGGTTATGCATCTATGGCCAACTTGGGTGAAATCCTGAGTGGTCTCACGCACCTTAGGATCTTCAAGTAAGTCTGTCATGATTTTATATAGAAAATGCTAAAGAAAGCTCACAGCTAGACAATTACATGATCAGATGCATGATTATTATAATGATTGTCTTACAAAATCTAGGATAAGACTACAGTATTCTGTGTTAAACTGGCCCTTAGCATTCTTTAAAATCTGTTTTGTCATGTTTTGCTATCTGATATCATGACTAACTTTAGTTTAATTTTGGGCTTGAAGTCTCTCAGAGAACCAGGTTACTGCTGATGGTGCTATGAGTTTGTCTACAGGACTGAAGAACCTTAAGCATCTGACTAAATTACAGTAAGATTCCCTCTCGTCTATTAACGCCTGAAGCAAAGTATGTCATGCCATGAATCTGGTTCAATATTGTTGATACATGAGCTCAACAGCCAATCAAATTACCCCAATTCCGGAGGCAGTGTGAATTGTGTATTTCTCAGTCAGAGCTATTTTGTTTGTGTCTACTTCACATCGTCAGGAGTGTCCAAACACTAAAGTTATTTTGAGCACACGGCCAGGATGACCAGCTCAATGACTCAAGTGAGAAGCAGTTTAGCTGAATTGGACTAGATGTGTATTGGATCCCATTTACAAATGGCAAATTCCTTTATCTATGTGCCTTATAATAGTAACTTTGGAGTGCCGTTTTTTGTTTTTCTGATTGCAGTACCGGTGGTAACTCAGTTCTTTTCTATGCCTATTTGATCAAAATGGAAGGTAGATTTGAGTCTATAGTGTAAAGACGTCACTTCTCTGGACCAATGAGGGAACAGAAAGCGGTCGAAGGAAAATCCGTGAAGCAGCCGCGCGCTGTTTGAGACATTAAATGATTATAACCCCTGTTGAATCCTAATAAAGCTGACTCCGCCAAATATAAGAAGGTCTAGTTCAAAGTAACATTATTCTCAGGGGTCAGGCTGGTGGGCTTGGTGGTGCCCTCGAAAGTAACATTGTGTATTATCCGGGATCAGGCTTATGTGAGCCATAAGCGTCTGATCATTACTATTTGCTGTGTATTGCCACCAGTCATTCTTACCGACCCCGTATCGTCAGGAATATGCTGAGGGTCCTATTCTCCTCCACTGCCGGTTATATTCGGGCGGTTCCCGACGCAATCATTGTTACTAGTTCCAGAAAGGATTCAGGGGCTGCCCCGCTGACTCGGATCACTATACTGTCATACGTGCTGACCCACAACCACATGCTATGCACAGAGTCTGGCTGTGTTAGGATGCGATTACTCGATACAGACCCTGTAAACAAAGCGACCACCGCTTCATAATATTACAGTCAATTTCAAAGACAGCTTGCCCTTTCCAGTGGTTAACTCCTACGGCGGCGGTAGTTAAACCCTAGCCATCCATTACGCTAGCACGTTTCCTGGGACCGGACACAGCCGCATAAGTACATAGTGGCTACGCGGATCAGCATAACAAATTTATTGGACAGGTACAAGCTAATCATCCAACACATTACAGAAGTACATCTAAATGCAAAGTGTGAAAGTTACTTAAACAGGTTCAAGAAATACTTAGGCTAAGATACAAAAACAGACAGAGAATGAAACATACTTTACCAGCTCAGAGGAAGATGACTACACACCTACGTGTGGGAGCCCTAGCTAATAGAGACTCCATGAATGATGTTTTGTCTACCCTTATAGGCTTAGGCTACAAAGTTTGTGATTGGTTCACACAGTGATAGGGGATTACATGAATGGAGATCACATGATGAGTACTGTAGGTGAAACTGAGACCATTGTTGTAGTGAAACCACTTGAGTAAATTAATCAAGACATGACAATACATTTGGTTACATTTCCTGGTCCAAGTTGACTTCTGAGGACTTTGGACAAACATGTGACAGGAGGTCCACAATAGGCCCACACTTAGTAGCTAATCAAGAGTCCATATATGATTGAAAGGAATGTCATCAGCCTGGGAATGAAGAGTTACTTATGATTGAAATGAATGTCATCAGCCTGGAAATTTAGATCCTTACAATAGTGAGAATAATGGGTGCATAATATTGGATTTGGATATGATATACTATATAGATAAATGACTGTCATTGTTGGACAAGTTTTATATTCTTGTGAATGCTCATCAGTGAATATATATTACAGTTTAATCTCTATTGGGACAACTGAACTTGCCAGCGTGGCTGACTCCTTAAGACACTGCGTCAACATTGAAGATATCAGGTACTTCTGTCAGTGAAACATGTTTATCACTGTATCTACACTAGTCATTTCAAAGGATGTGTAGCATTCAACCTAATAAGACTGCTTATGTTGAACATTTTATTTGTGTTGATGTTTTGAAATCTTGCTCTGTGACTTCTTCAAGTTTGGCCTGGAATAACTGTGGCGATGAGGTGGCTTCGGTCCTGGCTAAGGTTCTACCTAAATGTGTGAAGTTGAGGTGGCTCGAGTAAGTGACCTTATACAGTTCTGAATTTGGTTTACCTCTTTGCAAAAGCCTCATTTATTTATTTAGTGTAGTTTAATCTTTATTATTAATCTTTTTTTAAAATATTTTCTGTGTTTCAGTTTGGAGTGCAACCGAATCAGCATGAAAGGAGCCAGATCTCTTGCAGAGAGTCTGCGGTTTTCCTTCACGGTTGAGGTTGTAAGGTACTGTACGCTCTCCTTTATCATTGAGGTCGTCAGCCTGGGGATGAATATCATCAGCCTGGGAATTAGGATCCTTACATAACTTACTTATGTTGTTTGTTACTCTATTATCACCTGTTTGCTCTCAAGCTTTACTTTTCCCATCCACTTGTGCTGTGTTAAATCTCCACCTCTCTTCTTGTGATCTTGTCTTGTGAACAGGCTTTGGCGGAATCCCATCAGCAAAGATGAGGGATATGCACTGAGACAGACTGAGCAGAGACTAAGCTTTTCCTCGACGTAGTGGACACTGCCCGGTCCATCCTCACCAGGTTGAGGTTTTATTTGCACTGCTGACGTGGAGGAATGTGAATAACGTTTACACGATAATGAGGAGCACTCTACCTCAACATGTGCTTCAGAGGTAGGAGGCAGGAGGCGACCCACAACAGTAGTACTGAGGGATTCACCATTCCAATAGAGCTGTTTAGGAGAGACACAGAGGAACATACATTAGCCCTATAAACATGATAAACAAACATCAGTCAGGAGTGAATCAGTCAGGAGTGAGGACATTATGTATACATGAATTACATTCCCTGTTCGCAGTTAGATTCTCCTTTTTGAAAGGCAGACGGTTAAAGACAGAATTAATGGTTGCAGCAGCAGCGGTATAGTGACATGTGACAGTGGGCTCACAGTGGGCTCATAGCTCCATGAGGCAGAGTAATTCATCTACTGTACATGTCAGGACCCCTTACAACTTTATTTCTCTCCTCTGTGTCCCTCTGAAACGAAGCTCTGAAACAAATATGCAGTCGAACGTACGTGTCTGGTGTTAATCAGTCACACAGCAAAACCATAAACCTGCTTTAGGACATATTGAGAAATCACATCAGGAAGCATGATGCTCACTTCTCCACCTCCCCTAAATACTTTGGAGTGAAGTATCTCATGATGCATTTTGTTTCCTATTCAAATTGATGCATTCCAAGTAGTCAAATTTATTGGACGTTTGGTTGCAGCAGATAAGCTCACACATGCATGTGTGTGCGCGTTTTAGTACCTTCCACAGACAACTTTGAGTGACATGTTCATAAACTCCACACACACATACATGGGTATTCCTGTGTTCACCTGAACACACACACTTTGTGCTCTTCATTATCATATATTTAATTATCTTGGTTATAAATGTAATGCACATTGTTATCTTTTTCATTGTGATCTTTTTTTTTATTCAAATAAGTTATGGTGTGCTAACCTAACTCACCCCTAGATGGCGATGTACACCCAAATTTGGAAAATGGAGGCTACATTAAATTATTTTGAATTTGCTCTTGAATTAGGCTATGTAGCCTACATTATGTTTTATGACTTGAAAATGTATGTAATGGAAGCTGTATCAAGTGTGGACTTCTTACCAATAATGAATAAAGAACACTCTCAAGTGGTCAGCGTTTTAGCCTACTTTGTTACTTTACTATAAAACTCTTCACTCTGGAAATAAACAAAATGTAAAAAGACATCAGAACTCAGAAACTCGTGTCAAGCAAGCCAGCTATCTTATTGTTGGGTGTAGAGGGAAGAATACCATGAAGCGTTTGTAGGAGGAAGTCATTCGTTTATGACAAGATATTCATTAGGCTGATGTGGTATCACTGTGGGTAGGGTACAGACCCCAACGGAGCTGTATGGTCTAACTTCTATAAGAAAGCCTCCTGAAGACTTGGCCTACTATAGCAATTGTTATACAGAAACAACTGATAACTAGCTGTTTGTTGCCGACTACAAATTCACTGTCAGTCACTGCATGTCAAAGGAGCGCGCTTCCTTCCACGCACCAGACCACATTAGTTTGAGAGCGCTCGACTGCCTGCCTGCATCGCACTGGTTAGGAGGGGTTTGCAAGAACCGCGAATGAAAGCAGACGCCAATACTTGGAGGAAACATTTGGGCTGAGGCACTACGCGAGAGTTGTCGACAGTAGGCGTATTGTTCGCTACAATGAGTCGTTTCTGACTGACTTCAACTTTTCCGCGCTGTTGAGGTTAGGCTACCTCTTTTTGGACATGATGAAAATAACGCATGGTCATTTCCAGTAGAAGTGTTCGCCTTAATCGAAAAAGCGAAGGGATATATTATCAAAGTATCGAATTCAGTTAGCGTAAGTATTCATTGAGCACTGCATGATTTCGATTAGATAATTATTTGTGATTATAAGCAACAATTGCATAAAGCAGAATTAAACAAGACTGTTACCGCTGCAATTATATGATGGCAGATCATTTACCTTGGTAGCCGACATTTGACCATGGTCAAACAATTTAATTTCAAGAAGCGCTAAACATTTGTTAACGCGCTGATTTGTGGGGATATTTAATGATATGCTCATCAACAGAACATGAAGCCACCAGTTGTTGGGAATGACAACGGAGTCATCTTTTAATTCAAAGTTTTATTTTTCCTCTGATTACCTGTAGGCAAGGCTATATGGTTCTCAGAGATTAATAAGATGTAGCGGCAGTGGCCACACCTGTAACACTATTGTAGTAGTAAGGCTACTGCTGTGAAAGTGAAAGCTAAGCTGAAGCACTGGAGTTGAAGCTATGATAGCCTGTCTTGTAAACACACGGTGTGGGTGTAGACTGCAGGTCTGTGATAATTGTGTGATTGTGTGACTTTGTAGAATGTAAGCCTAGATAATTAGTCCTGAAGTAGCCATTAAAGGTGCCTAAGTGGCACGTCAAATGGATCTGAAAGTGTGTGTGTTCTAATAGATCTTTTGCATAAGAGCCTTCATCACATCAAAACTACTGTAGGCTTATTCCAGTGGTGTCTGCCATTATTTACATTTCAAGTTTGCTAAACAGAGGGGTGACCATGGTGCTGTGCAGGTTCCCCATCTTAAGTGGAAACAGGTGACAATTGTTTACTGCAACCCTTTGTCACCTATTAACAGCAAGATCTTTACAGTCACCCCTTGTAGCTGAGAATATGCCATGCAGTTAAAGATGAAGTGAAGTTTTTGAGGAATGTTGCGGTGCAGTGTCCCTGGATATTGTTGTTTGGTCTTATTCCTGTTGATGTTGGGAAGCGTTAATCATCACTACCAGGCAAATGATCATGATCATGCAATCAGAACACATGGAAGCAGTTATGTGGTTGCCCAGCAGTATTGCTCATAAACTTGTCCTCTGTCATCATCAAGAGATAGTATCTGACAGCTTGATCTTTTTCACAGGGGCATTGTTATTGCTAAATGGATGAGAGCAAATAAGAAGTGTTGCTTCTCTACATTTCAGCGACTGATGATATTAACTCAGACATGAGTGTTGCTGCTGATGGAAGCTGTGACAGATCTGGGATGGATCTGAACTTGATCACAGCAGCTCCAGAAATGTGCCAGAGTGCTGCTTATACGTAGGGCATGGCAGACCTGAAGTTGGACATAGAACCTGTTCTGTGACATATTTACATTAAGTGTGCTCCAGTACCTCCTGTTTAAAAATACCTGATCAGATAAATGCCATATCACATCACATCACAGCTCTCTCTATCTCTCTCTCTCTCTCTCTCCCTCGAAGTGTGTGTGTGTGTGTGTGTCTGTCTGTCTGTGTCTGTTGTAAGTGTAAGTCTGTCTCTCTCTCACACACACACACACACACACACACACTCTCACTGTATGTGTGTGTGTGTGTGTGTGTGTGTGTGTGTGAGTGTGTCTGTGGTAAGATGGAGGTAGATCAGAGAGAGACATCAAACTGGGTTAAGTGTGGTGAATGCGTGCTGAACACCCAAAAAGAAGGTTAGTGAAACCGGAGATGATATGGTCATTGTGTGCAGTACTGTGTTTAGCCTGTAAGAGTCTGAAAAGTCAGCTCGTGAGAAATGGACCTTGCTGCCCATCGCCAGTCACGATAACAGTTGACTGTCTGTTGTTTTTGTTTGACAAATTTCACACTCTTACTTCAGTGGTGTTGTTAGTATGTGCCGATGGTGTACATATTTACTGTACTGGGTGTGGCCTAAGTCTGATGTGTGAATTCATGGTTTCAGATGCTTTTGGCAAGCGTTGTCAGTGGTATTTCTAAAATAATGTCAGGCCAAAATGAGATCGGGCTGGTTCCGTTATGTGACATGGTGGCACTTCCTATGTCAAGTCTCTCAGAGGAAGTGAATGAGTGGTGATCAGGTGCTCACAGTAAGACAAAATTGACCCAATGTAGTGCTGCACTCTCTTACAGTACATGTGCGGTTCAGGCAGTTCCCCACCAGCTAAGCCATCGAATGCCCAGTGCATGTGGAGTTTTGTTCTGTGTTTTTTTCTGAACGAGCTGCTCCTTTTTTTTTCTGAACGAGCTGTTGATGTCACTATGATGCAGACTGTGACATGGGCAATTCCATATCTGTGGCGAGGGAGATGTTTTTCTTGGGTCCATGGTGTGGTGCTGAACGTATCGTCATGGCAACATGACATTTCCAATGGCGTGCTTCATGAGGACATTTATGTTGTATGAACAAATTGTGCGTCTGTTGTGTGTATGTGTGTGTGTGTGTGTGTGTGTGTGTGTGTGTGTGCGTGTGTGTGTGTGTCTGCAAAGTCTTCCTTTTTGAGTATATCACTCTGTGTCCTTCCCCAAAACACAATGCGACCTTTTGAGTGGCATTCCTTAATGTCATTGCACACAATCTTCAGTCTTTTGGCCAAAACCTCAAAGCAACACTGCCCTATTTTCTGGGTGTAAACAGTCTCTTAGGACTGAAAGCAGCAGCTTAGCGTGTGAAAGGGCCTGAGCAGCACCCTATGCTAAACCGGCAGGTCAGACATGTAATTACACATTAAAGATGATGACCCTGTAAGTGCTGTTTACCAGGTGTGCAGAGCTGTGAGCCAGAATTTCCACTGTGACTGATTGGGTGGGTGGGTTCTAGTGTGTGTGTGTGTGTGTGTGTGTGTGTGTGTGTGTGTGTGTGTGTGTGTGTGTGTGTGTGTGTGTGTGTGTGTGTGTGTGTGTGTGTGTGTGTGTGTGTGTGTGTGTGTGTGTGTGTGTGTGTGTGTGTGTGTGTGTGTGTGTGTGTGTGTGTGTGTGTGTGTCTGTGTGTGTGTCTGTGTCTGTTTGTGTGTATATTTGTGTGTTTGTAAAGCTTTGTAGCGTTGTGTTGTCTAGCACACAAGTCCTGCTCTTACATGTGATGTTGTTATGTGTACAGTTACCAATTATGTCTCACCTGGTCATTATGGTCCTTAGGGGATATAAAGACAGAACTCTTCACTTTGGAGGGTCATTCCAGGTGTGTTTTCTCAGCAGGATATCATCACAATGGGGTGGGTGAGAACACTGGATATTTTAAGTAAGTTTGTTTTTTGAAGTTCAATTATTATCAGAATCTGAACATTATTATCAGAATCGGTCTCATCTGTTCCATGGACGTTTCAAGGTAATGTAATCAGCTATGAATGGGAGTTTATTACCTCCGCCAAGACAGTTGGGTTTTCGCGCTGGCTTGTTTGTTTGTTTGCCTGACAGCAGGAGCATGCAAAAACAAACATTTTCACGAAGCTTGGCGGTGGGATGTAGCTTTGGGCCATGGGCCATGGGAGAGAACCCATTACATTTTGGAGCAGATTCGGATTAACGTCCGATCAAAGAATTGCCTTTTACTGTCTTTAACATTGCAAGATAGGGCATTTGTTCATGGTGTAGGTGTGCACTTATATTTAGATGGTTCTGTCTGTACTTTGATACCTCTCTCATCTGAACTTTGATGAACGAGAGGAGGAGAGATTAGGGAGGATAAGTATGGGAGAGTACATGTGGGTCATGACAGTGGAGCTTTATACAGTTGAGAGGAGGAAAGCCTTGCTGACAGTTCTGCGGTCTTTTGAACTGAATGCAGAACAGCTACTGTAAAGCCACAATATTCTTTCAGTTTGAAATTAAACTGTGGTCTTCTCATAGCTGAAGCCAAGCTAAAAGTGTCTTACTCTGAAACTTAGTTCAGTGAGTGTCCACAAGTATGAATATTGACCGAAAGAAGAAAGGTCTCATTATTGTTTGAAAATGCATGTTCTGTGACCCATAAATATTCCACAATTTAGAAATGTGTTTTCTATCCACAAACACACCTTTCTTGTGACATCTCACACTGAATTGGCACCGGGTAAGAGTCATCTGTAATGTCACATTCTGTGGTACTGGTCATTGGCAATTCCGTGATCTTTGTCACAGCAATGTACTGACAGAGACTTCTGCATTAATACATCAGTATCTTAGCAACAAGCAACCTCAATAGAATCTCCTTGTCCTAGCATGCCAGTTTCTAGCTGTGTGCGTGTGTGTGTGTGTGCGTGTGTGTGTGTGCGCGCGCGCGTGTGTATGTATGTGTTTGTGTGTGTGTGTGCGCGCGCACACACATGTATGTGTATGTTTGTGTGTAACAGTTTGGACAGGTTGTTGTATGCTTTGATCATTTTACCGAACACGTGTTAATTGCATGGAACAGGTGAGACATTGAACAACTGCGCAGCATGCGTCCTTGATACTGACAGACCCAGTGAGATACAGAACATTCCTGTTACCAATGAAGTGCACATAATACGAGCTTACACAGTCGCCTCCACACATCATCTGATCTGAGTCTATCAGGATTTCAATCTCTCTCTCTCTTTCTCTCTTTCTCGCCCTCTGTCTCTCTCTCTGTCTCTCTCTCTCTATCTATCTCTCCCTCCCTCCTGGCTGTGATGTGATTATTAACATTCTTGGTCTCTGTATGATAACAAAGCCGCTGGCCGTCCGATTCACGTGTGTGGATCATGTACTTTATGTAAAGGTGAGCGCGTGCCCCTGGTTCAGAGTCACTGAGGTGTGTTCTCGTTCGTGTGTGTCCGGTGAAGCGTGGCCTCGGCGGACCGCCCGGGGTGTGTTCTTCGTTAATCTGTGAGGGGGACGAGGGCTCGTGTCTGCTTTTGGTACAGTGCACAGGCCTGGAAAGACGTGTTGTCCTGGCAACATCTCTCCATCTCGGTGTCTCTTCTGTTCAAGTTTTTAAATATCCTTTCATATTTCTAACCCTAACCCTAGGTCTATACGTATGTATGCATTTGATCATGTGTGGTCACACACTGAACTGCGCCTTGTTCTTAATGGGGATGTAAGATTACCTAGTATGTCATGTGTTTATGTGTTTGTAATATGTATGTATTCTGTGGGTGTATAACGTGCAGTAATGCATACTGTATCTACACACACGCATGTGTGTGTGTGTGTGTGTGCATGAATGTGTAATGTTTATATTTTTGTGTGCTTAAGGTGTATTTGCACTGTGTGTGATTAGTATGCATTTGTAATGTGTTTGTGTGTGTGTGTGTGTGTGCGTGCGTGTGTGTCCTCAGATTGTGGGAGTCCAGCCTGCATGGCCTACACGCTCGGCTCCGGGTCGGACTCAGGCCCTGCCATAGGCCCCCAGCACTGCATCACCAAGGTGGAGCTGTCCGTGTGTGGTGCTAGCCTGCTGGACCGGGATGTGGCCTCCAAGTCCGACCCCTTCTGCGTGCTCTTCCACGAGGTGGAGGGCAACTGGGTGGAGGTGAGTTATGAGCAGACTTGCCCCATGGAGGGGTAGGTGGAAGTACATAGAAAGAAATACAGATAGGCAGAGGTGGAAAAGTCCAGCTTCAGAAAGTAAAACTCCTGCCACATATCTGTGCCAACCACTCATTTAAATCAGCTTATTATAATTAGCACAACTCTTCAGCCAGGTCAAGGAGCTAATTGATGAGATCACCTGTGTTAAGTGCACAGGTAGAACCAATACATGATTGGACTTTTACTTTCTGAAGGCTAAGCAGGAGTTTTCCACCTCTGCAGATAGGCATATCAATTAGAAAAGCATTAATGGACATAGCTATTTATGGCAATGTGGTGTTCTGTATCAAACACATCAGAATAGGTGACTGAACTGAATTCAATCCAACAAGGTTCATACTTTGTTGGATATTTGCATGTGGTTATATGCAATGATTCCTCTATACCCATGAGATATGTTAGTACGAGATGCCTTCGTGCACTTGCGAGGGCCCGCAGCAGTGACATCATTTCCAGTAAACTACATGGGAAGAGGCAGCAGAAGCAAAGAGATGGAAAACAGAAGGAGGAGAGGAAAGAGGAAGAGAGGAAAGAGAGGAAATTGACATGGAGGAAAATGTAACGTGTGCGTGTGTTGGGGAATGTTTCCGCCGCCCTGCTATTCAAGATGTTCCTGTTCTCATCTGACTGGATAAAATGACTGAACAATAAACGCCTGTACAATGCAGGGCACAGGCGTGAACTGAAGCAAGGACAGGATGAGTAACAGGGGGGTGGAAAGACTTCAGATGTTGGCAGAGAGAGTGGTAGTGGAGGGTTTTAGAGATCAAATCGAAATCAGACGAAGAGACTAGAGGGAAAGGCTGGCTCGTAGCCAATATTTCTGTGTGTGTGTGTGTGTGTGTTTGTGTGTGTGTGTGTGTGTGCCCACGTATACGATTATGAGTGTGTGAGTGTGCGTTTGCGTTGTTTAGCCCGGGGCTGTGTGAGTGTGACTCCACAGGCTGCCCTGGTGGTGTGGACGGCGAGTGCTTCTCTTCAGTAGGCTACGCCACGGCACCACACCACGCTGGGCCTGATTAGCATAGGCCCCGCGCAGGCTGGTCAATAGGGCAAGCCTAAACATGAAATCACTGCCTTCGCGAGCCGCTCCGTCGCCATGGAAACACGGAGGGAAACAAAGGAATTATGTTTCTTTTTTTCAGAGATTTTCGGTGAAGAGGAAAGCGATGGAGCAGATAGCATAGACAGAGTGTGTGTGTGTGTGTGTGTGTGTGGGGGGGGGGGGTGCCGATTGTCAGAGGGAAAGATGCTATGAAGGAATAAGAAAAAAAATCTGAATGATGCGATAGACTATTGTGGAGAGAGAATGTCTAGTGTACTTTCGGTAACGCATCCTGTTTCTCAAACCTGCAGGACTCAAGGAGTGTGAGGAGAATAGAGCTGATTTTTGAAAGGAGATGGTCTTGAGTGTTTTCTGTTGAGCTGAAAGCTTCCTGCTCCCTGGCAATTGGTCATGCTGGAGTTGCAGGTTGTGTGAACGGCTTAAAGCAACTGCTCCTCCTAAAGCTGCGATTCTCACACATTCTCGTTCTCTCTTGCCGTTTTGTGCAAACACACACACACACACACACACACACATACATCATAAATCACATAAACACGGAGCCTCCCATGGGATTATACTTCAGGCAGTCATATATTAACACTCATACACACTCACACTCTCTGAGGTTTTAGAAGGGATCTCTCACACATGTGTCACCACAGTGTGTGTGTGTGTGTGTGTGTTTGGGGACTGTCAGCTGGGGTGCAGGGGCGACAGGGGGTGGGTGTGATCACACCGCACTGGAAGAGGCTGGCGATGGCGGGTGGGGTGGGGGGTGTGAGGGGTGAGGTGATGGAGAGGAAAAGGAGACGATGAAACTCAGTAAGGGGGTTTGTCTGTCAGCATCCAAAATTATCTTCAGTATCAGGGGACAGCCCTCAGATGTGATTTTCATAGCCATTTAAATCATTTCATGGGGGCGTTTTTCCTTACATGAAGGCCAAGGCAGCCATATGAAATGAAGTCATCCACTCTTAAAACTACCGATCCCAAAATAATTGGTTCACACAATGGTATAAGCTTGGAATCCTAATGGTTACGAATGGAAATGAGAGAATTACGAAGCCTATAAACTTTCCTAATATTGTGTGGACGTCAAAAACTGTGGATAATGTATCGAAATGCATAATTGTTAGCCATCACATCACAGCAGTTGTAGTGTCAGTATACGTATTATATACAGCCTAAGCACCCACATTCATTTGTCCTGACCTTTGTCCTTTGTTTCTTTGGACAGCTGGGTCGGACGGAGACTGCCGTGAACAACTTGAACCCTGTGTTTGGGGTGAAGTTCCAGGTGGACTACCGCTTTGAGGAGGTGCAGAAGCTCAAGTTCGCCATGTTTGACGAGGACAAGTGCAGTGCCCAGCTTCACGAACACGACTTCCTGGGCGAGTTCACCTGCACTCTGGGAGTGGTAGGTTCAGATCCGGTCCTTTTCTATAAAAATAGTTATCAGACTACTAACAAAGAGCTTGGTAGCATTACATTTAAGAGCACAAGATGGAGGTTTTCATGTGGAACTTTATGGCTTGACCCTGTGACCAAAGTTATTACTGTAATCATCCTCTAACTTCTGCTGCAGTGACATAGTATTAATACTAATTCACAGGGTCAAGCCATAAAGGATGTGTATAGTATGAGCACATGCCATTTTTAGGACCTGCTTCTGAAAGTGGAAGTTACCAAGCCTTGCTCTTGACTGATAATTAGCACACTTACCCTAGGGACAAATGAGTAAAAATCAACTTCCCCACAGTCCCTCTTCAGTCACGTCCCCATCCACAGACACCTCAACTTCCTCATGCACGGCCCCAGCTGTGGTGCGGCTGGCTGGGGCACCTGCACCATACGCCGTCAACTCAAGTCCGATTACCGCCCCCGTAGTCCTTTCCGGATCCCACCCATACTCTCTCTCCTGTTCACTTCCTGTCATTCTTCACTGTACTGATGCATTAAAGGCACAACAAGCCCAAAAAAATATACTTTAAACTTCCCCATGCACAGAACTGATCTTGTCACCGTGCTGTTCTACCTGCAGATTGTGTCCAATAAGAAGCTGCAGCGGCCGCTGATCTTAGCCAATGGCAAGCCTGCTGGGAAGGGGGCCATCACGGTGAGATCTACTGACTTTATTAGCTACTGTGTTAGATTCAATGTTAGTGTTCAATTTGTTGTTGTTGTTCCTGTTGTTGTTGTTGTTGTTGTACAGTGGTAGCAGTAAAATACTGCCCATGCGCTAACCAGTGTAACAGTAGGTGGACAGTTTCAGCATTGTCAAGTTTTATATTTCTGTTCCAGATAACTGCCCAAGAGCTCTCCGACAACAGAATAATAACGCTGAACATGTGTGGGAGAAAGTTGGACAAGAAGGTGGGAGTTTGGAACTACTTTGTCTGTCTGACGTGTCGCATAGAAAGGTAAACTCAACAGTGAATCTGTTATCTAACTCTGTGCGTGTGAATTTTAGGACTTTTTCGGCAAGTCTGACCCCTACCTCGAGTTCCACAAGCAGGGTGACGACGGGAAATGGATGCTTGTCCACAGAACAGAGGTAACAGGAGAACATTTCATCACTCTCAGGCTTCTGAGGGTTGGACAAAATAGTGAGGTAGCCAGCTAACACGAGTAGCTGTGTCTTAAAGAACACTGCGCTTAGCAGCTATCGTTTCTAAAGTAGCGTGTTGTTTGAAGATGAGGTGATACTCCTGAAGTTACCTGGGTAAGCCAGTAGCCTGCTTTGTAGAACCTCTCTGGTTGCCTCTCTGAAATGGTCATGTCCAGAACTGCACCACACTGGGCTGTCGATTTGTCACGCACCCAAAAATGATTGACCCCATCTGTGTGGGGAGAGACATGCCAGAGAGGAATGAGTTGATGCATCACCAGATCCTGATGACAAAGGGTCAGATGTATTTTGCATGCCCAGAGTCCAGCAGACAGTCAGCAGTGTATTGTGTCCTCAGTTAGAGCCGATGTAAGGACTTTGACTGAAGTGCTATGCTGTCCGCACTTCAGATGTTCAGATGAGTAAATGCATTTATGCTACGTAGTTATGTTTATTATGCTACGATACAGACATGAAATGGAAAAGGTGTACATGATATGTAGTTATTAAGATGCTAAGATACAGTTATGATGACATGTTTTTTTTTTCGTTTTGAACCCCTTGTTTGTCTTTAGGTGATTAAGAACACCCTGGATCCAGTCTGGAAATCGTTTACTGTCCCCCTCATCTCACTCTGTAATGGAGACGTGGACAGGAACATTAAGGTCTGTCACATGACTACACAGTCTCATTTAAGCTAAAAACATGGCTGCAAATATCAACCATTCATCAGACACATGACAACACGCCTATCAGACCAAATGGTAGCCACAGTTGAGTGGTTCATCAGATGTTCTCATACAGTGTGTTGTATTTTCTTGCTCTCTTTCTATTTTCTATAGTTTATAGTTATAACTTATTTATGTATTATATAAATTTTTTAATTAAGGAAAGCAAAAACATTTGATGGAAAAAAATACAATGTACTATGTGCATTATTATTATTATTATTATTATTATTATTATTACACAAAATGTGCAAATGTACAGCAATATTAGACATCTCTCTCTGGCTCTTGTTGAGGAAACAGTGTTTATTGTCTTGTGTGTTTTGCAGGTGTTGTGCTATGACTATGATAATGATGGGGGCCATGATTTCATTGGAGAGTTTCTGGCCACCGTCACCAAGATGAACGAAGCTCAGAATTCCTTGGAGGTGGGTGTGGTGGAAGGACGGGTATAATCCGGCTTCCCTCTCGCTTCTTTACTTTTGGAAACGGTTGTTTGTCTATTTGTTTGTTAACATTTCTTGAAAGATCAGCCCAGTGCCCCATCGGTGCTGAGACCGATGTTCTGGTCTTCATCAGCCGTGTCTGTCTGTCAACCTCTGTACAAGTCATTAAAGGTGTAGTCTGCTGTTGCTCATATACAGTATCGATGCCCGTTCTCCACAATCACAGACTGCTCCTTTAATGATCTGCGTTTCCTCCCTGGCCTCTTAGTAGTGGCTGAAGTGTGTTTCTGTCCACTCATAGATAAAGAGCAGCTTTAAGTGAAGGATCATTGGCGCTGTGGTCCGTGCAGCACTGTATCTCTGCAGCGCAGACGGGGCCAGTTCACGTTAGGGAAGCAACATGGAGGACTGCACAGGCACCTCATTCACTAGAGTGGTGTGGAAATCCCAGTCAGTGTCGTGTGTTAAGCTCCAGCAGTAAAATCAGAGAATGAATAGGAGGAAGAAATTATGGAGAGAGAGAAAGAGAGGGAGAGTGAACGAGGGAGAGGGAGAGAGGGAGAGGGAGAGTGAAAGAGGGAGAGAGAGGGATATGGGGAGGGGTGTGTGGCTGAGATAACAGGTCCTTTTGAGATGCAAATCAGTTTTAAACGCTTGTCTTGTTTACTAGTGCAGGCATCCAGTGTGTGTGGTGATGTGCCTTGGCATAAGCAGGCATGCATGCACAGCACGCGTTAGTGGGCAAGTGTGTTGCACTCACACACAAATGTGCAGCGTTTTGTCATGGCTGACGTGCCTGTGTGTGTTGCACTCACACACAGATGTGTGGTGTTCCTCATGGCTAAGGTGATTGTGTGTTACACTCACACACAGATGTGCAGTGGTTTGTCATGGCTGACATGACTGTATGTTACAGTCACACACAGATGTGTGTGTTCCTCATGGCTAAGGTGATTGTGTGTGTGTGTGTGTGTGTGTGTGTGTGTGTGTGTGTGTGTGTGTGTGTGTGTGTGTGTGTGTGTGTGTGTGTGTGTGTGTGTGTGTGTGTGTCTGTGTGTGTGTGTGTGTGTGTGTGTGTGTGTGTGTGTGTGTGTGTGTGTGTGTGTGTGTGTGTGTGTGTCTGTGTGTGTTGGAAAAGGCACCTGAACATGTGAGGGGACAGTCCAGTTCATGTTGCTTTTGTTATGGATCTGCTTCCTTCCCTGTCACTCTCTCAATTACACCTTTCTCTCTCTCTCTCTCTCTCTCTCTCTCTCTCTCTCTCTCTCTCTCACCCACCCACCCACCCACCCACACACACACACACACACACACACACACACACACACACACACACACACACACACATACACACACACACACACACACACACACACAGAGAGAGGCTGCCTCATACCCACACATGTACTGTAAATGCAGGCTCATACATACACAGATACATAATGGACACGTTTATGCACACAGACATACGTATGCAGGCACACACACACACACACACACACACACACACACACACAGAATGTGAGACTTACACACATCGTGGCAACCTGTGTGTCTGATATTACAACTCTACAATGATGACTCACTTTGGATGCCAAAGATAATGTCTTTCCTCAGGCAACAGAGAAGCATTTGATCTTCAGCCATGTGTGCCCTGTCTGAATGGCAATCCAGTCCCCTGATGTTTCACTGTTATGTTGTTGTTGTTGTGCTGGATTTGTAGGTTCATGCTGATGTTGACTGGCCTGCCCTTGTAGTGCCTAATTTAAATATGAGTAAATGATAACATGAGATTGTATTACTCTCCAATTTCAGGTTGAGTTTGAATGCATTAATCCCAAGAAACAGAAGAAGAAAAAGAACTACAAAAACTCTGGGGTCATCGTTGTGAAGTCTTGCAAGGTAAAAAAAAACAAACAAAAAAAGGACAGAAGACAAATCCCTTTGAACAAATACATTTAAGACAGTAAGTTCTTGCCTAAGATGCAATTAGTGAGCTCACTCTCAGCAATGGCGTTAAAACACCAAATGTGGATAAAAAGAAGCTAATTTAAACACATTATGTATGCACTGTAAAGCGTTTTCCACACAAGCCGTGAGTCACCGTGTTTAATTGAATTTTATATGACGAACAAAATGCTAGCACGGGTGCCATTTTTGCTGCCTCAGATTAGAATAATAACCTTAAATCCCAATTCAATACATCAATTAATAACGAGACAATACAGGCTGCCCAAGCTAGAGAGCCAACCTGTTGCTCATTGCTTGTAAACCTGCCAGCATTATGTAAATATGTGTGACTATTTTATTTTTCTGCTATTTCCCATTTTGCATGGTTGATTTATGTATGTTGTGTGGCAAAGGGAGGGTTCAGTCATGAAGTATAGCCACGTTTGTGCCCTGGCCTACTGGTTAGGGCTTTTGAGCTTGTAACCGGAGGGTTGCTGGTTCGATCCCCGATCAGTCCACGGCTGAAGTGCCCTTAGGAAGGCAATTAACCCCTCACCGCTCCCCGAGCGCCGCTGGTTGGGCAGGCAG
>NC_085003.1:31523689-31528689 GCF_963854185.1 Sardina pilchardus
GCACTACATCAACCCACTGGGCAGCAATGAGTACCTGTCTGCCATCTGGGCAGTGGGCCAGATCATACAGGACTACGACTCGTATGTAACACGTATCAACACTATTATTATGATGAAATTCATCGCTATGGTTATAACTAGGTAGTGTTAATTACAATTAAGGTTAAATTCATTGCTGTGGTTATGACTAGGTAGTGTTAATTACGATTAAGGTTAAATTCATTGGCTATGACTGGGTAGTATTGATGATTATAATTATGATTATGATTAAATTCATTGCTATGGTTATGACTTGTAAGTATTGATTATGATTATGATTATGACTGAATTCATTGATATGGTTATGACTGGGTAGTAATGATTATGATTATGATTATAATCATTAAAGTCATTGCTGTGGTTATGCCTTGGAAGTGTGTGATGTATGATACATCTCTAACAGGACCATGCCTCAGTTACATGACTTTGACTCTGGTTCTGATTATTATGATTAGTAAGACCACAATGCTGTAATAGATCAATCAGGACTCTTGGGTCCTTCGGCACTACAAATAGTCTGTGCATTGAATATAACACAGATAGTACAACAGGACTGAGACTTATAAGTATCCAGCTAGTTTTCCACGCACAGCAGATACTTGGTCCTGATCTGAGAGAGAGGTCCTGATGGTGCTGATGTGGTGAGCGTCATAGTAACCAGCTAATTCAGAGCCTCCACGAGCCTCAGAGGCTGCCACAGAATAGACCAAACAAGGCGCTGACAGCAGTTGCAACACGGCAACAAGCGCAGGTCAATGTCACAACTTCAGTGGATGCTATTTGCTCTTGATGAAGCTGTTTGATGAGTGGCGAGTGATTAGCTGGAGATGCATAATGAGCTCGACGCTGGCTCTTGTTGGTGACTGTCACTGAGGGTCTAAAGCGGGGTTTGGTGGGATATTGGCTGTCGTTAATCAGCCTGGTGATATCTCTTTTATTTCCCCAGAGACAAGATGTTTCCTGCACTGGGATTTGGAGCCCAACTCCCACCCGACTGGAAGGTGAGAGCTGGTCGATGTTTGTGTACAGTATTATGTGTGTTTGTGTTTATGTGTGTGGCCAAGAGAAAGAGATAGATAAATAGAGAATAGAGAGAGAGAGAGAGAGAGAGAGAGAGAGAGAGAGAGATGTGTAAGAGTTTGTTTAATTCTGTGGAAAGAGATAGAGTGAAGTCAGATGAGAAAATTAAACAGGGAGGGACAGATGAAGAGAGAGACTGGGGGAGAGATGGAGAATATATAATACATGCATACTGTGATTATGCAACTGTCATCCCATCTGGGTTGCTATGGCAGTGCACTGATGAAAAGGAGATTGGAAAGAGAGAGACAGGCAGAGAAACTGATAGATTGTTCCGCTTGGTTAAAGAGCAGACGAAGACATTGCCTGTACATTACTAGCCTGTCACAAGCACAGTAAAAGAATGGAAATGATGGCTAGAAGACTCTGTCAAGATAGCATTTTAGACGATACCACAGGAAAGCAAGGCTGAGAAACAGCAGGAACAAGGAATGTCAGGTGGCTGAGAAATGTGTGAAGGTTTGAATGGTTGATTAATGGTATGCAGTTAAAGCCAATGTTAGCAGGGATGCATTGGAATGTTTAAGCTATTGCAGTCTTTATGATCTGACAGCTAAGGAGAACTCTCTGAGGTGTACAAACTGTCTCAGAACCCTCCTGGGCTTTGGATTCTGTGGCAGAGGATTCTTTATATCCCATATGTAACTGCAGGAAGTGAGGAAACATTCAAAGAGATTGGTCTTCCTGTCGGCCAATTAGTTTTTTTATGTACAGCTCATTAACTGGAAGAGATGAGTGTTTGACTCTTAGGGCGATAAGGAAGTAGGATAAAAAGCACAATTTAAGTTCACTACAGTAGGCCTAGCTTAGTGGAAAGTGTGTTTCAACATGTAGAGTGGTTTAGCACCTACCTACTGTAATATCCGATCTCCAGAATGATTTGTGTAAAATTGTGCCTTGTGTTTCTGCTGTTCACTTGAAGGTTTCCCACGAGTTTGCCATCAACTTCAACCCCACAAACCCCTTCTGTTTAGGTAAGCAGGAGAGCCATCTGCATTCCCCATACAGTTTGCAACTTCAGCATCATCCCCATATTTGACTATGGACTAATTACTGAGTAAAAGTGCTCCCTTAGTCTTGTTGTTACTGCAGTGCCAATGTCAGAAATTCTCAAAAGGGATAGACGAAAGTTGTTGAAAATGAGGACAGCAGAGTGAAAATGTGTAACTATTTAATAACCAAAAGGACTTCAAATGTGTGCTATTGATACTCACAACTCCTTCAAAGGGCGTTCTTGATCTCCCTGTTTTTCTTCATGTCTGTTGTGTGTTTCCTGAATGACAGGCGTGGAGGGGATTGTCCAGGCCTACTCCAACTGCCTCCCCCACATCCGATTCTACGGCCCCACCAACTTCGCCCCCATCATCAACCACGTGGCCCGCTTCGCCTCCCAAGCCCTCCAGCAAGACACGGCTGCGGTGAGTCCAACCAATCAGCACGAGAAGGAAAGAGCGAGAGTGAGAGTGAGAGTGAAAAATAGATACTAGAAGAGGAGAGGGAAAGAGGACAGAAGGAGGAGTGCATGAGGTGTTGAGAGTGAAGAGAGGGATTAACAATGAGGAAAGAGTGCATGAGGTGATGAGAGTGATTTATAACACGGAGGTAGGAGTGCATTATGTGATCAGAGTGATTTATAACAATGAGGAAGGAGTGCATTATGTGATGAGAGTGATCTATAACAAGGAGGAAGGAGTGCATGAGGTGATGAGAGTGATGAGACTGCAGAGAGTGAGGGCCTGCAAACAGTAACTTGGGCAATGGGCATTCTACAGAAAGCATACGATGTATCATCAAACACACCTATCTGATTTACAGACACACACTGTTATCATATACATTGTTATCTGTTATCTGTTATCATACATACAGTGGAATAATCAGTCCCTCCTTGTGCATCTCCTGTAACATGAGATGTTATTAGTCAGAAAAGTGTGACTTGTCACTTGTGCAGGTTTTAGCCATGTGCGGTCTGTTTGCCAGATTTCACACACACACACACACACACACACACACACACACACACACACACACACACACACACACACACACACACACACACACACACGTGGTAATGAAATGACACCTCACACGGGCGCTAACATGTTAATACAGCTGTCCCTGAGTATGGAGAAGGAGGAGAAAGAGGGGAGAAGCACGAAGCAGGAAGAGGAGAGAGAGGGAGCAGTGAGGAGCAGAGAGGGCAGTGAGATCAGTGAGTGAGGACAGCGTAAAAACAGACCCACGGTGACCAGAGACAACTAGGGTGAGGAGAGAAACGAAGAGGGGAAGAAATCCAGCTGGAAAGAAAGAGTGATTTTGAAAGTCAGGAGAAGAGAAGGACTACGACAGGAAAAACGAGTGAGGATACAGAGAGGAGACAGAACCAATTGAACGTGAGAAATGGAAGAGAGTGATTAACAGTGAAAAGAAAGAAAAAAAACCCAGTCTGTGCTGGCTCGCTTAGTCTCTCTGTTATTACCAGCAACACTGCTGGAGTCAATATAATAATTGGGGACCTGGTTCCTGGCAATCACAGGTCTCTTTCGCCACAGCTCTCAGCACTCAGTGTGCCTGTTCACCACTGGTAGGTTAATTACACCAGCAGAGCAGCCTGCACTGGCACACAGCACACAGCTATGCTTCCAGAGAGAGAGAGAGATGGAGAGAGAGAGAGAGAGAGAGAGAAAGAGAAAGAGAGAGAGCAGAAGAGAAGGAAAGAGGGGGTAGAGAAAAAGAGAGGCATTAGGTAATTCGTCTCCATGCTTTGGTGTTTTAGTGAACATTCATTGCCAGTGCTTCAAAGAGCAAAGCATATTGTCATACTGGCTCTGTGCCCAACGGCTTCTGTTAAAAGTAAATATTATACACCACTGAACTAGCTCATCTCCACGCCCACAGTGTGTGCGCACCAGCCTCCCCATCACAATCTCCATTGCTTTGTCCACTTATGAGGACACGCCACAGCTCTTAGACCACATTAGCCACAGACAGGTCTAAAAAAGACCTCATTGTACTGGGTGAAAGACAACTACAATGTCAACAGATTTAGGAACGACTACAAAAAGAGTAACTTCAATATCGCAAGCAGTCAAAACGACAAGACCCAGAGAGTTGTCTCATTGCAATGTAAATTGAACTCTAGAGTAAGAGACCGTCTGAATAACACTGAAGAGTTTTAATAAATCCAAATGCACCCAGTAGCATATTAGCAGTCTGTGTTACTCCTTTAAGTTACGTCCTTGTTTATGAGAAGGGACAGTCATCCAATTGTCGTTTGACATTCAAACAAACAGATATTTTTAAAATCAAAACCACCTTTTAAATATACAAAACCACACTTTTAAATATACAATTTAGTCCTCAAATCGTCCCTGGTGGTAGCTCCATATTTGTTCTCATTTGTTCTGTTTCCGGCCATTGGTATTGACCAGAGTCAATTTGATAGCATGATGGGAGGAATATCACGCGTGGAGAGGAATCTCACGCGGTGGGGCTGCTCAGCGTGGTAGAACAATGCTCTCCTTCAGGTCAGCAAGCTGTTGTTTATCGGCGCTGACTCACCAAATGCACTGTTGCGTGTTCGGGATTGGACAGTGCGCCTCAGCAGCTCCAACGTGTGTTTTAAGTCCGCCTAAATATTTGGAGAACAATACTTGTTTTTTCTGCCGTCAAATATAAACATGTGCAGGAATGGATTTGAAAGATGTGTGTGTGTATGTGTGTGTGTGTGTGTGTGTGTGTGTGTGTGTGTGTGTGTGTGTGTGTGTGTGCGTGTGTGCGTGTGTGCGTGCGTGCGTGCGTGCGTGCGTGCGTGCGTGCGTGCGTGCGTGCGTGCGTGCGTGCGTGTGAGTTGTGTAGATGAGGGAGTCTAGTAGCAGGAA
>NC_085003.1:31533689-31638689 GCF_963854185.1 Sardina pilchardus
CACAGAAACTAGGCCAGCACAAAAGAGCAACTTGGGCTACTACTGTACTGTATGTTCCACATGTACAAAGTAGACCTTGATTATTAAGTCAGAAGTGAGTCATAGTGAAAGCACAAATAATACCTCTCCAAACATAGAAAGCTACAACCTATTCAAATAATTTAACCTGTATAAACAGTTCAATATTGTGTGCAAGAGATTGGCTACTGTAGTCGAATGACAAAATCACACGTTTTTGTTTTAAGAATGTTTGAACTCTGATTTATTGTTCAAGGGGAATGTTCAATGTGTGAATAATTAAAATGAGCTTTTAGTAAAATGTGTCCACGATTCAGTAAAACAAGCACACAATTTATTAAAAACGAGTGCAATAACACCACCTGGGCTTTGCACAAAGACAAGAAATACATATGCAACAAAACATTATGATGTCAAAAAAGTATGTTTTGTAGTATGTTTACGTAGAATGTTCATAAGAAGTGTGCTGTCTAATGGGGCCGGTTCCCTGTACATGAATTAAACCTGGTCCTGTTTTTAGATAAGTTGCTGTTCTCAGTTGTAGTGCTATCTTCATGGGAAAATGCTCATTCCTCTCTCTCTTTCCCTCTCTCTCTTTGTCTGTCCTTCTTTCTGGCCATGCAGCAGTACTTCACGCTGCTCATCATCACGGATGGAGTGATCAGTGACATGGACGACACACGCCACGCCGTGGTGCAGGCTGCCAAGCTGCCCATGTCCATCATCATCATCGGGGTGGGCAACGCTGACTTCGCTGCCATGGAGTTTCTGGACGGGGACAGTAGTGTCCTGCGCTCTTACACCGGCGAGGAGGCTGTGAGAGACATCGTGCAGTTTGTCCCCTTCAGAGACTTCCGTAATGTAAGTTTTGTTTTCTTTCCTCCTCAGAGATACTATATACTGTTGTTGTTAACTTGTAAATAAGCTGAACTCACTCTGAAGACACTGCTCTTGATGATGATGCATATGTGGGTGGAGATGCTGACCCGTGTGCTCCACACAACTCTCACACTCCAAAAGAGCTTTTCAGCTGTGCAAATACTCTTCCAAATGGGCAAATGCTTTTTTCAATCACTTGTTCAGTGCCAGAACGAGATTCATTCACTCAGTCCCAAAGCATTCCTGGTGTGGACAGCCCAGGACTGGTAGGGCATGCATATGGAAATGTGCTCCACAAACACCAAAGTCCTGTGACACACATACAGTGAGACAGTGCTGGTTCTAGTATTTGGCCTCACATTGCTCCCTCAATGTTTGTCTATCATAGCTGACCACCATAAGGAAATCCACCAGACTCTGCTCCAAATTAACTCCAGAAACACTTCTACATACCAAGGGGATATTCCAAGTGACAAACCTGGTCAAGTTAAACTAAGAGGAGGTATTAAACCTTCTAACATAAGGGTCCTATGGTTTAATTCCTCTTGCAAAATAAAGCCTTGGAGCTTTCCTAGTGAACCTACCCAGGCTTGTTGTCCATCACTAAACTTGGGAATACCCCTCACTGCTGGTTTTGCTGTCCAGCTGGGGGGAAAACTGGACGTAGCCTGTGACCATATAGAGCTTCAGTTCTTTAATACTGTAAGGTCCACAGGATCTGATGTAGCCTGGATCTGCAGTAAACACCTCTAACCACTGTAAAGATGTGAAACTGCCTCATAGTGATGACAGCCCCATCGGCCTAAACATCTCTCCTCTGCCCTGTCAAAAGTCTCATTGATAACATGTAGGAATTTCAGCCAGAAAAGATTGCTGTTGAGTGGGAAATCTATAGGCTAAAGACCATAGAGTATTGGCAACTACTAGAACCATTGCCATTGAGGTTTTCTTTCAAAGATCCTTTTGCAGATGTGATGTGGATAATTAAAGGGCCAGTTGTTTTTTTTTTAGTTTTCTCTCAAGCTGTCATTCAGATTTTCTTGATGGAGGTTTTTTAGAGGTTTAGTCTTTAAAGTCTGTCCTCATCTTCGAAAGGCCATGTGCTACTTTGAGACAGAATTCCTCCAAATTGATTTGGTCTTAGGTCTGCTGTCAAACGTCCACCCTCACATCTCTCCAGTGCACAGTGATCAATACGTGTGGAGCTCCTAATCTATGGTCTGATCATGTTCTGGCGAGATGGGCCAAATAGACTAAGTCGCACGTGTGTAAACAGCAGCTTTGGTGGGAGTGGGAGTGGGCGTTCTGCGCGCCACGTGACTTCCCTTAGCTGCAGGAGGGAGCAGACAACAGACCTTGGCATCGACCAGCTGGCAGCAAATTAAAATTCATTTAGTGAAAAAAGCACGGAGCGTCAGAGAGGCAAGCCAGCTTTCTCTCCTCACTAGTAACAGATACTCTCATTAGTCCATTTTAATGAAAGAATCTTTCAGAACTTTCAATGGCGTCTTTTTTATGCTGTTTTTTTTTTTTTTGTTGCCCCGACCAGTTCATTTAGGTGTGTGTATGTGTTTTTCTGTCTTCAAAGGCTCCAAAGGAAACTTTGGCCAAGTCGGTGTTGGCAGAACTGCCGCAACAGGTCACACAGTATTTCAAACAGAGGAACCTGTCGCCTAGCAACACAGTGCCGGATGAGGCCTGAAGTTCAACGTGCATGTTGCCAAAATCTATTCACTGTTTACATATTATTATTAAAAAAAAAGACCAACTATGATGAAGCGCATGATTTTTTTAAAAAGACAAGATAAATGTTTTTATTTAATAAGTGTTTGTTGATAATACATGTTTATAAATCCTTAAATTTAAATGAAAGCTGTTGTGTAAGTGTTCAAAAACACTAAATGCACCCTCTGAATTGTAAAGAAGATAGAGGATTTGAATGTACCTTTATACAGATGTTCTATGTTTAAGACGAACTATTTAACACAAATTTATGTACCTTTCATGTAGTGCATATGTAATTTGTGAAAATTGTACGGTACCTTGGTCAAGGTGTATTGATTTTATATACAGTCTTTTATGTTACCACTCAGGTCAATAAATTTCAATTGAAAAACAAAACATATACATAACTGATCTATTCATTAAGGCTTTTCGACATAACAATGGGAAATACGGGCAAGCGCACAAACAGATTGTGTGTACATCTGATTCTGCTTTTTTCAATGATTTGCAAAAACTGATTTGACACAAAACAAAAACATAAGTACGTACACCAAACATTTTTTTTATTATTTTTTTCCCCTTCTGATATGCCCCTGCCATTCATAGCACAATAGTAGATGTCCATTTCTTTCAGGTAAGAATTCATAAAAATTCCAGCTTTCTCGCCGTCATAGAATTTTTATTATTTAAAAAAATAAGAGGAATAAACAAACAAAAGAAAACAAACAGACACACTGTTTGCCTCACAGCTCACAGGGCCAGTATCTGCCATCTGTTTTTAGATGTTATTGGGGTGAAGTTATGGTATTAGCGTGACCGTTAGCAGTCTTCTCCGCCATCCTGAGCTGTCAGTCAAAGTCCCCTTGGCCAATACCACTGCAGAAGCCTCAGGGGGGGTGGGATCGTCGTCAGGTTAGGGTGCCAGGGGGTTTAAACTGTGTAAAATGTAATATGGGAGGATGGGGGGGGGGGGGGGGGGTCACGTTTTTGAGATGCAAAACACCACAGCAACAACCGCCGACAGTCACAGAATTATCGTCCCCACTGAGGGCTTTTAATAATTATTATCATAAGGCAATCAGGGAATGAGGAATACAGTGAGGTTATTCGTGCAAGAACACACACATGCGTAACTGTGAAACTGAAAACTGAACATACACACTCTCACAACTAAAATGTGGAAACTGTTGCTTCTGAGATTTACATTTAGAACTACACAGCTTATTGGTTAATGAAAGAGGAGCATCAGCCCACTGGTATCAGCTGATGTGTGTGGTAACTTAGAGGTGCTTTGATTGATTTATTGATTGGTTGACTTTACTGACTTATTGGTTAGCTGATTGCCTGTGAGCAACTGACTGTGTGGCGTGTCTATCTGAAGAGCCTGTGCCGCTTTATCGGAAAGGTCATTCCGTCCACGCTACCTTCGCTGTCGGTGCTCGACTCGGAATCGCTGCTGCCCGAGTAGGCGCCCAGGCCCGGCAGGATGCCCACGCACACCGCCGCCGAGGGCAGGTGCAGGACCCCGGGCTGGGTCACCGCCGCGCCGGCCCCTGGTGCTGCTGCTCGAAGGGACCCCAAGGCCCCCGCCCCCGCACCGCGCTTAGCCGTTCCACTTCCTCCTCCTCCAGCCGCCTGCTCTGAGGATAAAACACACACATACAAACAAACAAACAAACACACACACACACACACACACACACACACACAAACAAACAAACACACACACGCACACAAACACACACATCAACACATACAAACAAACACACACACACACACACACACACACACACACATACAAACAAACACACACACACACACACACACACACACACACACACACACACACCACACACACAAACAAACAAACACACACACGCACAAACAACAAACACACACACACACACACACACACACAAACAAACAAACACACACACGCACAAACAACAAACACACACACACATCAACACATACACACACACACACACACACACACACACACACAGAGAAGCACATAGAAACTCTCACTCTCTTATTTGATCCCAGCTTTTACAATTTAGAATTCTAAAGAGCTCTTCTTCCCTACACAAAGTAAAAAAAATCTATAAGCTGTATAGTGCCTTGGGTTAACCATCATGCCTAGCTCTTATCTATTTACAGAGACAGAATTATGTGCTATTTGTCAGGTTACAGCACTGATGGAGACTGGATAGAGAGTGTTGTAGCAACAAATCACAACTAAATGAAAATGAAATATACGCAGTTTAGTGCTTTTCTCTGCACGGTTCATATATTTACATCTCTCTGCTTTGTCTAACAGCAATGCTCCTGGCTATCATGCTGGCATGGCGTTGTGCGGGCTCCGTAGCTGTTGACACAGGCCCCTGCGCCCAGCTTCAGCTTAAGCCGCTCTGAGCATGCTCAGATCCCAACCCACCTGTCTGGCTGCCGTTGCCCACCGCTGACTCCTCCCCCTTTGGCTTCTTGGTTCCTTCTGACGACGACTGGGACGAACTATATGGGAGATTTAGGAGACAGTCAGAGACTGAACAGAACACAGAACACAGCCCCCTCCACAATAAACCAGAATGGCAATCTAAATGAGGCAGAGCCATAGATTAGTTTCCAAAAATAAACATATTCTTCCTTGGCCCATGCTACACCAAGTTTAGTGAAAATAAACCTGGTAGATTTTGAATAATCCTGCATAGGCACATCAGGCAGACCAACAACCAAAAGCACACAGCAAATGTGTCCGCTTTCAGCCCCCCCCCCCAAATCCTTTCATGTCAGGCTCGGAGTGTAACAGATGTGTTGTCACAAAGTGACTTCGTATGTTCCTCTGAGAACCACAGCTTAAGAACTCAAAACCAGCCAAACCCCACAGGAATTTCCTGTGGCACGAATGTAATGAGCTTAGCTTATGAATGAACCAGTCAAGTAAAGTGTTACCCACTAACTCGCGGTAACACTTTACTTGACGGGTTCATTCATAACACATTCATAACAGCTGTCATGAACTGCACATGAAGCATTCATGACTGATTCATGAAACATGACTCATTCATACCAACACTTTCATGAATGTGGAAGACAAAACGACAAAAACTTGTCAAAATAAAAGTCCAACAACCGCAAAGAAGCATTGCCTTATTTATTCCAATAAGTCAATGGGCTTGTCGGGTGCCAGAGAAACAGAAAGTGGTCAATAATTACTTTTTGTTTCTAAAAAATATATATATTTGTTTTATAATGTAGAGTTGTGAAGTATTCATCATACTGGGAAGTGAACCGACCATCTGTGGACCTCTGAATGGTTGGACATTACTGTTTTATATATCTATATATACAAAGTCATTGGTGTAGACAAATATGCATTCTTCACAGGTTACTATCATAAAATAAACAAACAAACAAACAAAAAATATAATAATATAACAAAATTTATTCTCCTGGACACTGGACTTCCCCGTTGATTAAGATGTGACATGATCAGGTTGGCTAAAACAAAAAAGACAGCAATGTTGCTTTGCGATTGTTCGACTTTTATTTTTATTTTGAAGTTTTTTACGTTTTGTCTTCCACATTCATGAAAGGGTTGGTATGAATGTTGAGTCATGTTTCATGAAACAGTCATGAATGATTCATGTGCAGTTCATGACAGATGTTATGAATGTGTTATGAATGAACCCGTCAAGTAAAGTGTTGCCTGTTATGCTAACTTCATCTGGTGCTGTGCTTTCAGGGCATTTAGTGTAAGGACCTAAACAGTCACATATAGACATTTTTGAGCGTTTCCTCACCCTTACCTGCACCATCATCTATGCATCTACCCCTGCTCCCTGCACACTACACACCTACTTGATGCAAATACCATGTTCACGCTCAGCTAATCAGGTATATTTCAGTTCAGCCAGAGAGCTGTTGACACGACCGTGTAGTTAAGACAGGAAGCCGAGGAACAGGTCTAATTAGAACCATGGAATCAGTGGGCAAGAGGGATACGCTGACCTGCATATCTAGCCCAGTCACATGGGCTGGTTGGCAGGAGTAATATGCAATAATAAATTAAATGTTTTCTGAAAACATTCATATTCCTTCCTCAATGCTGATTTACAAATGATATGAAGCTGACATGAAACCTGTCCTGTGTGACACCAGCAGGTAAAGGTGGGAATACAGTAGGTTTGCTTATGCTAACAAGCCACTTCACTCATAGATATTAAAAAGCTAGATGCCCCATTGAGCTCCAGAGCGTGTGTAAATAGCACCTTCATATCGGCGGGGGCAACAATCACTAGAGGCCAATGGAGAAACAGGTGTCTCTGATTGGAAATCAGACAGGTGTCTCTGATTGCCGGCAAGTGTTTCCCATAGACAGTAAGGTGTTAGCCACCAGCAATATGGCGGCCACGTTTACCTATGCCACCTAATAGAACTCGATGGACATGCAGTATCTAGCTTTCTAATATCTATGAGTTTACCCCTGCCTGGTGACCTGTTGTGTTCGTGCAGCCCCAGGTAATCTTAGGTGTGCTGCTCACCTGCGCCTCTTGACGGCCCCTGCCAGAAGGTGTGCCTGGGACAGGTGACTGCGATGCTCCGGAGGTTTGGAACCCGCCTTCTTCTCCGGCTCCTTGCGGCTTTGGCTCTCGCTGCTGGAGGACGCCAGCTTCTTTATGGCGCTGTGACCAGCCCACAGTCAAGGGAAGCACAGACAAGCCAGGTGCAGACACCCACACACAGATACACATTACGCACACAGATACGCACACACACAGATAAACAGATCTATGCACAGACCCACTCACACACCTATATACACAGACCCACACACCGATAAACAGACCTATACACAGACCCCCCCCCACACACACACAGACCTATACAAAGACCCACACACAGATAAACAGACCTATGCACAGACATACAGATACACACAGACACACACACCCACCCACCCACTGCATCAACTCATGATGGTCCAGTGAACACCATGTTTACTTATTTATTGACATGTTCATTAACATTTGTGTGGCCATGTATCTCTTTCTCCATCATCTCCTCATATTATTGTGCACTGTCATATGCAAAACAACAGATGCTTTAAGACAACGTGTACTGCCAAACACTCAAAACCGCAACAAAGGTTCACATGAGTAGGCATGTGTTGATTGTGGGTAGTTTCTAAAGCCCCTCTGTTTAAACACAGACTCTGGGTCTGTGGTCTTCAACCACTGACCTGAAAAACTGACACACTTAAAGGCCAGAAAAAACCCAGTGCTCAGAGAGCCTGCTGAACTAGGACACAGTACAATCTGTCAGAAGAGGGGTGTGTGAGTGAGTGAGTGAGTGTGTGTGTGTGTGTGTGTGTGTGTGTATGTGCGCACGCGTGTGCGTGTGTGTGCTTGCGTGTGTGTACAGAGCTCAGCTGTGTGATGCTCTAACTCAGCCTGGCTTCAGAACGCTGCAGTTGCCACGACAACACATGTTGTCTTGTATGCAGACATACCTGATTGGCAGGGGTGAGTGTGAGAAAGAAAAAGATGGAGAGCTGCAATGTGTGTGTGTGTGTGTGTGTGTGTGTGTGTGTGTGTGTGAGAGGAATACAAAGAAAAAAAAGGAGCATTTCTCTCCATCCTCCCATTTAAAGGACCTGTGGCAGTGGCATGGCAACAGGAGCCAATGGATTGTGTGATACAGACAGACGCAACCCTCTGCCAAGCTTATAGCGAGTGTGAGAATCATCTGTGCAGTGCCATGCAGCACAGTAGTGAGTCGCACGCTTCTGAGTCAAAGCAGCTTTGAATACATTTCCATGTGTGAATCTCTGCACATCAAATGGGCATTACGTCACTGGTTTTCCTCTCTCGACTTCAAGTGGAGGAAACTTACTCCTCAGTGACAAGCGTGTGGTGTTTTTAGGCTAATCTTTGCTTAAAAACCAGCTACGACTGCAATCAAATGAAAACTAGCCCGTTTTTTTAGATGCATGGAGAACTTGAACATGGCACACACACCATAACCAAAAGCGTCTTTTCAAAGGTATCATTCGTTGACACGATCCTCATAATTGGCACTCTTGTAATTGCTACCCTCAAATTTGTCGAAGCAAAAACCTCGCGGCAGCTCGTGAGCGAAAGGGATGACCGGCGTGGAGACGAGCACGCTAAAGGCGGCAGCGTTTAATCACCTGTCTGCGCTCGACTGCCACACAGGTCGCTCCAGAAACGGAGCCGGGTCTCGGGGGAGCCAGCCTCGGCTTCCTTGAAAGCCGGCGCGCTAACAAGGTGGAGGAGGAGTCGGAGGATTTGACCCGGCGCTGAAGGTGTCTGACAAGCTCTCTCTGAGCACTGGCTTTAACGAAGCAAAGAGTGGGAGTACCGCCAAGGCAGACAGGAAGAAAAGTTTACGGGAAAAAAAAAAAAACTATCTAAGCTACAGATCCCACTACACAGAAATGTGTATCTGTCAGAGATGGAGAGAAAGAAGTCAGATGGAGAAAGAGTGAAAGAGACTGAGAGTAACTGTGTGTGTGTGTCAAAGCAAGTGAAAGAGGCAGAGAAAGAGTGAGAGAGACTGAGAGTAACTGAGTGTGTGTGTGTCTGTGTGTGTGTGAGAGAGAGAGACAAAGCAAGAGAAAGAGGCAGAGAGAGAGATGGGAAGAGAAGAGAAGAGAGAGAGTGAGAAAATGAGTGAGAAAGAGAGAAGAGAAAACACCATTAGAAGACTGAAAGGATATCCTGTACTCCTGCAGCTCTTGTCGTTCCTCATCTCTCCTCTGTTTCTCCACCAGCGACTGCTGCCTTGACACCTCATCCAGGAAGTGTGACTCGTCTTCATCCAGGCCTTTTACCATGTTCTCTGCAGGAGGAAACATGTCAACGCAAACCATGAATTCACCACTGCTACTCTTATTCACACCACACCGTCTTCAATTATACAGATCACTTATATTACATGATTTAAAATCAGATGTTACCGTTTCTACATTACAGGGCCTGGAGGGAGAAGGGGCAGATGGGGTGGACTACTCACTGAATTTGAACTGCTCCTCATACTCCTCTTGCTTCTTGTCCTTCTGCTCCTGAAGTCTTTCAAACAATGATCGAGAGTCATACTCTTCCTCGGGGGCCTCTGCATCACGCATCACGCATCACACACATACACACACACACACACACACAGACACACACACACAGACACACACACACACACAAATCAGTGAATGCACCGTCTGAGTAGTTGGACTACAAGATAAACTACAGGTGGAAGGTCATACCCTCGGGGTCCTCTGGCTTCCGAACTTTATCCCACTCCTCTTGACGTTTTTTCCGCTTCTCATCAAGCTCAGACTCGGACACAAACTTCCTGCTCAGGTCCACCCCGCCTGCGTTTGCCATCTCAGCACCTGAGGCGAGTAGATGGACCAGCTCACTGTAGCATGTGCATCTTTGTAAACTGTACCCAGGTGTCCTGGGCAGTAGGGGTGTAATGGTACATAAAAAATCACGGTTCGGTGTGTACCTCAGTTTTGAAGTCACGGTTTGGTTCAGTTTTGGTACAATAAACCTGTAGCTATTGCCAACCTAAAATTCATTTTTGCTTTGCTTTTTTTTGGCAGTCTATAGTAACAGTAGGCTTTTTTTGTGTTTGGGCCATGTTTCAAATGTGACTTTCCCCCAAAACATATTGTAAGTGGCGACCCGAATGTCAGTTTAGTAAATTGCACTTCATACATTTAGTACGCATCTGTGTATTGCACCTAGTGTCCTGTACCAAAATGGTAAGGTGCAAAATCCAAACTGGATAGAAATATCTGCATTTTGTACATCTTACAATTGTAAGTTTTTTCAAGCGTGGTTATGTTTGTCATTTGTATATGTCTTAGTGCTTTGCTTCCTATATCAGGCAAGCGTTTCATTTGTCCAGTACCAATCCCTCACATTGCAGAGGTAAATAAGAATCTTACCTCAGTGGTGTCAAGCTGATTAAATAGATAACGAGCTCCTTTTCATGAGGTCATCTGGATAATGGTAAATCTGGATAAAAGAATATGCCATTATTAAGGTTGACAGTTTATTTAAAGTTATGTTGTTCCAATGCATAGTGAATGGACAAGTCAATTTTACTCATCACTCAACAGCTGTACACATGAATTTGAGGAACCCGTCTACAGTTAGGCAAATGCTTCCCTCTGCTGGATGACTGGGCAGCTACCTCCAGTGTACACGCACAGTCAACAGCACTAGCCTCTCTCAAACGTGCATTACACATTTGTCTTCATTCCATTCAGTAGGCTACCCATCTAATAAAAATGAAATTTGCTGAAAGCATGGGAGAGCAGAGGGAGCAGATAGGGTTGAAACTGTTAGAAATCAAGGACCCTTGGAAGATAATCTAACAACCCAACACACCTCACAAGCATTTACCATGCGCTTCCTTTTCTCCACTCGTTTTACCTTTTCTCTTTTTCAACTATACTTAAACTAATACTTAAACTGTTGCACTCTCGTCCTCTGCTTGTGGTATTTTTCTATTAGTATTTATTGTTTCTGAAGGTCTCCTTTGCAAAGTAGGTTGAGTGTCATTCATTCCTCATTTTGGAATGCAGGTCGTTTTGGATTTTTTTAAAACCGTCTTCTAAATGCACAAATGGAAGAGGAATGAGTGGACAATTACATTCAGATTACAACGCTGCGTACTGCTGTTTATCGGGCTATAATTATGTTAAATATTTGTACGCTGCTGCAGTAAATGTTAACGTAACCTACGCGAGCCGCTAATCCCTTAATTTAACACTGGATATTCTGTAACAGTCTTTGGCTGCAACACAGGAGTTGCATTAGATTGCCATCCCAGTGCTAATCATTGACGTTACTTATAATTCAATTAATGAAACAATTTAAACATAATACAAACCATCCACGTATCTAGAGAGGTTCTGTAAGATAAAGACGTCTGGCTATGCATGATAGCAAGACGCTATCCAATATTAGCTTGCTAGCTAACACGATACAGTCCATATCTGGCATTAGCGAACGATTAGGTCTACCAAACCAAGTTGTCACAGTAGGAAGAATTAGCGCAGACATGTTATTGGCACCAGAAATACCGAAGAACATAAGGGACATGGTGAAATGCGCCATGTAAACCAGTTAGTTAACGTGCTGCTATTGGAGCTCTTGGCTACGGGTAGACAGCTGCTAGGATAACAGCAGGCACAACACATCAAGAATCAACCAACCAACGCTAACGATCCAAAGCTAGCCAGAGCTTACGAACCAGACAGCAACAGACGTCGCTCAATTTAACTAATGCACATTTAAAGGCATGATTCTGATAAGTAAATAGTACAAACACACGCAAACAATTATATCGGAATGAAACGATCGCGTGTGTAAATGCTGGAGAAGATACATGCCTCACCAGTCAAATGCCCCTCATATTTACCTCATCCAAGGTGTCTTGTGTAACTGTCTAAATGTTCCGACTGTAAATTATGCACCCATGTAAACGGTTCCCGTCAGGTAGTTGATGTCTCCACGACGTAAACGGCCAAAGTCTGTTGTTCCCATTTCTGTTTATGTAGTATACAAAAATGAACGATTCTTTGTAAAAAAATAAAATAAATAAAATAAAGGCATCATTCATGAACAACTCACTTAAAATAATGCAATGGACCTTGCTCTGGGAGAACTGTAAAAAAAATAAGCCAGAGGGAGAATAACTAACAATCTCTAACAATCCTCTCATATAAATCCAGATGATAATATTTTATAGCAACGGTAATGTTAATACAGCAATGTTTTCCGAGAATTAAGCAGGACTGTCGTCTCGGTAAAATACATCTAGTAATATGCATTCTTAACTATAACTTTAAAGGTAAGTTGACTCTCCAGTTTTTTTCTGTGTGCGTGTGAGGAGAGCATGATTTTGCTGTCTGCAAATTAGCATTGGTTGCCAGGATTAGTCAGGTGCAGTGTCGGCTATGGCATGTGTTGAGAAAAGTCTCACTGACATCATAGCTACGGTTTCGTTTTGCTCAGGCTTCAGGTTAACGTTAAATGTGTAGTGAGATAACAGAGCATTAGCTTCCTTTCGTACCCGTATCATATCGGAATCAAACGTTGGTGGATTTCTTTGAATGAGCAAGTGGCATCTATGGCTTCCATGAATAATCGCTAATTCGTTCTCTCGTCTTTATAATTTTACTGCCAGTATTTTTCATGGCAAATGGAAAGATAAGTAACATTCATGTTTGTTAATGTCAGCGTTAGCTACTTCCCTAACAATTGCCTGGAGTCGGAAAGGCCTATTTAGCTTGCTCATCCCCGCCTTTCTCGTGTACTGCAACACCGGAAATCTCTCCTTATTTTCGGGGTAAGGATCGGGTGTTGACTCCGGTTAACTCCGATTCAACAACCTAGTGGTATTTTCGGGACTGACAAAGGGAAAAGGGGGCTTTGGTGGCCATCCCTAGAGCCCTGTGTACAATTGGACCCTCTGCTATAAAGGTAAAGTTTATTATTATTTACTTAGCCTGTCAGAAAAAAACTAATTTTCCTTTTACGCTAAGCTAATGTTCGTTCCACAGTCTGGCTTCTCTTAACGTTGACGGTAACGTTAGCGCTTTAGCATGACTCTGGTGTGGAACTATTAGCCAATGCTAAGTTGAACAACTCTGCTTTTCTTTTAGTAATTGGTTACAGGTAGTTACATTTTCACTAGTTAACTTGCTAGGCAACATGATAGGCGATGTGAAGACATACTTTTAAATTGGCTAGTTAAATAGCTCGCTACTTGTTTGCAACGCTGTGTGCACTGGCAATTTGGTATGATGCCTTACAGCTGGTTCGTTTAGCTCACCAGCCAGCCGGTGCGGACTGGCTTGGAAGATGCCTTGCCAAATATTGGCTAATGGTAATCTAAAAGAGTTAATTACCTTTTGTCGAGGTAGGCAAACAAGCAACAGTTATTTAACTAGCTGCTACAGAGGACATATAAGTTTACACATTTGCTAACCAAGCAAATTATCTAACAGTAACTAGCTAACGAGTGATGGTTATGTAAGCTAATGTCACTGATAGATAAATTAGCCAATTTAAATGCAACCTGTGACAATAGCTGAGCTAGCCAGAATCTTTCGTGGTTTAAAATTAATGAACATGTCACTCTTTGACGACTAAGGTTACCGAGATGTTGGTTAGCTAGTTATTGTTCCGAAATTAACCGTATGTATTTTAAAAGTTCATTCTATTTATTGTCTGAATGTGTCATCCTCCTGAGACATGTATGTCATGCAACTCCTAGAAATCTGATTAAATATGTGGCCTTTGATTTCCTGTTGCCTCGCCTCTTCTCAGTGTATCCTCTATCTGGCTGACTTTTTTGTAAGTGTAAATAATAACCTTTAGCAATGTTCCAGTTCAGAGATAACACAATGTTTGTGGCGACCTGTGCTGCCTTCGTTTGCTTTTATGCTGTCGTGTTAAATGTGAAATTGTAAAGAGCGTGTCTCGTTTTTTTAGGTCTGCTGGGTGTGAACCCGCAACAGAAGTGTGTCCTGTCCTGCTGGGACTCATTGGAGGATGCTTGTCAACTTTACTGGTACTGTGCCTCTCTGCTCGGCCGATCACCGCCTCCAGTAGCACCATGAGTGGTAGCCCGGGCAGGATCGACTGCAGACGCCTCCTTAAATCCTCCAAATGATATGATAGTAGCCACCTGGATTGCATTCTGTGCCAGCAGAAGCCTTGCGCGGGTTCTGCGACTCACCGTAGAACAGCTGCACACGCTACAGTTTTGGCAGACCCTCGGGGCCACCGGAACCATGGGGAACAGCTGTGTATGCAGAGAGGACAGTGACGTGGAGGACGCATCCGCGCCCCGGGGGCGGCTGAGGCGCGGCGACCACACCACCGTAGAGACGACGGATGCCCGGGGCAGCCGCCCACGGGACCCGGTTAGGCCGCCCAGACGTGGCCGAGGTCCACATGAGCCTCGACGAAAAAAGCAAAACGTTGACGGCTTAGTACTTGATACATTAGCCGTTATTAGGACTCTGGTTGACAAGTAAGTAGGAGTTTTACAATTCTTGTAGATGCCTGCGAGTTTGGGCTTTGCTTGCATATTGTTGAATAGTGGTGTCAAACATTAACCTGTGTTGAGAGGCCATGTCCTAGAGCTAATGCACACTGTGGTGTGCTTAAGAAAGGGAACAGAAGATCCCTTACTTTTCTTTGGCTATTTGATAAACTATCAATCTTGCTTGACACAATGATGCTTGCAAGTTTGGCATCAGCTAAGAAAGCCATGAAAGCAGAAGTTAAGATAAGCATGTTCCCCTAACCTTACAGTTATTGTTGAGGAGATTACAGGGTCCTCTGTTTAAGGGTTAAGGTTGGTCTAGTCTGGTTGATGAATTGCTGGTGGTGGCTCAGTGTTTTGGTTGCAAATGCCTACTTCTTTTCTTACTGTCACAGTTTCTGCCCTTGCTGTCAATCAGGATTTTAGTGGAAGTGAATGTGTCCTGCTTCCTTAGTGAAGAAGTGCTGAACTACAGATGAGAGAGAGAGAGCGAGAGAGAGAGAGAGAGAGAATATGATACACATACAGAAAGAAAGGAGTGTTTCTCCTGCGCTGCACGTGGAGACTCCACTGCACCAGAGCCACACCCACTGAGAGCTGTGCTGCCTGGGTTTAGCAGGGAGTGGGGTGATGAGGAGATGAAGATCCCCAGCCTTCCCTCACTTGTTTAGAGAAGGGAAATTACTTATTTACTTACTTATTACTTAAATAATTATTTATTTATTTATTTATTTATCTATCTATCTATCTATCTATCTTTCTGTGGTTATGGGATTTGGCAGACACCTTTGTCCAAAGTCCTTACACACACACACTCATTGCAGAAGCTCCTCAAAATGAATTGCCCGAGCAGTATAGCTATGTCAACCGACCGGCTCCTTAAAACACATGCATTGCATTCAAGCGCTCTTGGCTGACAGTGTTTTTGTTCCTTCCTGTTACACATTATCTCTACACCCTCCCACACTGACACCTGCAGAAGAAGCAGCCTGATATCCACTGGCCAATAGCTGGGAATCTGTCACATCTGTGCCCTCCTCCATCAGATGTATGCATCCCACGCTTGATTTGCAGTATCTTTTCTCTGACATTTGCATCATGCCTGCGCAAACAGAGTGCTAATCATGGCAGATATTTATTCAGTTTCAGTTTCACCTCAGATGTTTTTTTTTACGTATAATTATTATTTATTTCCGTGATCGCTCCTCTCTCTCTCTCTCTCACACACACACACACACAGAGAGAGACTTCATTTCTCTGTGATGTGAGTGTTGTAAGTTACTCTTAAACTGGTCCTAGTATTCTGAAGTTTTGTGTTCAGACTCTTCAGACGTTGCATTATGTGTTGGTGGATCTTGCTTTGAGGTGTATATATGGCACCTTTGTTGGTTACTGTACATTAACCAGTAATGGTCATTACATTTCATTCAATTTACTGTGCTTAACTGCTTTTCGGGATCCATAAAATGTTCTCATAAAAGTATTGTAATCTCCTGAAAACAAACATGTTTTTAAGCTATGGTTTTGGGCTGTGGTTTCTGTGAAGTGTCTTTGTGGACAAAAGGCGCTGTGTAATCCGAATGGTAGTGTATGAAATTTAAATGAAGAGAATTGAATTGAATGCTAAGAGTAGCCTCGGGATACTCTCCAACAATCCTAGGCCCGTACATCACGTGGGTGAAAATAAGCATCACTCCCAATGCTTTCTTGTTGGACTGCCTGTCCTTTCCTCTCCGTGCCCTGAGGCATCCCTGAACCCTGCTTGCTCACCCAGCTGTTATCACACCTAGCTATTTAAACAACCCTGTTGCTCACTGGTTGCGGATATAGCCCAACCCAGAATCGGTGTAGGAGAGAGAACCTAAACCCAGAGAGATAACAGTAGAAAGTGTGCATGTGTGCGTGCATGTGTGTGTGTGTGTCTGTGTTTGTGTGAGACGGACAGTGTATGCCGCGGCCTTAATTGCCCCAGCAGTGTGTGTGTCCCTCTGGCTGGAGCTGGAGCTGGAGCTGGAGTTAGTGAACAGATTTACAGCCCAGGCTCCAGACCCCAGTCTGAGAGATGGATAGCCAGGCCAAGCCCTGGAGACAGATTGGCAGTAGTGACAGGCAGCAACAGGGGATCTCTCTCTGTCTCTCTCTCTCTCTCTGTCTCTCTCTCTCTATCTATCTATCTATCTATCTATCTATCTATCTATCTATCTCTGTCTCTGTCTCTGTCTCTGTCTCTGTCTCTGTCTATCTCTATCTCTCTCTCTCTTTCTCTCTTTGTCTGTCTCTATCTTTATTGTCTTATCCCTCATCAACTTAATAATTACCCCTTACACTACATGCAAAAATGTACAGATGTATGTAGATAAAGTACAGACTGCACTGTGCAGGAAGACCATAATACAGGCCATGAACAGACCATAGCAATTCAAGGTTGTTATAGTTATACTATTATTAGAACTATGAGAACTATTGTAATGAATATTAACTAAAGTTCCTCTTGTCCTGACTCTCTCCCCAACACAGACAGAAATTGAGAATGCGGCGTATTGAATGGTTTGTGTTGATTTACAGCACTCAAGAAAACTCCCACTCCATTCAGAATGAGGTCTTACACAGTTTAGAAGGAGCAGCAGAGGCCCAGTGGTCTCCCCAACATTCCATTCAGAAACATTTGTGTGATTCTGTGTAGATGCCGCCGATATTGGCCGGGTTTCCCAAAATTGTTAAGAAGCTCTTAAGTGCTAAGAACTTCTTAGGAGCGTTGCAAGAATGTTCTAAGAACGCTCCTAAGAAGTTCTTAGGACTTAAGAGCTTCTTAACGATTTTGGGAAACCCGGCCATTAAGTGGTGACTTCACATGATCTCCTCTTGAGTGAATCGTAACAAGCGTTTTTCCCTTTGATCTGTCCACCAGTGACCAGGAGCCACCGTACTCCATGATCACACTACACGAGATGGCAGAGACCGGTGAGTTCAGAGGCAAAACCTCCGTCATACTTCTTAAGCCCTAGTCACATATGAAGAAAAGTTGAGACCATTGTAACTTTGTCACGCCACATTTCGCATTGCCAGTAGTTATTTCACCTGTAATCGCTGGACAACATTGACATTACATGGCCCCTTGTTAGCCGCTTGCGGTCTGAATGAGGCTTTGTCCTCATTGTTCAGTCATGTTTGTCTTGTGTCTTTTCCAATGGGTATTCTAAGAACTTGGATTTGTGACCAGCCTGGGTAGGTTGGCAAATCTTCTAATGGCTCCGTTCTCCCTGCTACACAAAGCCATAGGGTTCTTCTATTAGGCAGTTGTCAACTGAGGTTCTTGGAATACCCCTCTGGTCTAGCTTTGCTTTCCAGTCGGTTTTTATTTGTTTGTTTATTTTTGCTTCAACCCTGCACGTGTTTACTTTGCCCCAGGATGTTCTGATTAGATAAAAGTGATCTAAGGCTCAGTAGGAGCAGCTGTCTAGGGCAGGCTATGGGTATCTGTAATGTGTTTCAGTTTGATTCAGCCTGTTCTTCTTCATGTTGGTCACAATAATGCAAAACAGAGTAACAAGAGCTAAATAGGGACCGTAGGAGGCAGTAATGGAGGCGGTCTCAGGGGATGACTACCTCAGAAAACCCCCACACGCATGGGCGCTAAACAACAACAACAACAACCGCCCTGCGGTGGTGACAGAATCCCCTCCGTGAAGAGGAAGCACATTAATGGAATCCTGTCAGTTTTCAGGGGATTTAATTCCTAATTTCTGGCGATGAGCCTCTGCTGTAAACCTCGCTGGCTTATTCACCTTTCGTTCACCCCCACGCCCTAATCTCATTATATAAATAGATAGTCTTTATTTGTGCGAGACACCCGAGCATGGGCCTGTGGCACCCCCTTTGTGCGGAGGCCGAGCCAGAGGGCACGCCTGCCTTTCCCCTGTGTGGGCAAGATGATGATGATGATGATGGTGATGACGATGCAACTTCCGTGGGTTCACTGCTGCTTCCCAGAGAGGGCAGGGCTTGGCATGGGGTACTCTCTGGGTGTTAACAACTGCAGCTCTGCCTCTCTCGTCTCTCCCCCTCACCCCCTCCTTCCTGCCAGCTGCACTGCCCATGCCCGTGCCCGGGGTGGTGTAGTGTTGACCGTTTAGAAGTGTTTCTGTTTGTTAGGGGTGGGGACTTGTTGGAACTGCAGAATGCAGAATGAGTTGGGTGGGTCTGCTGTTCTTGAGGAGTGGCTTCGAGGGAGGGGGAGATGGATGATTTTGATGTTGGCACACACACACACACACACACACACACACCACACCAGACCACACCACACCACACCGCACAATGAAGTACTCAGATCAGGACAATTTCACTTACTGGTTCGGTTCTTTGAGCTTTTCCTTTTTCTTTGTGTGTGCACTGCCTTTGTTCCTGCAGCACAGCAGGTGGAAGAACATGATGATAATAGCGAAGTCACAGGGTCGACTCCAAGGAAACACACTTCCTGAGGGAGTGTGTACATTACCTGTGTTTTCAGTCAGCACTTCTGGTTGAAACATCTGCCTCAAGCATTAATGTATTTGTTCGTATGCAACGCAGCTCACACTTCTGAGTGTAGCCTACGGCCGTGCTGTTGCCAATGTATAAAGAGTCCATTTATCAGAACCCTGAAGCAAGTAACTAGATTCCAGCCCCCCCCCTGGCTTGGAATTACGAAACCACAGATGTTGTATGGCGATTGGTGATTCATCTTTTTTAGTCTTTTTGTTTTTCTTTGTGCATAGTGACTCATGGCAGCCTCATGTGAAAAACCCACCTTCCTCTTGTTACATGAACATATCATCATCTCGTGCATAAAAGAGTGAGAGAAAAAAAAATAGAGGCGCCATTTATTGACCGATTGCTGTTCTCTTCCTGTGCCTTTGTCTCTCCCTCTCCCTCTCCCTCCCACGCGTGCGACCCGGCCCACAGATGACGGCTGGCTGGAGGTGGTCCAGTCTCTGATCCGGGTCATTCCTCTGGACGACCCACTGGGGCCTGCTGTGATCACGCTGCTGTTGGACGAGTGCCCTCTGCCAACCAAAGTGAGTCGCTGCCACTAGCATGTGTGCAAACCGGCACACTAGTTATTCCACCTTAAGTCTTTTGTGTTAATAATTCTTTATTGCTTTCTTTTTATTTTTTATTTTATTATTATTACTATCATTATTATTATTACTCTTTGCTCATCTATGCTTTTATCTGCTATTACTGTTTGGTTTTTGTTTATGTAAAGCACATTGAATGACCTCTGTGTATGAAATGCGCTATATAAATAAACTTGACTTGACTTGACTTGACATCACAAGCTCAAGCCAACATAACCAGATGTGCACACATCCATCCATACATACAGTGCCTATAGAAAGTCATCATACCCTTTTGAAATAGTTACTTTTTTTGTCTTACAGCCTGAAATCAAAACCCATTTTAAAAAAAATCTTTTCCAGTTTTATTAACAAATTTAGCTGTGCAACATCAAAATAATGAAAAAAAAGTAAACAGTTCTGAAAATTAATAAAAAATGAAAAACTAGAATAACAGGGTTGGAAAAGTCATCATACCCCTGACTTAATACTTTGTAAAGCTTCCTTTTGCTTTCATTACAGCCATCAATCTGTTTGGATATGTCTCTATTATAGCTTTGCACACCTAGATAGGGGAATATTTGCCCAATTTTCCGTACAGAAATGTTAAAATTTAGTCAAATTCTGTAGGGAATGGTGATGGACTGCTCTCTTCAAGTCAATCCACATATTTTCTATAGGATTTAAGTCAGGGCTCTGACTTTGCCACTCAAGGATATTCACCATCCTATCCTTAAGCCACTGCTTTGTTCTTTTGGCAGTATGTTTAGGATTATTGTCGTGTTGGAAGGCGAATGACCTCCCCATCCTCAGCTGTCTAGGAGAGGGACGCAGGTTTTCCTTAAGAATGTGGGTGTACTTGGCAGCATCCATTTTCCCTTCTATCCTGACCAATTGCCCAGTTCCCGCTGAAAAGAAACATCCCCACAACATAATGTTGCCCCCACCATGCTTCACACTAGGTATGGTGTGTTTTGGGTGGTGTACTGTGTTGGTTTTCGCCAAACATTGCGCTTGGAGTTCAGTGCAAAAACACATCTGGAATATTCTGCTACCATGTGGAAAAAGCTTATATGGTCAGATGAGACTAAGATCGAACTTTTTGGAGACTAGAATTGAAGTTTTTGGACTGAGCTCCAGGCGCTAACCAAACACAGTATACACACCCAAACACACCCAAAACACACCATACCTACTTTGAAGCATGGTGGGGGCAACATTATGTTTTGGGGATGTTTCTCTTCAGCGGGGACTGGGCAATTGGTCAGGATAGAAGGGAAAATGGATGCTGCCAAGTACACCAAAATTCTTGAGGAAAACCTGCGTCCCTCTCCTAAACAGCTGAGGATGGGGAGGTCATTCGCCTTCCAACACGACAAAAATCCTAAACATACTGCCAAAAGAACAAAGCAGTGGCTTAAGGATAGGATGGTGAATATCCTTGAGTGGCAAAGTCAGAGCCCTGACTTAAATCCTATAGAAAATATGTGGATTGACTTGAAGAGAGCAGTCCATCGCCATTCCCTACAGAATTTGACTAAATTTTAACATTTCTGCACGGAAAATTGGGCAAATATTCCCCTATCTAGGTGTGCAAAGCTATAATAGAGACATATCCAAACAGATTGATGGCTGTAATGAAAGCAAAAGGAAGCTTTACAAAGTATTAAGTCAGGGGTATGATGACTTTTCCAACCCTGTTATTCTAGTTTTTCATTTTTTATTAATTTTCAGAACTGTTTACTTTTTTTTCATTATTTTGATGTTGTACAGCTACATTTGTAAATAAAACTGGAAAAGATTTTTTTTTAAATGGGTTTTGATTTCAGGCTGTAAGACAAAAAAAGTAACTATTTCAAAAGGGTATGATAACTTTCTATAGGCACTGTACATACATACATCAATTACATATATATTTCCAGATGAACGCATTCACTAATATGTACTGGCATGTAGACATACAGATTTACCGTACACTCATCCATACATGCATCAATTGCGTGCACATTCACAGATGAACACATGCTCTAATACACTACTGTTCAAAAGTCTGGAATCATTTAGAATTTTTTTTCGTCATTAATGTTGTAAATGACTGTTGTAGAAAGAAATGGCTAATCTTTTATGCAGTATCTACATACGTATATACTGTAGATTGCCAATATCAACAACCATTTATCCAATGTTCCAAAGGCATATTCTGTTCACTAATCTTTTATCATTTTAAAGGATTACTTCTTAGATTAGAATCATTTCTTGAATTTCCCCTTGGGGATCAATAAAGTATCTATCTATCTATCTATCTAAGGGCTTTTAAAAGAAAACATTGCAATTGAGAACCATTTTGCAATTATTTAAGCACATAACGTCATCTGAAAACTGCTGCCCTGATTAAAAAGAAAACGATGCGAATGATCTCAGCCGGTATTCTGTCTAGAATGGAATGGAATGGAAATTTCTAAGTGATCCCAAACTTTTGAACGGCAGTACACACACACACACACACACACACACACAGATATACACACACACATGCACTGCTCTGCGTCTTATGCTACCATGTTGTCTTTCTCCCTCAGTTTCCCTCCCTCCTCTGTTTCCTCCCCCCCCCACCTTACCCTTGTCTTTGTCTGTGTCTTCCCTGCTCTTTGACATAATGGTTCGCTCACATATGCAAACATACTCTCATAAGCACACATACTCTTCACTCGCGTGTGCACTCTCTTGCTCTCTGTCCTTCCCTCCCTCTTAGAAACACACACACACACACACAAACACTGCGTTGAGTCATCAGTGCTTTCTTTTGTCTCGGTACAGCTCATCCCTGTAGCGTCCGTGCTCAGCTGTCATGCTTAGTGGCAGCCCATTTCATAACTGCCCATTTCAGAGAGAAGGAGAGGGAGAGAGAGAGGAAGAGAGAGAGGGAGAGAGAGAGAGAGGGAGGGAGAGAGAGAAAAGTTAGCCTCTGATGAAGCCTGTGGGTTTGCCCCCGGCTTCCTACTGTATGCGACGGCTCCTCCGTGGGTCTTTGGAAAGAGGGAATTACAGCCTTCATCTGTCACCCACAGAATTGTATTGTTTGGCAGCCCACTGGAGAATGGGTTCTCTAGTCAGTAAATGCATGTTGAAGTGTGTGTGTCAGTGTGTCTGAGAGGGAAATAGTGGGTGGGGGAGCAGGGAAGAGAGAAAGAAAGAGAGGGTGAGTGGGAAGGAGACAGAAAGAGAGGGAAAGGGAGGGATAGAGAGAGAGAGAGGCGGATGTCACATTAGGTTAGTGCATATGGTGTATGTAGTCAGTCTGACTGTTTGCGCCTTTGTCTAAGCGTGTGTGCGTGACCTGGCTTGACTTTTCTGTCCCTTCCGTTCCCTTCCCAGGATGCTTTGCAGAAGCTGTCAGAGATGCTGAGCTTGAGCTCAGCTGTGGCGCGTCAGGATGCACTCATCCCTGCCAAACACCGCAACACCACCGCTGTGCTGGGCTGCCTGGCCGAGAAACTCGCCGGTGAGTGACGCGCACACACACACAGAGAGAGACTGTTGTGCTTGGTTGCCTGAAACCATAGTCATAGTCACACACACACACACACACACACACACACACACACACACACACCTGTATGACTGTATGGTGGATGCTTAATACACATGTGAAAGACACACACACACACACACACACGCACACACACACTGTTGTGCTTGATTGCCTAGCGGAGAAACCATAGAGCCATAGTGACACACACACACACACACAGATACACACCGGTATGGCTGTATGAATGCTTAACACACATGTTGAGACACTTAAATTACCAACTTGCCCTAGCAAGGGCACATGCTTACGAAACAGCCTCTTTCCCCATCTACCTGCCAACGACATTGCAAAATACTCTCTCTTCCCCTTTCACTCGTTCACATTCTAGCTGGAGTTTTTTCCCTGGCTGGCTTTCCCTGTTTCTTGTCAGGAATGTGCCCCCTCCCCTCCCCACCATTTTTTAAAGTATGTGATGTCATCGTATATCACCATCAGCACTGACGTGTGGGCAGCCCTGATGACCTGAGAGAGGTCTACTATTCCCGCCCCCCCCCCCCCACCCACTACAGCCTCCATTCCTGACATTCTCCTCTTCCCTGTCCCATCCACCTCTGCTGCTCTCCCTGTTGTTGTGAATGAAGTTAAGGGGCAGAAGCCTGTCCCTTGCTCTCTCTACCTCAGCAGCAGCAGCAGCTGCCTCAATCGTGGCCTTGTTCACACACCATCCTACCGGCTACCTCTCCTCTGACCTGGGCTCTGGCGGCCACATTGAGCCTTTAGCTCCAGGAAAAAAACACGCACGCGGACACACACGGACGGACATCACACAGACGACACACACACAGACGGACACACACACACACACACACACACACACACACACGGACGGACACACACACACACACACACACGGATGGACACACGGACGGACGGACGGACGGACGGACACACATGACGGACACCTCAAACCCTAGCTTCCTTCCTCTTCTCAGGCTGACTGCATAGCTGCCATCAGCTAGATGAAAACCCCAGAGTCAGGTCCCCTTTCTTTGCTGTGCTGTCACAGCTCTCACCCCAGATGCACCACACACACACACACACACACACACACACACGGACGGACACACACACACACACACACACGGATGGACACACGGACGGACGGACGGACGGACGGACACACATGACGGACACCTCAAACCCTAGCTTCCTTCCTCTTCTCAGGCTGACTGCATAGCTGCCATCAGCTAGATGAAAACCCCAGAGTCAGGTCCCCTTTCTTTGCTGTGCTGTCACAGCTCTCACCCCAGATGCACCACACACACACACACACACACACACACACACACACACACACACACACACACACACACACACACACACAGACACACACACACAGACACACAGACAAAATGTTTTGCTACCGCCACTCCCTTTGTTGACCCTTTGTATCCTAGAAGTTTTCTGTTGTGTACATCAAATTCAGTGTTTATATGAAACATCAAATCCAGTTATAATAGATAATTTGTTGGTTTCTTTTACAATAATAACATGGCCATGTGTTGTGATAACATGGTGTAATAACATGATCATGCATCTGTTTGTTTCAGGCCCCGCCAGTATAGGCCTCCTCAGCCCTGGAACCCTGGAGTACTTATTGGAGAGTCTGGTAAGGCATGAACACATTACATTACATTACATTACCAGACATTACATTACCGTTACATTTTTTTTACATTTTTTTAAAGATTATTTTTTTGGGCTTTTTTATGCCTTTAATTGGACAGGACAGTAGAGAGTATGACAGGAAACGAGCAGGAGAGAGAGTAGGGGTGGGATCCGGAAAGGACCACGGGGCGCGAATCGAACCCGGGTCGCCGGCGTGCGGCGCCACGGCTGGGGCCACATTACCGTTACATTTAGCAGACACTTTTTTTGCCCAGAGTGACTCACATATTTCAAGGGGCTACATTGTCCCCAGAGCAACTTGCGTGTTGCTCAAGGGCACAACGGTGGAAGCTGGGAATTTAACCTTGAACTTTCAGGTAACCCAGCTGCTTAACCACTACTCACTACACCGCCCCCAATAAAAAAAAATGTACCGTAATGTAATGTAAATAAACAGAAACAGCAAACTATTTTCCTTCTGTATACAGTCAGTCTCTCCCTAAATGTGGCCATAGAGCTGTCCTGAGTTGAGAGTTCACAGTAGACTAGAATGAAAATGACCAGTGAGCCACTTCAGCGTAGCTCCAATAAGTTGTTTTGCTGCTACATCATAGCATAAGCATAGATCGTGTTTCAGTAGTGAAATATTAAACCTCCAGATTGAACGCTCAGTGAAAAAGTAAATGTGACCCTGCAAAGCGAAACCAGTCACTTTGGTAACATTTACAAAATTAAGGTATAGTGCTCACATGAACGACCATAAACTAAGCTTTCCAACGATATGTATATCGAGTTTATTACACAAACTATCGTTAAGATAACCGCATCCAAAGTTGACATGGTTCTCCCGTCACGATATGCCAGAAGAGGAGAAATCAGCTTTTTAAGCGGTGTGGACAACGGGAATGACTGCTAATGTGTTGAATCTTCACCGCGTTTAACAGTCAAAACTTATGTTTTTCCGTGAAATGAGTTCACAATATGAAACTGTAGACTGTAGACTGAAGTATGCGAAAATGTGAAATTCAGCATTTTAACCCGGAAGTTTGTTTATTGTGGATTTTCCCAAAATCACATGGTGCGCAAAGCGACTGATTTCGCTTTGCAGGGTCACAAATAGGTTTCACTTGTTTTTTCTCTGTAAGTCTTTAGTTCACATACATAAATAGTATTCAACATTTTCTTTGTAGTTTGTATATATTTTTTATTTAATGTGTGTGTGTGTGTGTGTGTGTTCCAGAGCTCAGAAGCACATCCCACTGTTATGCTCTTTGCTTTGATCGCGTTGGAGAAGTTCTCCCAGACAAGTAGGTCTTTGTTCATCCATTTACTATGAAATCAATGTATTCAATACAGGGTTCCCACGGGTCTGGGAATATCAGGAATATCATGGAAATTTGATGAAGTCTATTCCAGAGACTGAAAGTCAGGGAATTATATAATTTGTAGGGCAAAGTCATGGAATATCAGGGGATTTTGTTGTAGGAGTTTAAAATTGACATGCACTAAAATACATTCATGCAAATATATTTCCTCGCAGAATTGGTGGATATCTGGTAATTAGCTTCATTGCTTGCTTGAGTGCTTGTGCTTAGCCCAACTTTGTTTATTCTATGCCCATGTATTCATTCTAAAAAAAAAAAGTAAAAGATTTTTGAATGCTAAGCAACTAGACATCTCTAGTTAGAATATTGTATGATTCATTCTATAGTAGGTCATGGAAATGCAGGTTTTTCTTCAGGAAATGCCATGAAATTTTACATCTGACTTAGAGTGGGAACCCTGTCAATGTCTTCACAATCGAACAGGTTTGAGGTTTAAATACCCATGTGTGTGTGTGTGTGTGTGTGTGTTCGTTCATGCGTGCGTCTCAGGTGAAAACAAGCTCACGGTGTCAGAGTCGTGCATCAGTGATCGTCTGGCGGTACTGGAGTCATGGGCGGATCACTTGGACTACCTGAAGCGGCAGGTCGGATTCTGTTCCCAGTGGAGTCTGGACAACCTGTGTGAGTATGCACACCGACGCCACTAGTTCCACCCACTCGGCATTGAATGTCTGAAACTCAGTCACAGCGTCAGGTCCAGACAATCATACGCCATCTGATTAGCAGCTGAAGCCACACAATCACAGATTCTGAAGGGCTGCTACTTAAGTATCAGTATTGCGTATATTGTAAATGGTAAATGGACTGATTTTATACAGCGATTTTCTTTTTTAATTTTATTTTTTTTCCCCAACTCCTGCAAGCATTTTCATGCCTCACATTCACTCATTGCGATGGTGGAGGCTGCCATGCAAGGCACCAACCTGCTCATCGGGAGCACTGGGGTTAAGTGTCGTGTTCAAGGACACTTAAATAGTGTCGGGAGGAGTTGGTACCTGAATGCGGATGCTGCAGACGCCTGCCCCACCGCTCCCCACCTTAATCACTTGTTCCGCCTTAATCACACTAGCTAACTTGGAAATGAGGTTCGATGTCCAAAATTCCAAACTACCCCTTTAAAACCCATAAAGAAAGTCAAGGGAGGAACTTATGAGATGCTATGACTATGAGCCGGTCTGCTTTCCAACTTTGTTTAGATGATGTTATAGAGGCTGACTTACAGGCTTGTACATGGTGGCAATACTGGAGTTTTGCTGAAGAGGAAACTACCAGCCAGTGACTCAGTATTGCATGATATTTTAAAGTGTTGTTAAATGCATAGCTAGGTAGGATCTGATTGCTAGCTAGCTTCATAGAATGTTTATTGGGGAAAGAGGTTAAAGCAATAGTTCGGAATTTTGGACATAGGACCTCATTTCCAACTCAGTCTGGGTAATATAGGTCGGTGAAGACCATTTTCAGTGAATTTCTGCCCTTCCTATGAGTTGCAGCGTTCATCTCGTGCTAATCTGGTGCCAAGATAACGCAAGTCAACGGTAACATCCAGCCTGCCACTGAAAACACTCCACAGAACACCCGAAACAAATACATTTTAACGTCAGACTATCGATGCACATGCCTAGTGTTGATAGAATCATGTTAGAAATAAAACGAACCTTGCATCGCATTGCAATAGCCTACTTTGTTCCCTGTATGGCAGTGGCGGATTGATATTGAGAAACTAGTCCCTCAAAATGTAATAAATCATTGAGTTGCAAGGTTAGTTTTATTTCTAAAATTATTCTATCAACACGGACTTGTATATCGATAGTCCGACGATTTAATTGACTTGTCTCGGGTGTGCGGTGGAGTGAGTAAGACTGTTGTTGATGTCAGACTGATGTTACCGTAGAAATGTGTTAGCTCAAAACCAGCGTTAGCAAAGGGGGACGCTGCAACTGAAGGAAGGGGCTAAACGCGATAAAAAACGGTCTCCACCGACCTATATCACCTCGGTAAAGTTGGAAATGAGGTCCTATGTCCAAAATTCCGAACTATTCCTTTAATGTGTTTTGTTGCGGATTGCGATTCAGCCTGTGTATTCCATCTGTTTGTATGTATTACAGTATATTAAATAATTGGACTTCCTGATTTTCTGATTAGAATTGGCAGCAGGAATGACTTTTTTTGTGATAAGGGCATTCTGGAATTCATGTGAACATGAGTCATGTGGACAGACTGGGTCATTAGTCATTCATGCTAAAGCCACAGAACATGACAACGACAACATTTGCTTTTCAGGCCCAAGTATCAGTCTCATTGAACTTTGAGCTTTCTCAGCTTTTGTTTCATGGAACCTTTTGACCTTTTGTTCACTTGTCTCATTGAGGTTTTTTCCTGAGGTTCAGTATTAATGATAACAGGGAGAATAGTCATACCGGTAATGGCGTTACTTTGTGATGTGTACATGCGTTTTTAAGGAGGTCTAATACAAACAGTAGTGAATGGCCGTGGTTACGGCCATGGGTTTGTCCCAGCAGTCAGGTGGTCCTGGAAGTGCTAGCTCTACCTCGTTTGCGCTGCACCCATGTTGGCATGGAATTTCCCCAGGATTCACAGACAAACATCCCCTTTACGCCATGTTGTGTAACACTCACACATATGTGTGATGAATACCATTGTGTATCCATGCAGTCTATGGGGAAAAAGAGTATCAGTATGCAGTTTATGGGGCATCTTTCTTCTAGCCTTTACATTTTCTCTTTCTGTTTCTTGGTATTGTGCTCTTCCCTGAATTTCCCCACAGTTGTGTGCTACTTGAGCCTAGTAAACCTTTAAATATGACTTTTCGCCATCACAACTCACTGACTGACTGCTGTTTCACGTCACCTCGCTGATTAGTTGTTTTTGATGGACAAATGTGACCCTGTAAAGCGGAACCAGTCGTTTCGGTAAAATTTATTAAATTAAGTTATTGTGCTCACGTGAACGGCCATAAACTAAGCTTTCCAACGATATGTATATCGAGGGTATTACATAAACTATCGCTAAGATAACCGCATCCAAAGTTGACATGGTTCTCCTGTCACGATATGCCAGAAGAGGAGAAATCACCTTTTTAAGCGGCGCATGCACAACGGGAATGACAGCAAATGTGTTGAATCTTCGCCAGGTTTAACAGTCAAAACGTATGTTTTTCCGTGAAATGCGTTCACGATATGAAACTGTTGACTGTATACAGTCGAATTATGCGAAAATGTGAAATTCAACATTTTAACCCGGAAGTTTGTTATTGTTGATTTTCTCAAAATAACGTTGTGGTCAAAACGACTGATTTCGCTTTGAATGGTCACAAATGTGTAATGGGCGCATGACCACTAGTTTGTGCACCGCAAATAAGTCTCCAGGATGCAAATTGTGTATAAATTAGGTCAGCATGTCAAAGCCCGTAGCTGTGAAGAAGCCCAACTTTCAGCACACAAAACGGCCATATGTTGTATAACAGCCATAGCAAATAAACCATGTCCTGGAGGTGTGGAAAGAAGGAGGAGAGCAACTTCTTACACATAATGCCTTTTATGTGTTTTTCTGTTCCCCACCCCTCCCCACTTGTTTTGGGGCGGTGGTAGTTTAGTGGTAAAGGAGCTGGGCTAGCATACAGTAGCCTGAAAGTTGTCGGTTCAATTCCCAGCTTCTACCGTTGCGCCCTTGAGCAAGGCACTTAACACCAAGTTGCAATATAATGACAATGTAAACCCTTGTAATATAGTTGACTTATGTTAGTCAATTTGGATGTAAAAGTGTATGCTTAATGTAATGTAATGAAATATTTTGTTTTTCCTGCCAACGGCTGCTGTAGTCCTGAAAGAGGGTCGTCAGTTTACATACGAGAAGGTCAACCTGAGCAACATCAACGCCATGCTGAACAGCAACGACGTCAGCGAGTATCTGAAGATCTCGCCCAGCGGTCTGGAGGTGCGACACACTCCCGTCACCACTGATAACATTTCACATCCTCACTGATGACATTTCACATCCTCACATCTTCGGAGGAAATTGTGTTGAAAACCTTATGAGGATATTGTGAAAGTCCCCGTCATTCATTCACTTCACTGGCAGAAAGACACACTCTTGTGGTCAGATCCCTTAATTGTTTTTTTTTTCTCTCTCTCTCTCCCTCACACTTTCTTTACCACCCTCCCCCTCCATTCTCTGTCTCGCCTTTCTGGTCTCTTCTCTCATGCACCCTCTAAGGCTCGCTGTGATGCCTCCTCTTTCGAGAGCGTCCGCTGCACGTTCTGCGTGGACTCTGGCATCTGGTACTACGAGGTCACGGTCATCACCTCTGGGGTCATGCAGATCGGCTGGGCCACCAAGGACAGCAAGTTCCTCAACCACGTACGGCCCCTCCTGACATCATGCCTCCAACCACTGACCTTTAGACCATCATCCAGTAGAATATACACCAGAAACTCCAAGACACACACAGTTACCGTAATTTCCTGACTATTAGCCGCGGCTTATACATTGATTTTGCTACATTTCTTCAGCTATGAGGTTAATACACAGGGGGCAGTTAATATGGTATTAATATGGTTTTGTTTCTTTTAACTTGCATAAAACACAGTCCTGCGGCTTATACACAATGCAGCTAATACACAGGAAATGACTGTAAACTCACATCCATACGTAGTGTGTATAATGCTCATGCATATGTTTGTGTGTTTTGACAGGAGGGCTATGGGATTGGGGATGACGAGTACTCGTGTGCTTATGATGGCTGCAGGCAGCTGATCTGGTACAACGCTCGCAGCAAACCTCACTCCCACCCCTGCTGGAAAGAAGGTCAGTCTTCACCACTCACAGACTCAACACTACTGACATGTGTGCCAGGGATGGGAATTAAATATATTGTCCACTTGCGCTGATTTGAGATTTTGGAGTCCACCAGCCACACTGTGAGGGGAGAGATGTGAGGGATAAATCGTGCCGATTTGAAGTTGAGGTTCTCAACTTCAAATCAGCGCGATTTGCCCTTGGGATCAACAAAGTATCTATTTGTCTATCTATCTATCTTATAGGCTACTGGTGCCTATAAGGGTGGATATTTCCCCTTTCACTGCTTTTATAAATGGAATCATGATCAATTTAATTTGGCCTAGTTTGTTTTAACAATTAATTACAAAAATCCCCTTTTTAATGTCAGTGCCTATGAAAATTCGACCGGATCTGACTGTATATTTGTGGTATGCTAGCGCAATCTATTTACCCGTCACAGTGGCTGGTAAGTTCCTCAAATTCACCGGCCGGTACACAATTGCTAGTTTCCATCGCTGCTGTTTTCAGCTAGTCCACACCTTTTCCTAACATGCTGCTTGTTGGCTTGTGTCTGTTATTTGTTGTGTAACAGGTTTTTAATCCGGTGTTAAATAAAGGTGGATTTAGTGGGTGTAAAAGTTGACACCGGTGCTGAAATGACAGTAATGGTGTAATGGCACACATCCTTCTTGGAAGGAGGAACCCTTTTATTTCTCTCTTGGGAAAAACACACACACACACACGCATGCACACGCGCTTGCGGAGGCAAGACAAGTTTGTTTATATAGCACATTTCATACAGAGGCATAATTCAATGCGCTTACAGAGGCATAATTCAATGTGCTGACACAGACACACACACACACACACACTGTTGTACTGAATCAGTTGGATGGGTTAAGGTTAAATGGCCTGTAACCTTTGTGCTCCATCAAACAGGTGATGCCATAGGCTTTCTCTTAGACCTCAATAAGAAGCAGATGATCTTCTATCTAAATGGACATCAGCTTCCCCCAGAGAAGCAAGTGTTTTCATCAGCCACGTAAGTCTCATAGTACATAGCATTTTACATCCTCACTGCCTCGTCATCTTCGGAGGAAATTTTGTTAAACAAATGTATGATGAAATTGTGGAAGTCCCTGTCATTCATTCACTTACTGGCAGAGACACAGATTCTTCATTGTTCTCTCTCCCTCTCCCTCTCACTCTCCCTCTCCCTCTCTCCCTCCCTCTTGTCTGCTGAGTTTACATACATCCACTCTATCTTGCACCTGTTGTGTAGAACTCATTTTAAAGGATTGCATCTTCCATCTTTCAGGTCGGGCTTCTTTGCCGCGGCGAGCTTCATGTCTTATCAACAGTGTGAGTTCAACTTTGGGGCCAAGCCGTTCCGCTACCCCCCATCTGTCAAGTTCAGCACCTTTAATGACTTCGCCTCTCTGGCATCAGATGAGAAAATCATCTTGCCAAGGTACGTGCATCGGACATCTAGCTCCTTCCCCTACACACACCCTGGCTTCTCTAACAGCCTCCGCCACGGGGAAACACTAGAATCTAGATGCTAGATTATAGAGTGTTTTATTGACTCTATAATCTAGAGGCTAGATTCTAGAGTGTTTTATTGACTCTATAATCTAGAGGCTAGATTCTAGATCAGATCACAGAGTCTAGATCACTTCATTGCCTCCTCAGTTCCTTGTTCTCCTCGTGTTGCTGTTCAAGTGTCTCCTTAAAAGAGTTTATATGAATCACTTCTGAGACATTGGTCTTTGGTACTTAAAAGTGCCATATATTTTCTACCAATGTTGAAGGGATTTTAAATGAAATGGAGCCTGTGCCATAATTTTCCGTGTTCGACCTGCAGACACAGACGCCTGGCCCTGTTGAAGCAAGTGAGCATCCGAGACAACTGCTGTACCCTGTGCTGTGATCAGATGGCTGACACAGAGCTCAGACCCTGCGGACACAGGTACTGTAGGCCACTGAAGCACAAGGGGCAAAAGAAGTACCCAGTACACACTAAAGAGGGCATATTGCATCATTTTTAATTCTAGCCCTACATTTTGAAACCACTTGTCTTGAACTTGTAAAAGAACACATGGTTCCTATTCATATTTTTATTCACCTTACACATAGTATAGCTCCAAACCTTAAAAAAGGAAAGACCTGATATTTGTTGCACATAGTATATACAAACATGTTGTTTGACTCACTTATGTATTCTATTATAATGTGTGTATGCAATGGTTCAGTGTTTTCTGACTCTGTGTGCGTGTCCTAATGTGCATTGCAGTGGGATTTGCATGGAGTGTGCCTTACAGCTGGAGACGTGCCCCCTGTGTCGCCAAGACATCCAGACGCGTGTCAGACTCATCTCCCACGTGTCCTGACACCACCGCCCCTCCCTCGCCGCCCTCTCCCCACCCACACAATCTCACTGAGGGACACGGGGACTCGGACATTCCCCCGCCTCCATTCGAAACAGTCCCCGCTGTCCAACAGAAGACACACACCTGACCAACGGAATCATGATTTGAGGGTTGGACACTCACCGGTCGGTCGGCCCACAGAAAAGAGAGAGAGAGAGAGAGAGAGAGAGAGAAAAAGAAGAGCAGAAGAAGAGGAAGGTGGAGGAAGAGGAGGGGGAGGGGTAGACTGACATCTTCCCCTGAGAGCACTGCACAGAGGTGCAGATTTGCTGTCTGTCTATGAGTGTGTTTGTGAGAGAGTGTGTGTGTGTGTGTGTGTGTGTGTGTGTGTGTGTGTGTGTGTGTGTGTGTGTGTGTGTGTGTGTGTGTGTGTGTGTGTGTGTGTGTGTGTGTGTGTGTGTGTGTGTGTGTGTGTGTGTGTGTGTGTGTGTTTGTGCCATTGTCAGACACAGAGAAAGAGGGGTGAGGAGCTTCTGTGTGGAGACAGAAAAGCATTTGTAGAAACATGCCATAAAACTTCATGCGATTCATACACAGCAGCATTCTACACTTGGATTGGCCTTCTGCTCTTGACTCCCCCAACCCCTTTGGAGGAGAATATACTCCCAAGACTCTCTGCTCAGTGTGTCCTACGTATCTCTGCGTAAAGATGTGTTCATTGTATCTGTGATCTCTCATGTTTCAATTCCAACTCGACACAAAGGCACAACAGCAAAAAAAAAAACACAAAAAAAAGAGCTTCGTTACCTGTTTTTATTTTCGTGATGTCAATGCCTGACTCCTGAGAGGTGCGTAGGCTGGGTCCAGCTTCGTCTCTCCCTACTCTTCTGTACTTGAAACGGTTCTGGATAAACTCCCTACATCCTGAATGAGATGTGTTAAAAAAAAAAGAGAGAGAGAGAGAGAGAGAGAATCATAATTGTGAAGAAACTGTGAGTGAAATGGTATATATTTGTGCAAACAAGAAATGCAAAAAAGCAGAATCTGCATTTAATAATAATGCCTAATCATGAAGGGTAATAAGTTAATAATCAAATTTGTAGAGGTTCAAATTTGGAAAATGAGGATGCCCAGGATGAAAAGTTACCCAGATGTTCAGAAATCCCCAGAAGGGGTTTTGGGCATGATGTGCTTTTGGCCAAATAGTTTTGGCTGCTAAGATATTTGTTTGGGGTTGTTGGGTAGCCATGTTTAAAGAGCCACGGATGTATCCTGGGGTTCCAAAGATCATTTAATGACATACAAATCATTTTTTCTGGATTGTGATGTTTGTAATAAACGTCTGTTTATGTGTTGCATAATATGTGGTCAATTTTATTTTAATATTTGTGTTTAGGATACTTTGATGCTAAAAGAGAACCTTACCATACCAGAGGCTACTGCAAGATATTAATCACCAACCATTAGCAGCTAGCCTTAGATCTGTCACTCAATACACATCTTCTGAAGTCATTCTGTTTTGGTGATTGAGGGATTGTGGATTCTGTTCGGCATAGGCTTGCTCTCCCTTGTTTTAGTGCTATGATCTAATAACGTCTGAACAGAATAGAAATGCATGCTAGGTGCGATGTATTATTACAGTAAAGGAAGGGGTATTGTAGACATCTCTGTTAAAGATTAAGCCTTAGATTGTTTTCTGCCCGGACAGATTTGAGCGCTGCACATGTTTCTTTCTTTTTTTTTCGCCGTTGCCTTGGCAGCAGTTGTTGAAGCGGAAGCCACGTCTGGACGTTTCAAAATGGACATACGAGAGAAAAGTGAGTATCCGTGGATACAACAATATCAATATATGTTTATTTAAGGTTGAGCTCTCTCATAGATGGGCCAGATGGTGTTCTCCTTAGCTGGTTATAATGGCATGGTCTGTTACTTTGCCGGATAAACATTGCGAAGCTAACGGCATCACAACTTGGAAGCCACCGATAGCATGTTTGCTAGGATTGATTAATCATACTATTCATTTGAGGTTTCTCGAAAATGCACTGCATATTATCGTGGTGTATTCTACGTTAAACCATCCCAGGCATTTTGTTGACTAGCTGCTATAGCTGCTGAAATCGAGCTAGCGATGAAAATAAACTAATGCAACATAAACATAATCTTAGCTGATGCACCTGTTCACTTATAGTGACCATATTGATACCGTAGTTTGAGTTTTAGGGGTGGAAATCTCATTTACTTCCTCAGATTTGCTGGGCTGTGGAGAGAATATTGTTGAAATGGACGACTTCGACGAGGAAGATTTCGCTTTATCAAAGTAAGTATCATCGCAAAGCAGCACTAATGTAGCTGCGACAACTTTCTGGTTGTTAGACTAATTAAATATAGCCTAATATTAGACGGGAAGATAACTGTTTTCACGCGTTAATTACTCCTTCTCAACCATCGTTCAGGTCATCAGCGGCAGATGCAGAGTTTGATGCAGTTATTGGCAACATCGAGGATATTATTATGGGTATGTGCAGCACTTCTATTGCAGATGTCTGGCGGAATAGTCTTTGAAAGACCTCATGTACACCGTCCTCTTCTTTCTTCAGAGGAGGACTTTCAGCGGTTACAGCAGAACTTCATGGAGAAGTACTACCAGGAATTTGACGACACAGAGGAGAATAAGCTCGTCTATACATCCATCTTCAATGAATATGTTAGTTGGTTTCTTAACCAAATTACTTTCCATTTCTTTAGGGTGCACACATACCATATTGGGGTGTGTTGGTCAGGTCAGTGTAATTACTCATTATACTGTATTTCCTCAGATTGACCTCCTGGAGAAACATCTAGAACAACAGCTTGTGGAGAGAATTCCCGGATTCAGCATGAGTGCCTTTACACAGTCTCTCAAGTGAGAATTATTAATGACATTACCACACCCAATCATTCATATCAGTTCTGTGATTTCTCCCCTCTCTCCAGTCAGGATTAGGAAAGGCATGATCACTGACCGCAACGAGCTATATTGAGAGATCTGTCCAGCTGCAGTCTCTGTGTTCTTCATTACAGGCAGTAGGCTATTTGGCACAGCTGTTAGATACTATTCAGGCCTGTTCAACTGATCAGATAGATAGATAGATAGATAGATAGATACTTTATTGATCCCCAAGGGGAAATTCAAGATGCTGATCATTGCACAGGACTAAGATAGGTTATATTTCGACAAAATCACAACACCTCCGATGAACAAGCCTTCTTACCTGCTTTGTGAGCAGTAGCGTTGTACTGTTATTATCAGTATTAGTAATACTGTAATTAGTAAGGGAGAAGAGAAGAAGGTAGCTATCATGTTCTCCCCCTATTACATAGAATACAGCCGCTTTGTTCTCTATGTTTATTCTTTACCACTAGATGGCGACACTCGCATAACTGATCATGCTGTTGTGTCAGACTGAGGCCAAGTGCTCTGGGGTGTACTCGTGTACTAACTGGCTTTTATCTCTCCACTAATGGGGCTTTTCCATTGCATGGTATCAGCTCAACTCGGCTCTACTCGATTTTGGTACTGGGTGTTCATTTTCGACTACAGCAAATTACCCCCATTAGCTAGCCGATTGCCATAACAACACCGTAGAAAACAACTGTAATGTCATTAACGTCACCTTTTGGTACCGGCTCAGCTCGCTTGGAACCTCAACTGAGGTGATACCAAAAATAGTACCAGGTACCAGGTACCAGTTTTTGCCAATGGAAAAAAAAAAGCGAGTCGAGTCGACTTGAGCCGATACCATGCAGTGAAAAAGCCCTATACTGTAACTGGCTGTATCTCTCTACTGACTGGCTGTCTTCTACTCTCTCATATGCTCTCTGTTCTATAGGCAGCACAAAGATGAAGTCTCAGGAGACATATTTGACATGTTGCTGACTTTTACAGACTTCATGGCCTTCAAAGAAATGTTCATCGATTACAGAGCAGTAAGTTGGAAGCCAACAGTAGTCAGTACCTGCCCTCTGTGAAATCATCAGGAAGTGTGTCATCACATGCATTATCTTTGGTCCGTGTGATTCTGTAACCAATGTTAATGAGGCATTTATTTTTAGCCACACAGCTACCTATTCCCTACAAACAGATGCATAGATTAAATAATCACCTAAGCACTTGGGAAAAGTGACTCATAGGTAAAGTGACCCAAGTATTCAGCAATGCATGGTGACAAATCACTGATATTAGCCAATATGTTAGTCACTGATTTGTTAGGAAATACTCCTGTCCACAAAAAGTGCACTTAACATTCCTTATGAACACAATCTTGCGCTCTCTCTCTGTCTCACATTCTTTCTGCTGTCACCTCCGAGTTGGTTGTGAGTGAGCTGAGTTTAACCGAGACTCCGTCTCTTAGTGCTGAATGTGACAGTGAAAGAACAGTTCAGTTCAGTTGGTTATAATAGAGACAATCTGAGCTAAATCCTCAAAATAGATAAGATACAGTAGCTACATCCAAAAGATGTAGTCTGTACTGAGTTGATCTGAGCCTGTCTGAGGCGAGTTGTTCTGATGTCGGTGTGTCCTGCCTCTGCCCTGCAGGAGAGGGAAGGCCGAGGGCTGGACCTGAGTGACGGGCTGGTGGTGAGGTCTCTGAGCTCTGTGGCCCCTACACCAATCCCTTCCACCGTGGCCGTGGGACCCAAGTGAGCCAGGAGACTCATCTGATCCTGACGCCTCCCCAATCCCAGTGCCTCTCCGACACCTACGCCTCCCTGATCCTCAAGGCATCTCCGACATCAACGCCTCCACAATCCCAACGCCATCCCAATCCCAACGTCCCCCCGAATCCTCAAAGCACCAACGCTTCCACAATCCCATCGCCTTCCCAATCCCAACGTCTCCCCGATCCTCAAAGTACCAATGTCTCCTCAATCCCAACACCTTCCCAATCCCAACGTCTCCCCGATCCCCAAAGTACCAACGTCTCCCTGATCCTCAAGGCATCTCAGACATGAGCGCCTCCCCAATCCCAACATCTTCCCGGTCCTCAAGGCACCAACGCCCGCCCAATCCCAGTGCCTCTCCGAAACCAATGCCTCCCCATCCCCAATGCCACTCCGGTGCATACTGAGCCTCCTCCGACCAGTAAGTGATCCGAACGCTTCGCTAGCCCTCACACCCAGAGCCACACACCTCAGGAGGGTGCTGGTCTGCTGTGGCAGGTTCCAACCACTGTCAGATGGGAATGACTGCTGGTACATATGACGTGGACTTTCCTGACTATGCCTGTGAGTTTGTAAGCTTTTGGCCTTTTGTTTCTCAAATGTGGTCTTCATAGACCGACTGTAAAATCTGTGTGTCCATATGCGGTTTTATGAAGATGTACCTGATCATAACATTTTGTTCCTGTATTTTTTCAGCATTAGAAAAACAGAGAAAGACTAATATTTATATGTTTATGTTTTTTTTGTGTGTGTGCAGATTCAGAGCGACGAGAGTGTGTGTGTGTGTGTGTGTATGTGTGTGTGTTTGCTTGCCTGGCCCTATTGTAAAGTATGTGTGTAAAGTGACTTATAGTTGTTATATGTTTCTGCATATACTCTAGTCTTGTTTCTTTTCACGTGTTTCTTCCAAATGGCTCACTTACAGGCTTTAGACAATAAGACATTGGTGTTATGTCATGTGTGTGCTTGACGTAACTCCATTGTGTTGTTAGTGAATTTATGATTATTTTTTGTTCACAGAAAGGGAAATGTTTGCACTTTGTTCAGTGCATGGCTGTAGATGGAGCAAGTTTCCATTTGAGAGGAGAACCCTCTCTATCTTGTGTCTACTGCAATTTTAAGGCTCTTTTATTTGTACACCTTCAAACAATACTTTTGTCCATCTCGGTCCCTTAGTTCTTTACACTTCTAAATGTAGTCCGTCAACTATACATCCAAACAACATCCCACTTCCTGCTGTTGTCACTGAAGTCCCTGAAATCGTCACTCCATCAGAGATGTAATTTTTACAAAATGGCTGTCTTTTACATGTACATATTTGTTGGTCAGGCTTTGTAAATATGGATGTGACTGGTGAGAATAAATGCAAACATGGTTTAAAATCATTTTGTACTTTATCAAAATGTCTTTTTCAGATTTTGTTCATGACATGTTAAAAAGAAAAACAAACCAAAAAATACAGGAAAGTGCATTCTCTGCACAACATAGATGATCTTTACATTAAGATTATGGAGGGACGGATGTCACAGTCCTGATGTGTGTGCACCAATACAAAAGCCTGGGAACTGTATCCATGGCAACACTCACATACTCGTCAGATGCTACAGTACACGGAAGCCTTCTTGCCTCCTTCCACAGTTGCCAGGATACCTCCAGTGAAATGAGGTCTTGCGGTACAAAATGTTCATAAGTAGTCAAGTAAAAAAAAAAAAAAAACACACACACACACACACACACACACACAAATGGAAAGAGGAACACTGGTAATTGTAAACTAGATTTCACCGCCACCTATCGTCCTAGTGTGGAGTGGACAGGTGTCTTCAGGGAGGTTCTGCTAAAGTGTGTGTGTGTGTGTGTGTGTGTGGGCGTGCATGTGTGTGTGCGGGCACGTGTGTGTGCGGGCACGCATGTATTGAGGGCTTTTTGTCCGGAGTGTTCTTCTACACTGGCACAGTGGAGCCCGCAGCATTGCCATTTCCATTTCCTTTCCAGGTCATGTAGGAAAAGAACGTGCTGGCTCCGTATGCCCCTGTCACTATACACGCAAAGATCTGTCAACAAAACAGAGATAAAGACAACTGGTTAATTACTGTGGGTGTGTTCTGCTCTTCTATAATTCTATAGATAAGACACAGCATGAAGGCCATTAAATAAGGATAAGCCTTTAACATGTATGACTTCTGGGCTTGGTGGCAACTGTGATTGTGTATATCTCTATGTCTATGTGTCGTGTGTCTCTTTTCTGTTCCGAGGCACTAGACTACAGCCTTGTCGTGATCGCTTGAGCTGGACTGTGAACAGGGCGTGTAGTGGAAGACACATTCCTTCCATAAATGGCCTATAAACCTACTCTACTATACTGAAAGTACTATGCTCTTGCTAGTGCATACTGTTACAATAGGCTACAGTAAATGCATTTTGAACAAAACAAAGCAAAAAGATTCAATAACGAATGTGTGGCAATTGTGAAGAACCGTTTTCCCTGAAAAGACAGGCATTTCAGTATTGTAAATGAGCACATTGCCGTCTACAGACTACAATGTACTCCGAATGCCTCACTGATAGCTTCTGTCCATTGTTGATATAAACTTGCACTGTTCAGCAACCTGTTAACACACTGAACTAGGATATTGGTTGTGTCACAATTTGATCCATTTTGAGTGGTTGTGTTAAATGTTTGACATCTGTACTTTATTTTTGTTTATACCTTTGGCCACTTGAAGTTACCATTATGCATCACAAGTGCATCACAATGCAAAATGTGTCTTATCGCATGAGAATAAGTTTAGCAAAATTGGTTATGGTTATGGTTATGGTTATGGTTATTTAGCAGACGCCTTTGTCCAAAGCGACATACAAATAAATAACAATACAAATTAAATTAACAGTGCACAATTACAAACTAGGGAGAATAGTAATATTATCAGTAAAACAATAATTTTAAGCACTAACCTAATGAGAAATAAAACAGTGAAATGAGAATAGCAATCAAATAAGTCACTCAGTTAATTAAATATAATAATAATAACTAAAGCATGGTATGGCTAAATTTAAGGACAATAGCAAAATAAATTTAAAATTCTATCAATAGACAAATTATAACAAAACAATACTATTATACAAACCATAACACATCACAAACTCAAAGGACTAAGTGCATATTAAATAAATATGCCTTAAAGATTAGTGAATAGGTCATTACTGAACTTCGGTGTTCCAGACTAGTATCTCCCTAGAAGGAGATCTAGGAGGGCGTGGCCAGGCGTGTGTGCAATTCATAAAACTGCTTAACTCTGAGCACTGTTGTGGTGGTAAGATGAAAATTCCTCTACCGTAATTTCCTGACTATTAGCCGCGGCTTATACATTGATTTTGCAAAATGTCTTCAGCTATGAGGTTAATACACAGGGACAGTTAATATGGTATTAATATGGTTTTGTTTCTTTTAACTTGCATTTAACACTGTCCTGCGGCTTATACAGAATGCGGCTTATATGCAGGAAATTACTGTATGTACTGTAGCCAACATGTAGTTGTATTTGTTTGTAAAGAGATGTAATTTACAGCATGTGCTTACGGGTACATAATGACCCATGGCAGGGTGTCTGTGTGTGGACCATGTACTGGATATATTAGTCTTTTTATAGCTGTCTTAACCCCAAACAAGTCCAGGCCTGTCTAGACCTACAGACAAACTTGCAAGCCAAGCAACACAAACCTTTGCCATGTGACATTTAACTCAAAACACACTATTTTATATTATTTATTTGTGTTGTGGTACGGTATACTATACTGTATTACCAAAAGTATTGGGTCACCTGCCTTGACCCCACATGAACTTCAGTCACATCCACAATCCATAGGGCTTAATATGACATTGGTCCACCCTTTGCAGCTATAAGAGCTTCAACTCTTCTGAGAAGGCTTTCCACAAGGTTTAGGAGTGTGTTTATGGGCATTTTTAACCTCTTTCATGCATTTGTGAAGTCGCACAGTGATGTTGGACAAGGAGACTGGCTCTCAGTCTCTGCTTTAATTCATCCCAAAGGTGTTCTATTGGGTTGAGGTCAGAACTCTGTGCAGGCCAGTAAGTTCATCCACATCAAACTCTGTCATCCATGTCTGTATGGACCTTGCTTTGTGCACTGGTGCACAATCATGTTGGAACAGGAAGGGGCCATCCCTGAGATGGGCTTGGTCTCTTAGTTCCAGTGAAAGGAACTCTGAATACTTCAGCATTAAGCAGGAGATTTTGGACAATTCCATGCTCCCAACTTTGTGGAACAGTTTTAAAAGCATGAAAAGCCAAAAAAACATTTTAAATGTTTTATCATATCAGTGCAGGGTTTGAATTGAGCTCGGGAATGTGTCATCAAATCGCTAAGAATCGCTAAGAATTGTGGGAATTTGGGATACGGTGGCTACTGCACAGATGTACTATTATGCACTTTAGTATTATGTGAATGAAGATGGGGGTTCCTGTAGTGTATCTATGTGGCAATTTGCTAGTATGTGAATGAAGATGGGCTTTCTGTAGTGAATATGTGAATGATGATGGGGGTTCCAATAGTGTATCGATGTGCTGCTGACCTGCTGAATATACTGTATGCCTACAATTAACACTATTTCATTACATTTAGCTCCTTGGACACAGATAGACATTTAATTGGCCATACACACCCTATGGTCCAACACCTGTATAGGTTGTTTAAAGAAAAAAAGGTTACATTAAATGTAACCTTTTTTTCTTTTAAACACACACACACACACACACACACACATATGACTGTTTTTAAGACAACGCTGCCTTAAATAAATACCAGCTAAGAATTCTCCAGTCCTGCTCTAAAAAGATGTATAGAATCTTGGTGTCAATATATTGATAACTTATCACCAGCAGAACTGCTACCGTATAGTGCCATCTCAATTTTTCATCTCTCTTACTTTCCATCCTTCTCTCCCACTGTCCTGTCCAGTCTTTACTGTCCTATTTAATAAATGAGCTAAAAGGCCATATAATATAACTTCAATAAGTGCACTACAATCAGTGATGTCAGTAGAGGCTGTAGTACTGTCTTCTATACTCACCGCGGCTCCAATCAGGTGGCCAGTTGCCCCAAACCAGTAGTATGAACCGGTGACTACACAAGTGGTTATGAAAGCAGTTATGTACAAGACAGTGGCCACGCCATCGTAGACCAATATCTGGGAAAGGAAACCCAACCAGAAAAGCAGCACCATCAATAACAGTATCGGTATAGTATAGCATAGTATAGTATAGTACAGTACAAAATAGTATAGTACTAAATACAGTATGCTCGTCGTTCAACATTAACATGTAAACAAATGTGGGTCTGGTGTTTGAAAATATACTGCACAAATGAATGAATGAAGTGACTTACCGTGAGGGGCCAGGGCACAAAGGATAACTTGTGATGAATCCCAAGGAGCAGCATACAGAACAGCACTATGGTCAGGATCCATAAGGTGACGGAGACAAACATTACCCAGCCAAGGGCAGGAACGAAGGTATAATGGATGCTAGCTATTAAAGACCAGACCAACAGACCAGCAGCCTGATGAGAGAGAGGGGCACAACAACAACACTTAGGACTGTGTGCAGCCACACAACAGAAAGCAAGGACAATGTTGAACTAATATAACAATTAGCTTGTAAAAAGCTACCCATGACGATGATGAACAGAAGAATGTATATCCTGACTTTCACAGGGCGTTAAAGCCTATTTGTATTGATCATTTGAGAGTGAGTGATATGGGCCTAAGGTTGAAAATTTCCATTTGCATTTTCAGTGTGTTTCCAAAATAACAATAAAGTGCTTAAACCATGGAGCTTTGTACTTTGTGCTGTAGACCTAAATGATTACTGCAATCAACACAATTCATATCAGCAAATAATTCCTCCGTAATCTAATCTGAACCTTCCTGACACAGTTTCAATGTAGGGCACTTCCCTAAAATGGATTGATAATAGATGAAAATAGGAAGTTAGATTTATTTACACCTTTTACAAACCCAGGTCGCTTACCAAACAGCCCTATACTGGTCCACCTATCCCAGATCTCCCTCACCTGGTCAGAATTAGTCCCAGGTATGTCCTTCACCTCACCTGGTCTGTCCTGGGCCTGCCCCTGACCACTGCCACACCTGCTTTAGTCAGCACTCATATGGGTTGATAACCAGTGAACAATCAAACTGCTTTGAACTGCAGACAATTAGCTTCATATTTAAGACAGAGAGAATAGAAACCGCATTTGTTCACTGAAATATAATGGCAATGCAATGCATCAAAAGTTCTGGCTGCTGCGTATAGGAAAGCTATGTAACATGAATGTATTAGCAATAGCGTTAATTGAAGTTATCAATGTTTAAAACTGTCACTAATTTTCTCTCTCTATGTTTTCTCTGTTATGTTGCCACTGAATTATGAAAATGACCCTTTGGACATTTTTACTCTGCCTCACCCTGCCAACATCATTCATTCAGGCCTCATGCTGTTTTCTCTTATCAGTTAGCACACGCTTAGAGCAAACAGTGGAGTCAAATGAGTTCTTCAAATATCTCTCGCACCACCATAAATGTGTTAAGTAAGGGACATACTGTATGTTACTTAAAATGAAGGTTAACATGTATAAAATTACATGTAGAATTTTAAACATGTCATCCCATTAATTTTACATCATAGGCCTAAGCATTGAGGACGTCGCGCCCCTTGATTATGAAACGTGGGTTAGGCGTCTGTGTGACTAGCATGGCCATAAAGGGAAATGTTTGAGGAGCAACCCCTTTGAAGAGCTCTAAAACAGAAACAGAGGTGGGGACCTTGAACCCACGCTCACATGGGGCCTGAGTCTTCACTTTTAACAGCTTCATTTCATCATGTTTACTGTGTTACTCACGCCAGTATATGCAGCAGGTGACAGTCACCATGTCACGCTGGAACATTATGGCTGGTCGTACACATTACCAGTATTTTAACAGGACACTATTACTCATTGATACAACCTTTGACTTTGGATTATGGAAGATTCTTCACCTTTAAATAAAGGGGGAGATTTCCATGCGTGTTTAAGTGCTGCATCCTATGATCCATGTTATGTTAAGATAGTAAAGTTGTGTCCTTGGCTAAACAGCGTTTATCTCCCAATTGATATTGAGGAAAAACAACTAGCTAAGATGAGACAAACGTCTGTTTTTCACTTACAGTCTCAACCATCATGAGGATGGCTGGTACGGTCCTGACAAACGACACATCCACTGCCATTGTGATGGTTCCCTGTGGTGAGGCAGCTGCAGCACTTGTGTGAGTGTTGACGCTTCCAGGGAAATCTGCCATTCAAGACCAGAAAAAAAGAAAACTTCTGGAAGAGGGAAAACACTCCTGTAGCTTAAATCCACACAATGTACAGTTCCTCTGTCCCTCACCGAGCTACTAGCAGTGGTCTGTAAAACACAGGTCCTTCCTGTCTCGTATAGTCACCTGAGTAGGTGTCTCTTCTCTCTTTCTGTTTCTCTCTCTTTCTCTCTCTCTCTCTCTCTCTATCCAACCTGTGTCCCTTTATCCTCCTCCCCATACCTTGATCACGTGCTGTGTGGGCAGTCTCTGTCTCTCGTGAATCACACATTAATGTGTAACAAGTTGAGCGTGACAGGGAGAGTGAATTATTAGTCAAACTTTATCATTCCACACCCAACACCCCACACAACCGTAGATCGTAGAGTGCTTGAATGTTTGAATGCATAGGATGCTACACTGTAAAAAATATAAATAGTTGTCATTCATTCATTCATCCATTTCATGCAATGCCAGAAAGTAGATTGTTCAGTTCCCTTAGACAGGTTGATTTGTACCTGTACGCTACATATAAGTCCGCTTACTGGACATAAATAAAAAAAACAACAACACAAAAAAGATTTATACAAATAGCCTACAAAATAGTAAATACTGATTTCATCACGGGTACAGAGAGAGAGAGAGAGAGAGAGAGAGAGAGAGCGCATATATTTTTTAAATCATCAGATGCAAACTGGCCACAGACAAATATCCACAAGTTAGCTTTCAAGGTGTAGGCTTCTTGTTCTGTTCTCAGAGCACTTACATTTTGATCCATTCCAGTAGTTTTAGATCTTCAAGAGGGGTCTTAAGGCATGTCTGTCAATATGCACTTAGTCTATTAAGCGCTTATTATGGGTTATGGTCTGTATATATTGCTTTTGTTTTCATTAGGCCATTGATTTCATTGACATTGTTATTACAGTGCATGAAAATGCACTGTACTGTTCTTCCTATGCTTCTTCTTCTTATTATTCCGCTGATCAAATTCATTTTTTCTATTCAGCTTGAACCGTTTAACCTAGAAACTTCATTCAAACATTGCAACGTAGGTCTTCAATAGGGGCATGCTGCTATGTAACTTTGTAACTTTTATACTTTTTAAACTAAAAATTAAAAACTATTACAAATTTCCCCATAGACTTAACATTGGCCTCTATGACATCACAGTCGGATCGTTAAGCAATTAGAATCTTATGCCAGGTGGCCAGCCCCACCTGCAGCAGCTCTCTCTCTCTCTCTCAGGATTTAAGCATACAATCTCTCTGTGAAGACTACATACCCTGTTAAACTCTCTTTCCACAACTGTTTCAAAATAAAAGTCCTCACTGCAATAATACACTATTAAATAATTTAACCATTGAAACTACTCAACTATTTAACTGTTCAACCATTCCAACTGTCAGTTATCTTCAACTATGCCTCCAGTCAACTACATGAGACCTCCATGTACCTAGCAACCAACATAGCAACCATTAAAATTAAGCGTTTATGACCGTTTCCATATAGACAGGGAAAAATCCAGAACGATCTAATAAAGGTCACTACCAAACTTTTCTCAATTGATTCTATAGTACTTTTCCGCGTAGAATCCATTTCTGCTTGGGACATTTTTATATCACGCATAGTTAATGAGATAATTTGCATATTTGAATACATTAGGGCAATTCCATATCAGTTGGAACAGGTCCGACACCAAGGTCCTCAGTTTTTCCTGATTTTTGGTCCAAATGTTCCTCCATGTCTCATTAGAAGAAAACCAAAATTTTAGCTGGGTATCTTGTTTAGTTTCTGAGATATGGCTCTTCAAATGTGGTTAGACGTGTCCTAAAAAAAAGGCTGAAAATTCCTGTATTTAATGAGCACCACTTTTTTTTAAACCCCTCTCCTCTCTTAAGGCTACCATATTATTTTCTAAAAATTTGAACACTGGGGCAGTACCCTGTGTTGTTGTCCAAAATCACAAAGGAATTACAGTCCTTCTCACCATTGGAGACTTATTCATCGAAACAAACCCATATTTTTTTTTGAAAGCAATGAAAAAAAAGCCTGTTTTTGTTCTCTTATGGTCATGAATGCCTAGCACTCACATTTTTAAAACTCCGCATATAGTCCATGAGTAAGAGAACATGTTGACAAAAAAATTGAGATGTTTTTTTTTCTTATTTCGAGGCTATGAGCCTTCAAAGTTGGCCAAAATGGCGTTTTTCCTAAAAATGCCACTTTTATTGCCTTTTTCCAAGGACAAGATGAAATGCAAATCCAACATTTCTTTTTTTCTGCAATAGTGTGGCACTTTGTAGATCATGTGAATGTGGTAGATCCGACCTGTCCATTTTAATATCCCCACAGCACATGTCTGAAGCTAGAAAAAATGAAAAAATGTCTTGGCTGAAGGAGGTGTTGGTTTGATTTGTATGAACCTCTTAGAAGGACAATATGGGATGTAAACCCATTTTATCTTTTTGAGGGATCAGAATGCCATCCTGTAAACAGGATAAAAATGTTATATCCCATTTTTACTCTTTAGTGATCCCTTAAAATATGTCCAAAAGTTGTCATAAATGGGGAAAAAAAGGCGACTAAATTGAGGGGCTTAAAGTTACTAGAAAATAAGACTAAGTCTATGTATATTTCAGTTCTGTAAACTTGATACTTTTTGAGATATTAGCAAAATATGTTTCCCCATTGACTTTTCATAGACCTCTGAAGCTGCTATCCTTGCCCATATAAGGAGATCCGGGAGTTAATTGAAGCCAACTGCCCATATATGGCAAGCTTTTTTGTAGGCTAGGGTTTCTCAACGGGGGCGGTAGCGCCCCCCAGGGGGCGTTCGGACATTGTTGGGGGGCGGTGTGGACGAGGCAGCATAGAGGGGGGCGCTCGGGCACAAATGGGGGGCGTGAATCTCTGTTATTCATCTCAACTTTTAAGCCTCTGACAGTGACTACACATGGTGTACATTTGAATTTAGATTAAAACGATGTCTTTGTGCAAATGATTGAATTGATGTCAATGCTAGTTCTCAAACTATATAGGTTAGGCCGCAGACCGGCACCGGTCTGCGACGTGAACACTGCAGGCCTACGCAGTCACATAGTGAAACTAGAAATGCAATTCCAAGGAATTACCAGTGCATGAAAATGCAAAAATATATAGATAGATAATGTAGATATGGTTACTAAGGTGTAGCTAGGGTAAACATGGTGGTTGCATAGTTTAAAGAGAGTTAATGTGTGAAGGTAGACAGTTTAAAGGTTAAACATTCCAGTTGTAACTTAACTAATGATTTCTAAAAGGTATGTTAAAATGTTAACAATGATAACCAGGTTGATTGGTTTACTAAGCTAATGATTTCTAACAGTTATGGTAAAAATGTTAACAATGCTAACTATGTTAACAATGCTAACCAGGTTGATCAGCTAACTTAACTAATGATTTCTAACAAAAATGTTAAAAATGTTAACTATGCTAACAATGCTAACTATGCTAGCAATGTTAACCAGGTTGATTAGCTAACCTAGCTAATGATTTCTATCAGTTATGCTAAAAATGCTAACTATGCTAACAATGCTAACTATGCTAACCAGGTTGATTAGCTAACTTAGCTAATCATTTCTAGCAGTTATGTTAAAAATGCTAACTACGTTAACAATGTCAACTATGCTAACAATGCCAACCAGGTTGATTAGCTAACTTAGCTAATCATTTCTAGCAGTTATGCTAAAAATGCTAACTATGCTAACAATGCTAACTATGTTAGCAATGCTAACTAGGTTGATTAGCTAACTTAGCTAATCATTTCTAGCAGCTATGCTAAAAATGCTAACCATGCTAACCATGCTAACTAGCTAACTTGCTACTGAGGACTTTTATTTTGAAACATTTGTTGATAGGGTATCCATGGCTGCCACTATCAGGAATAAAGAAGTTACTGTAGTAAAATCATGTTGGTTGCTATGGAAACGGTCATAAACGCTTCATTTTGATGGTTGCTATGTTGGTTGCCAGGTACATGGAGGTCTCATGTAGTTGACTGGAGGCATAGTTGATGATGACTGACAGTTGGAATGGTTGAACAGTTAAATAGTTGAGTAGTTTCAATGGTTAAATGATTTAATAGTGTATTATTGCAGTGAGGACTTTTATTTTGAAACGGTTGTGGAAAGACGAAACAGGTTAACAGGATATGTAGTCTTCACAGAGAGTTGTATGCTTAAAGCCTGAGAGAGAGAGGGCTGCTGCAGGTGGGGCTGGCCACCTGGCATAAGATTCTAATTGCTTAACGACCCGACTGTGATGTCATAGAGGCCAATGTTAAGTCTATGGGGAAATTTTTAATAGTTTTTAATTTATAGTTTAAAAAGTATAAAAGTTACAAAGTTGAAAAATACTTAGCAGCATGCCCCTATTGAAGACCTACGTTACAACGTTTGAATGAAGTTTCTAGGTTAAACGGTTCAAGCTGAATAGAAAAAATGAATTTGGTAAGCGGAATAATAAGAAGAAGAAGAAGAAGCCTAGGAAGAACAGTACAGTGCATTTTCATGCACTGTAATTATTCCCGGCGCTTCGTCTGATTTGCAACTGATCAAGCAAATGCAGACCGACAGAAAAAGAAAACAATCCTTTCTGCAATCAGGAAATACTCGCTAGTTTGGTGTCTTCAAACATACAGGCATGCAATTAAGTAGTGTGATCGTGCATTCAATGCATGCATGTGCGCGTTTACGCAACAGAAACTGAAACTACCCGATAAGAACGTTGGTAGCAAAGCTCCGCTGCAACCGGTTGGAAGGCTATTTAATTATGTAACAACATTTAATAAAACGACATGGATTCTTCCAACGTCCATAAAAACATATCCACCTCATGTGTTTTGTTTTTTTTTTTGGGGGGGGGGGGGGGCGTTAAGAGGATCATCAAGACGTTAGGGGGCGTTTGTCCAAAAAAGGTTGAGAACCACTGTTGTAGGCGAACTTCAGAGGTCTATCGCACTGCACTGCTGATTAAGCTGATTTGCACCTGTGTCAAGAGCCAGGTGCTCAAGGCCCTATCAAGTTTAATTGACAGCCAGTTAAATTGAACCTGCATTATCAGCTCTCTCTGTCTACCCATTCACTCATACACACACACACCTGACTGCAGCACTTCATATACCACACTTCTCCATGCACTCCACAACATTCTAACCTAACTCCCCCATTTCACTGCATCATAGAAAGCCATGCTCCTTACATCCACTTACATCCACTCACACACACACACACACACGCACGCACACTCACACGCACTCACACTCAGAGGTGGAAAAGTCAAGCTTCAGAGAGTAAAAGTCCAATCACGTATTGGTTCGGTTTGTAAATTTAAGTTTGTTTCACATTTTATCTTATGTCTTGCTTTTGCATGCACTGGTAATTTCCTCGAAATTACGTTTTCTAGTTTGAATTGATATTGTGTATTGTTTATATCGCTATTCTCCGTATGACCAACTCTTTAAAATTGTTCACTGTTAAATTAACTGTATCATTTGTTATTATTATTATTTGTATGTCGCTTTGGACCAAGGCATACCAAATAGTATAACCATAACCATAACAGTAGGGCTGGTATGTAGAGAGAGAGAGAGAGAGAGAGAGAGGGTGTACAAATTAAATTTAAACATGTCTAGTGGCTATAATTCCCAAGCCTTTGCATACAAATGAGAGTTGAATTGAATTGTTGTGGCTGGGGTATAGCAAAGTTAAAGCAAAATACAGGCAGAATGCCATCTTCCACACAACCGTACTGCAGACTTCTGTTATCCACCTTGATAGTTGCTGGGAGTCGCCACTATAAGCTATAAGTTAGGCTACTTTACTGAACAAGAAAAATATCATCTCCTTTTCAAAACCAAATCATAAAATAGCCTAACTTTTTAAATAAACATACAATTCCCTATCATTTCTCACAATTGTCCACCATGTTTTTATTCTAGCAGGATTTGGCTGACGTATGACTAATGGCTCTCAGTTCATGGGTACAAAACCCGAATGGTATAGCCAACACACATGTACTTTCACAAATCTACTTTGATAGCCTATACATTGTATCACAGAGGTTCAGTCCATACAACAAACTGAAAAGAACAATAATACCTGAAGATTTATTTCATTTAATCACCATCTCAGTATGCCCAGTCATTAACATTTGGGGTTGATCACAGTATACCCACTACAGATAACCACTACATCACTGTAAATCCATTACACTACTGATTCAATCAGAATCAAAATCAGAATCAGCTGTCCTTAACTAATCAGTATGTCCTTGCATGTTATTTTCCTGATGGTTATGGTTATGAGATTTGGCAGACACTTATAAAGCGACATACAAATATAAGCAATACCATAGTTACACTTAACAGTGAACAATCTAAAAAGCTGGTAGGCAGAATAGCAACAAACCACAGTGTCAATTCAATCAGTAAAGAAAATAAACAATGAAAATAAAGGAGCAAATCCTAATTTACATTCAATCATTTCATAATAATAATAACAATGGCACAGGCTGAACAATACCAATAATAAACAATGTCAATTCAATCAACATGAAATTAAACAATGCAATGATCATTACCTATAATAACCATAACCCATAACGCGACCTCTTGAAAGACTTAAAACTATCACAGGAACGGAGAGTGGGCAACTCATTCAACCAACATGACCCATGAGGAAAAGAGTCTTGCATTTGACCTAGTGTTTATAACTGGGCAACACAACAGATACGTGCTTACAGTATGTAAGTAACACTTCACAAGAGATTCTGTGATATTGGCAAGAATACAGTCATACAGCACATGCTGTCTCTAGCTAGAGGAGGACAAGTAATCAGTTTCACACATGACCTCATATAGTAATCAAGTGAGATTCTCCTGGAACAAGATGCATCATGTACATCAAGGATACACTCAGACCTTTGTCATGGTCATATAGGACAGGACAGTCTTCAAATATAATTGTTTGTGACTGCAGCTACAAAACCTGTAAGATGGATATAGGCTACATCAGGTAAGCTTAAAATTGTGGTAGGCCTAACTACACCACACCTGCAATACACCCAGCATGTCCTCACCTGATGTGTTTGTAATGGAAAAATCTGAGAAGATCACAAAACAAAGCTTGCCTGCATCAAGTGGGATCGGTGAAATTCACTGAATGCTATTACAAACTTACTGTACCATCTTCCCATCATCAGAAACCATAGGCTTACACCTTATGGAGTAAGCCAAATTACAGTAATTTGCATGGATGTAGGCTACTAAAACATTTGCAACTTGTTCAAAGAAATGAGAAACTTCTTTTTAGATGTGCATACGTGACACAATGATATGAAGATTGAACAGGTAGTTTTGAGAATTTCAATTCTGATCTGAGATATGTAGGCCTACCAAAGCGACTGAGAAAAACTGGAAGTCCATGAGCTGCTGTGGTCTCATCCAGGAAGGTCAAGCTCTGCGGGTTCACTCAGGTGAAAATATCATAATTCAAACCCTGGGTGTCTCTCGTAGGCCTAGGCTAAAGGAGTATTGTTGTGAAAATTGCCTGTGATAAACTATCAAAAATATATATTTACTGAGGGAAAAATGTGATATTTCGTATGACAGTTAGGCCTATAAAGGCCTATAGCCTACCTGTGAATTATAAAAACGTGATGGTGGTTGGCCCTATCCTTTAAAAAGTAGCCTACCTTAGCCTTTATGTCGGTTGAGTTGTGCATTTGTCATGCAAACTCTAGCCATTACATGCCCTCAAATGAGCTGTCTTAGTCTAGCTCTAGCTTTTGATTAGCAAATAACTCGTAGTCCTTCCTTGCAGGAAAGAGCTGTCAGAAAGCGAGTTGGCGTCACCTTCCGGAACACACGCGCCGGTGTTGACGAAGGTGTCTGCAAACGCGGGGCAAAAAAACAGCGGGAAGCAGACAGGGAAAATACAGCACTGTGAAAATTAAATCTTTATTTTAAGTGTGCAGTCAGACATGTTGACCAACCCGTCTCTGATTCGTTGTTTGCTATAGGGTCAGACTTCACCGTGACCGGAGAAGGTCACCCCAGTTTTTGCACACCTGCCAGCTAGCCTCCATCTCATTCAGACAAGACGGGCCATTTTTAGACGCTGCTGCTGCAGGTGAAACTGTGGTTTAGAAAAACGTTCGAAAAGGTAAGAGAGGTTTTAAACGTTTCTGCGCAAAATAATAATAATAATAATAATAATAATAATAATAATAATAATAATAATAATGATAATAATAATAATAATTATTATAAAAACGTTAGGCCTTCCCTGAAAAATAATAGGCTACATTATTATTATAGCAACAGGCTGCACACTTCTTGGCACTAGAGAAGAAAGGCTATGACAGTAACTCATTCAGTTTTGAATATATTTACCTAAGGCTTCCTGTCTTAGGCTAATTGATATAGGCCTAGCTTATAAACAAGAGTTAGACTATCAAGCGTTCAATCTGTCACTCATGAATTCAAAAGAAGAAAGTGACATAAGTCATTCATTCACCAAAGCAATGAATAGGTAGGCTATTATTAATTAGGTCTGCACCAAAGAACATGAATTAAACTATCAAACATTACATTTACATTACATGACATTACATTTGGCTGATGCTTTTTAACCAAAGCGACTTACAACATGGTACACATTTTAAGCTTTTAAAGCAATTCTAACAACAATTTTAGGAAAATTAAAAAAAAAAAAAAAAAAGAATTGGTTTTAATTGGTTGCAATGGGGGTGTGAAGAGTATTTCAAGCAATATGTTAAAAAATGCTCCAGAGAGCATGCTCCAAACTTCTCCTACCCCACCTTTAAACAGATTGTGGTCCAGCGGCAGACCACAAGAGTGGCCGCTATCTGACAATCTGATTTTGCTATCTGGGAAGCTTCATTGGCAGCACTGAGGCACACTCAATTCTGCATTTTCAACACACGCACGCACGCACGCACGCACACACACACACACACAACCCCATGCCAAAAAGTGGTGTCAATGATCTAGACCTTTAGCTGTGATGTTACAGTAAATGCCAAAGAGATGCCATCAAGTATTACTAAATAAATAGACAATGCATTTAGAAACTTTGCTCGGAAATTGAGAATTATGCAAGTCTTCCTACCCAAGGTTGTTTTTTTATTTTCATTCATGGTTTTAATTTTTTTATTCACTTGACAGATAAACGTATTTGAGTCCATATTTGCTCTTTTACCAATACAGCTACCACTGGTCATTAGATGCCATATAAAATATGCCATATTACATTTGGCTGACATTTTTAACCAAAGCAACTTACAACATGGTAAACATTTTATAGCCTGACTCTCGCCAGACCCTTGTAGTTCCGCCATGCTCCACCAGAGGCGTTTCACTGAGTTCCACACAAAGGTCTAGGCTCGAGGGCAATGCAAACAGAGACACTTATATATGAGGCGACACTGCACTGGAAAAATCGCCCATTGAATTGCATGGGAAAACTTCGTAACGGCAAGATGGCGGGTGTTTACACCGATTGCTACAATCATTTTGCCGATCCTTGGCGGTCACGCATGCGCAGTCCAAGATTACCAATAAGAAAAAGGCTTTTTAAGCGTTAATTTCATACAAAACCACCAAACCTTTTCAGCGATTTTAGTCTGATTTTCATCGTGATTTCAAACATGTGATTTGTATGTCCCTTATACCTCTGAACATTGACATCCAGCTCTCTCCCCATTCATTTAGATAGGGCCTGGTCTTGTTACGGTCAAACTCGCTGCCCGACCCCATGGCCAATATGGCTGCCGAGTGATGTGACTTGCCTTAAAAGGACTTTGACTACAAGGATCTGGCGAGAGTCAGGTTAAACATTTTAAGCTTTTCAAAGTAATTCTAAAAACAATTCTAGGAAAATTGCAAAATAGAAAGTGACAAAAATGGTGAGTTTAAAAAGGTCTAGAGAGCAGTAGGAATACCTCAACAGGCACAATTAGGTGATCAGCAAGACTAGTTGTAGGCTAAGTAGTGCTATGAGAGGAGATGTTCTCTGAAGAGCTGGGTCTTAAGAAGTTTTTTGAAGATGGAGAGGGATGTCCCTACTTTAGTTGGAACTGGTAGTGTGTTCCACCAATGAGGAACAACAGATGAAAAAAGTTTGGATTGGCCCGAGCGTGCTGGTGGAAGAGCTAGACGTCGCTCGCCTGAGGAGTCGCAACAGTCGTGTGGTGGCATATGCCTGTAAAATGAGGGCATTCAAGTAGTACGTACTTTGTAGAGTTAGAGTCTTGAATTTGATGCAGGTGGCCAGGGATAGCCAGTGTAACTGGATGAGCAATGGGGTGACATGCGCCCTTTTGGGTTGGTTGTACACCAAGTGTGCCGCTGCGTTCTGATGACAATTGCCTGTACCAGGAGTTGGGTAGCATCTTGAGTCAAGTAAGTCCTGATTGTCCGTGTGTAACAGCAAGACCTGGCTATTTAGGTTAATTTAAGGTCAGTTGGTTGTTGAGAACGACTCCTACATTTCTTGCAGTCCTGGTAGGTGCAACAGACTAATCTTGATGTTGATGTTGGTGGGTTTGTCTGGGAGGACCAACAATTCTGCTTTTGAGAGGTTTAGCTGGAGGTGGTGTGCCATCATCCATGTTGATATGTCTGAGAGGCAATCTGAGATGTCGAGACCAAGGGGTCATCAGGTGAAAAGGACAGATAGAGCTGTGTCGTCTGCATAGCAGTGGGATGAGAAGCCATGTGAACGGATGATCCGTCCGTGAGGTGGTGTAGATAGCAAACAGAAAGGGGCCCAGCACTGAGCCCTGGGGGACCCCTGTGGAGAGAAAGTGATGTGCAGACAGTTGTCCAAGCCATGATACATTAAACAAGCGTCCTGTGAGGTAGGATTTAAACCAAGAGAGAGCAGAGCCAGAGATGCCCATGTTTGAGAGTGTCGATAGAAGGATGCAGTGATTAACCAGGTCAAAGGCAGCCGATAAGTCAAGCAGAATGAGTACTGGTCACCCTGGCCTCCTTTAAGTCTTCTTTTATAGACAGCAGAGCCTTTTCAGTGGAGTGGACGTTCCACAAGCCATGGAGAAAGAGGTTTCGGTAAGTGAGGACTGTCTGAGTTGCTTGAGGTTAGTGAGATGTCTGCCCCTTTTGGCATGATATAGTTTTTTGCATTGGCCGGAGCAAATGGCCATGTGCAAACATTTTGCCTTTGACGGTGCCTGTTCTCGGTGAACTTGCATTGCTTAACTTGCTCATCATGATCTCGTACATCTCGTACCAAAAGGGCAGCTGGAACGAGGGCTGACGCTTATGCTGACTCTTCAACAGCCAATACTGTAATGATGTTTGGAAATCAAGTGCAGCAGTTCTCACTAAAAATTAATCAGTGTTCCAGCTGAGAATGCTCAAAAGGGCATGAAATACTTTCCACTGTAATTCCGCTCGCTCACACCGGACGAAACTCACCGTTTTACTGTGAGTGTCCTTCCCCTTCAGCTATTTCTAGACGTCAAAAGTCCAATTCTAGTGAATTGGATCGGCTTGGCAAGTAGAATTCTTTATGGTTTTTTTTATATTTAGGATGATTTGTGTAAGATTTTTATATCTAGGATGATTTGTGTAAGATTTCCATACGTGCCAACACCATACCATTTCATACAGTAGGTCACACAAGGAACTTCATACTTCCTCTATGAGACAGCAAGGGTCACACAAAGGGTCACAAACCGTCCATCATCAATGTTACACAACATGAAACCGAAAATGTCTTTCTCCATTATATTGTAAACGGTCTGTCTACTATATGTGTATAGCCGCTCGTAAGTAGACCTTCTTGTACTTCAAATTAATTATTAAAGGTAAAGGGTATATCTCAGTCCTCCTAAATAATCATGGATTCGGTTCAGAATACTGATGCTGGGCCCCAGCCGTGGCGCAACTGGCTGGGGCACCTGCACCGCACACCGGCGACCCGGGTTCGATTCCCGCCCCGTGGTCCTTTCCGGATCCCACCCCAGCTCTCTCTCCCACTCGCTTCCTGTCATTCTCACTACTGTCCTGTCCAATTAAAGGCATAAAAAGCCCCCCCAAAAAAATAACAAAAAAAGAATACTGATGCTGGAATTGGTTTCATTTTGGTTAATACTGTGTGACGGGGTGAGGGTCTGCAGTCACGTCTGACTGTTCATGTGTGTTTTTATGACTTCCCCGTCTCATTTCAGATCCGCCATTAATTTAGAGTTATTTAAATTGTCCATAAGAAAATAAGTTGTCCATAATCATGAGGGGTCACCATGAACATTAATATCTAACCAGGTGATCTTTGTTTTTTAATCAGAACAAGTCAGGTTTCACTCAGAGCCATAAGTCATGTTTCAAGTACAGGTTCAGACTCACTCAAATGGCATGTACTTTTGTTGCTCAAGAAATGGCTATTGGTTTAGATAGTTATTGGTTAAGACATACGTCTATGTGAAAGGACATCTGTTTCTTTTGAAGGAAATGACCTCTCAGGAATAATGACAGTGGTTTTTAGGACAAACAGTCGTTTGCTCAGTGAAAGTTGAATTGTAAACATTGGAAAGGTGTTGCATTTTCATACTGGAACAAGCATATTTCAATGCATAGATGTGAAATCATTTCAAATATGCTAATGGCTCTCCAAGGGTTCACAAAGTGGAAGACCAGTCTCAGCTGAATTTCTTGTGCAGTTCTCTACAGCTAGTTATCCCAACAGTTATTCTGCCTTTTATGGACTTAAAAGCTGTGAAAAGGTCTAGCTGATGGAAGAGGGATTAATGTCTGAATGCTTTTTACCTCCAAATATGTGGACATAAAACATTTTCTTTTTGGCAAAGTCTGAAACGTGATTTGTTTAGTAGAATAATCTGACATGCTCTTTGCCTGTTGGATATCATCTGGATAGAAAGATAGAAATAGATAGATACTGTAGATAGATAGATAGATACACAGATATATCTAGTTATTGGGTTATTGATTGATTATGTATTGATTCCCAAAGAGGAATTATAATGTTACACTAAATTATAGCACAAATCATTAATTTAATCACAGAAAGAAAAGGCTGTTATTGGTTAAGACATACGATACGTCCATACCACAATGAGGTATAAACAGCATTTTCAGTACTTCTACCCATGTATTGGGTATCTGTGGTGGCTACCATTGCAAAAACACTAAAAACATGGTCTGAAAATGTGATTCAACAAGCCATTCAGACTTTCTGGCTAAAAGTCTGCCAGATTGTTGAGTAAGACGACTCCATTTTACCTATCAAGTCTCCACTCACTACTGAGGAATGAAATTGCAAGTTAGTTTTCTTCCCCCAACACAGGGCCTGTTAGCAACATGTTGAAGTGAAGCCATCATACAAGATGTTTGTGTTTACAGGAACACACAAATAATGCTTTTCAGACAGGGTTGAAAAGGGTGTTGTGGTGCTTCATCCTTTTGGTATTTTTACCAAAGTATGACAGATGTTTTTATAAGACCTCAAATACATTTTTTTTTTTTTATATTTATTTAAATTGGAAAAGGCTCTAATACAGTATGTTCACTTTAATACACACAAAGAAGGTCCAACCTGTGCACAGTGTTACTCTCAGCGATGATGAGTGACGAGATGAGGACATGAGCAATTTGGCCAGTTTTTATGAGGTGCGGACGCTTTGGCCATGCTGTCACCAGAGTGCCAAGAGGAAGAGACTCACTTTTCCAAACCTGACTGACTAAGCATTCCTCAGATCAGTGTCATATGTGCACGCACGCACACACACACACACACACACACACACACACAGGCCTGCTGTTAAACTGCTGTTTTCCATTTGGGTAAAGTTGTGTAGTGATTAGCATTTTTTTTCATTGTTCCCTCTTGAGTTTGAGGAACAGAGGTCTGTCAGTGTGCCAGCTCTGGCCAAAACCAGTTTAGTAATCTAGCAGCAGGGTGTGAATCCGCTATCATGTCAGACGTCTGAGAGATTTTTTTCTCCTCGCCTGCCTCGCCATGCCACGCCACGCCACAGACAATTCAACACACTTCACTTCTTATTTATAGAAGCTGGAACTTAAGAAACTATTTAACACAGTGCGGTCAACTGACTGACCACGGGCTTCCGAATCGGTGAGACAGTGCAAAAAAAAAAAAAAAAAAGAAGATTACAGGATTTAAAAGTCTCTCCCAACAATGCCCCAGTCCGATTCCTGGGAAATTACGTCAGGTTTGAGGGAGCTCAGAGAGTTCTGCTGGCTCCTCCTGAGGTGACCAGACAAAATAGCAAACTCAGAAATTACCGGCAGTGTCCTAACGCACACACACACACTCACAAAGCATTGATTCACTCACTGTCTGGGGGTTTGATGCAGGTCTGAATTATCACATAAGTCTGTGTCATACAGTCTGTGAAGTGAATTCACTTGTACAAGCAGACATATGTAAATGTCATAACATTTGTAAACAAAGAATATATATACAGTATATATATATGGACTTTATTTTAAATTGAAATAAATTAAGATGGAATTGTAGACTTTATAGCACAGTAATAAAACCACAAAGTCAAAAACAGCTGTAGCCCCATCTACAGTAATATTCCAGTTGGTAAAGGACCAAATAACAGAAGCAGAATTTTTTTAGAAAGAAAACATTATTCAGTAAGTGTAAAGCTAAAAACATCTGGTAGATAAAGATGTCAGAAACAGATTTTACCTTTTCTCTTGTAGTTGTCTTGAAAATTCAATACATATTAGTAAGCTGTTGTGGGCAATCCACTATTTATAAGACACATAAGTTAAGACACTTAATAAAAGACACATTGTCCTGCCTGAAATCACATAGATCATACTAGTTTCTTTGTTTTCATGGTTGGTTTAAGGATAGAAATGTCATTTTGTAAAAACATATGATTTCATGATTTAAACTGGATCCACATGCTGTCACAGTCACATACTTGGAGGACCTGTTGAAAGTAGTTTACCGTAAATTAAAGGTTTGTTATTTGCCATGGTTAGGACTGAGCCAGGAAAAACAAGTCCGTGTTCCTTGCTCAAATTCAGCTGAATTGTAAACTTGGAGCGTCAGAGTATTTCCCCTATAATACTCTGTGCGACATGTGCTCCTTTGGAAAATGAAGATGAAAAAAGATGTCCACTCATAAATGGCCTGGACGGAAGAAGTTAGAAAAAGTTGGTGATGCAGGGCATTTACTGGAAATCTGCCAAGATACCGTGGAGGAGCTGGTGTCAGCGCCCTGTCTGTCAGAGTGCAGTGTGTCAGAACTAGGATGAGAGAGAGTGAGAGTGGGGAAGAGAGAGACAGAGGAAGAAAGAGCGAGACAGTGAGAAAAGGAAGCGAGAATTGAGTGTGTGTGTGTGTGTGTGTGTGTGTGCGAGAGAGAGCAGTAGTCAGTGGTTTGTCCTGAACCCCTGTTGACTCAGTCCATAGTAAATACTTTTTTCTCGCTGAAGTAAAATATTGACGGTGATGAAGCAGCTTTACACACACACACACACACTGGGTTGCTCCACCAAGCTGGACCTCACTCGGAAGTGTGATGTCAGAGGTCACAAACTCCAATGAATGGAAGTATTAGGGGGCGTGTGTGTGTGTGTGTGTGTGTGTGTGTGTGTGTGTTTATGTCTGTGAGAGAAAGAGAGAGAGGGAGAGACGGAGTAGAGATGGGAGGGGGCCATTCCTCCGTTCTATAAATACAAGGTCCTGATGCAGACAAGAGGTAGAAACGTGAAGAAGCTTCACCGATACAACAGAAACCTGAAGACGGATCCATACTCTTTTAAGGACGTTTTCACACAGGATCAGAATTACAGGGGATCTACTGATTGCTTGACGGAGTCACATTCAGAGCAGTAAGAATGACAGACAATGGTGAGTAACCACTTTTCTATTGGACATTGCATTAAATGGGTGAACTGTCTGTCACGCCAGTGTAAAATGTACTCTAAGAAGTGGCAGAGACCTGTGGAAATCAATATATGTGTATATATATATACTGTATGTCTCTAATCATATACCACAAGGCTGCTGTCATACTCAAGTACTACTGAAAAGTTTACTTTAACTTCTGTCAGGCATTAACAGCAGTGCCTTTGGACATTGGATGTAAAATATGAAACAAAATATAAACTATTTGTGTTATTCCCAAATGAATGCGTTTGCATTTGTGAGTCTTTTTTCTTATATGGACCATTGTATATGAGTACAAAGACGTATGCCCTGGCCTTTGGCCAACAGTGCACTGTGCCAATTTGTCCTGCCATTCCAGAGCACCGCATTTACCATTGCCTGGAGATTACATAAAGACCATTGGCAAAGCCAGCCTGGCCTCCACTGTGTAATTACTAGGAGAAAATGAGAGATGTTTTTAACCCCTACGAGACAGTTCATTTTTAGCTTTATAGCTTTCATTACTGTGCAGTGTGTAGGGTAGGAATTTAAAACTGTCACCTAGAATGGCTTAAATTTGGAAAAAAGGAAAACATAATGATAGACTTTTACATTAACGTGCGACTAAAGTTAAGTTTGTGCTGTGTGCCTTGTCTGTTGGTAGGATTGTAAATAGTCCACATCATCTCTAAAAATATGGATGAGGGCTCTTGACTGAGTGATAATGGGCTGCTCATAGTACTCCAGCAGTCTGACCTGTCTGACCTTTATCAAGCATAAGATGAGTGACAGAGGATCAAAGAGTTTTTTTTTTCTTTTGCATGCTTGCATCTTCTCAACTTCCCACCTTTGAGGTGAGAATCACCTTTTTGATATCAAAATAGGTCACCTACAAGATGTGTGCAGCTCCAAGGAGAAATTATTTGAGGGTGTAGAAGAAGAAGACTAGAAGCAGAATGTTGTTTTGTTTCCCCGCTGGCACTCTGCCAACCCTACTCTACAACTGAGTCTCAATTGAGAATGGGTCTGGGCACTCTTAAGCGGCTTAAGATTGGGCTGGTCTCTAGGCTATCTGGTCGCTCCATTATTCATTACCATCTCACTCCTGACCAACAAAGACAACAAGTACAACCCCATTGTGGACAGTTTTATCTCCACACAATGTTCTCACATTTTTATATTTTTGGGCTTTGGGCTTTTTGAATGGAACTGGTGCTCATGGAATGGAGCACCAGTGCTACCGCTGCACTACAGCATCTCCACGCTCACCTTTCTTTAGCCCTTACCTGTTTGCATCCCTGCATATACGACAGTTACCTTTAACCATTTCATAAAAGCTTGCATCCAAAGCTAAAAGACCTACAAGTACCCTCCAATACAAGAAAACATCAAGGGAAAAACCCTTAATCCCAAGATAAAAGTTAACATAATTGGTGGTAAAAATAAATACTTTATGATAAAAATGGGTCCTTAGTTTAACTGAACTCAAGTGGTTGTTTGAGCGACCCAGTGGGGACCCAGAGATTGGGACTCGAGTCTGAGACTTGGTTAACAATACAATGGTGGTCTTGGGACTCGGTTACAATAACTTTGTGCACAGTGGAAATAATAAGCGAACAGCTACATGCAAGGTGTGTCACCAGGATAAATGATGTCTGTTAAACGTCAAATTTCATCAGGCATCTCAAAACGCACCCAGATAGGGCAGTTACTCGTTGTAAAATAATGTCATAAATGTAAAATAGACATTAAACTTTGCATATCATTGTGCTAATGCTGAGAACAGGCATCTTTACAGTTGGCCATAAGGTTGATATATGGTTGACATATGGTTAATATTTCACAAGGTCTGTGAATTTGAGGGATGTCTTAAGTAGCAGAAGATTAGGTGGAGACTCCATGCTAGCTCCATTAAAGCATACGTGATATTTTTCATGTCACAAGTTCACATCCACTCTTGGCTGCCGTTGTAGTATTAGCTTAGAGCCATCTCTCCCCCAGAACAGTAGGCCTATATGTCAGTCCTATCATGCAGATATAAGCTAAATAAACTATTGAGAAACAAAAACTCAAACAGAGTTCTTAATGTGTGTTTATTCAGATTGCATTTCAGTAGACCCCATAAAGTTGGGCTATATCTGATTTTGATATGCTACTGTACTGTACTGTATGGATGGTAGCCAAAGGACATGCTTTGAATTCATAAGATTTAACAATATAGTGTCGGGGACAGATCAGATGGCCAGAGACTTTAGACTTGACTTGGACTTGTGACAACAGACTTGAGACTTGACTTGGACTCGTGACAAAAGACTTGAGACTTGACTTGAACTTGCCACTGAAAGACTTGAGACTTGACTTGGACTCAAGCTCAAAGACCTGAGACTCGACAACATGGCTTGTGAGCACCTCTGCGACCCACTCACATGTGTTATTTGGAGCTGATGACCATGTGCTGTGTTGTTTAGTTTAGTTTAGTTTATTGGTTTTGTTTGACAGGGACCATGCATAGAATAACTTCTATACCAGGGTTAGCTAAATAGCTAATAGCTGTTGCCCACCACAGGTGTATTCACAGGAGTGGACCTGTGCAGCCAGGTGAACAACCATGCTCACCGCACAGAGGAGATCGATGTGGACCGTCTGCTGGTGCGCAGGGGGCAGTCCTTCTCCATCGCCCTGCAGTGTTCTGGTGCTCCCCCCCGGGCACCCGAGTACCAGCTCAGCCTCGTCCTCCGACTGGGTGAATTGACCACACACAGCCTTCACAAATTTGGATCTAAGATTTAACTGGGTTTCAAATATGTAGCCAAGGCAGGAGTGGTTTTGGTGTTTTTGGTTTTGTTTCACCTTGGCTGCATTTGTAACCTAGTTAAATGTTATGTTAAATATAAACAAGCATTTCGAATTCACCTTAAAAGTGAATGATATTTTTCTTTCTTTCTTTCTTTCTTTCCTGTGTTCTTCATATCTCTCCTGGTGTCTCTGCATGCATTGTGTGTGTGTGTGTGTGTGTGTGTGTGTTCACTGTTCATGCGTGTTGTTCATGCGTGGCGCAGGCAAACAGGGCGAGGTGACGGTGAAGGTCTCTGAGTACCAGGCGCGGGGTGCGGGCCAGTGGTGGTTCAGCCAGCAGGCTGCCCAGAGTGAGCTGCTGGTGACGGTGCACAGCCCGGCGGACGCGCCCGTGGGCCTCTACAGCCTGGCCCTGCTCCTGCTCTCCCCCGACGAGCACATCCTGGAGGAGACCGCGCCCGAGAGCTTCTACCTGCTCTTCAACCCCTGGTGCAAAGGTGGGTCTGGGGTCGGAGTGTGATGCCCTTAGCTGAAGAATGGGTTGACACACACACACACACACACACACACAAACACACACACACATTATTATATATATAATCTCGCCACTTCTTAGAGTACATTTTACACTGGCGTGACAGACAGTTCACCCATTTAATGCAATGTCCAATAGAAAAGTGGTTACTCACCATTGTCTGTCATTCTTATTGCTCTGAATGTGACTCCATCAAGCAATGAGTAGATCCCAGTGGATTCTGATCCTGCGTGAAAACGTCCTTAAAAGAGTATGGATCCGTCTTCAGGTTTCTGCTGTATCGGTGAAGCTTCTTCACGTTTCTACCTCTTGTCTGCATCAGGACCTTGTATTTATAGAACAGAGGAATGGCCACCTCCCATCTCTATTCCGTCTCTCCCTCTCACTCTTTCTCTCTCACACAGACATAAACACACACACACACACACACACACACATACCCACGCCACCTAATACTTCCATTCATTGGAGTTTGTGACCTCTGACATCACACTTCCGAGTGAGGTCCAGCTTGGTGGAGCAACCCAGTGTGTGTGTGTGTGTGTGTGTGTGTGTGTAAAGCTGCTTCATCACCGTCAATATTTTACTTCAGAAAAAAGTATTTACTATGGAGTCGGACTGAGTCAACAGGGGTTCAGGTGAAACCACTGACTACTGCTCTCTCTCGCACACACACACACACACACACACACACACACACACACACGTGCACTTCTCGGTTCCTTCCCTCATTGTCTCGCTCTTTCTTCCTCTTCCCCACTCTCACTCTCTCATCCTACAGTAGTTCTGACACACTGCACTCTGACAGACAGGGCGGGTGCTGACACCAGCTCCTCTCTGGTATCTATGCAGATTTCCAGTAAATGCCCTGAATCACCAACTTTTTCTAACTTTTTCCGTCCAGGCCATTTTTTGAGTGGACATCTTTTTTCATCTTCGTTTTCCAAAGGAGCACATGTCGCACAGAGCATTATAGGAGTTAGGAGGAATTACTCTACGACGCTCCAAGTTTACAATTCAGCTGAATTTGAGCAAGGAACACGGACTGGACTCTTGTCTTGTTTTTCCTGGCTCAGTCCTAACCATGGAAAATAACAAACCTTTCATTTAAACTACTTTCAACAGGTCCTCCAAGTATGTGACAGCATGTTGATCATGTGCATATGCATGCACTTATGCATAGATTTGTTTTGTGGAGCCTTCTTCAATGCTCCATGCACAGATCCAATCCAATTTAATCCAGGAACACATCCCTCTGCTTGAATAGGCTAGGATAGGTTATCCCACCCTCTCCACTATATCATTACTGGTCTCCTCAGTGACTATTTCTATCGGTCATGACCACCAACCATGATCTTGTATCTATCTTGATCTTGTGACATTCTGAAAGTCCTCTATGTGGTCAGTATGCATCCGGTAGAGTTATCTAACTGACCTGACTGTCCAGACGCCACAGAGCATATGCGGTATGTGGATTTTCGTTTGTGGGTGTGCTTCTCTAGTGCAATGAGATTACATCACCGGTGTGGGTTTTTGACCTGTAGCTGGTGCACACACTCACATACATATGCACTCACAGACACACAAACACACACACACACACACACACACATGCACATGCACTCACAGACATAGGCACACATTGTTTGCATGCAATGTAGCATACACATAAACAACCAGAGAGAGAGAGAAGCTCAAATCCATAGACGTGCTCAAATGCATTTATGTATCTGCTTTTACCAAGTATTTGTGAATACTCCTGAATATTTCTGTAGTAAGATTAGGGATTACATCACCATTATGTTCTGAATATTTCTTTAGGAAGATAAGGGATTCCATCACCAACATGTTCTTTGTCCTGCAGCTGACGCGGTGTACTTGCCAGACGAGGGACTCCTGCAGGAGTACATCCTGAACGAGAACGGCATCCTGTACCAAGGCGCCTGGAACGACATCACCTCGCTGTCATGGAACTTTGGACAGGTAACCGCACAGGTGTTGCTGCACATTCCCTGTCACTGCAAGCGCCTCATGCTTATACATCCTTAGTACATTCATGCGGATCCTTCTTTTAGTACCTTTAGTATATTTGACTGTTCTTTTTGGTCATGTGGATATGCTATTTTATCATCCTGTTTACATTGTAGTGTATGTTGTGTGTGGTGTCTTAAGCTACTGGGACCTTGATCAATAAAGTATCTATCTATCTATTGATCTACATCTATCCATTGAACTAGTGGTCAGGCTTAGGTAAAGTGCAGTTAACATAGACAACTGATGCTGAGAAGTGGGTTGCACATTACTGTGATTCAGGTGGTTTTACTCCTCTCCTGCCCTCTTTAGAAGCTCTTGTAGTCTCCCGGTATTGACCTGGCTGCATCCTTTTGATTAGGCCTCATGAATACAGACAAAAGACCAAACAAAGCACAGAAAGACCACGGCCATACATTGAACTGAAGCAATGGTCTGGAACACATGCAGCCCAAGTCTTTATGTTGGCCTGGGAAAGCACCAGTGTTGGCTGGAGGGATTAACCCAAGGTGACAGGCCCTGTGGGCTGATTTGGCACAGGGGTGGAAGCTGGGATGCGGGCAGGCAGTCAGCGCTTTTCTGTCACCGATGCCAAAGGCGGCGGCGGTGGGCAGTGCGAATTGTGACATCTGGGTGGCAGGGCAGCCGCCCGGCCAGTCCCCGACATGGTCTTTGATGGATGCAAGGCATTTCTGCATGGGGTGTGTGGGAATGTCAGCATGCACAAACAAGAGCCTATTCTGCCCCAGTTGAAGCTTGCCAAATGGGCACAAGGGGATAAAGAGAGAGAGACAAAGAAAGAGAGAGAGAGAGAGAGAGAGAGAGAGAGAGAGAAAGGCGGGGTGTAGTTGAAAGAGGGAATGGTGCTTGTTAGAGACTTGAACTTAATGAACGTGTGAGGGAGAAAAGAGTGGCTTTAAACAAGAGGGTCTTGAGTACTGATGGGTTGTTTGCCAGTGGGGGAATGCCACCACCTAGTGAAAACAAGATGTCAAATCAAACAACTACTGGAAGTGAATAACAAGAATGATCCAATGTTGTCTGCTGTTTAATGCCATTTTATATTATTGCGAGAAGTTGCAGAGATATGAATATTTATGGCAGAGTGTTGAAATGCTGACAGCATTTTGATGAACGGTTAGATCAGTGTAATGCGAACTCACACTGTGACAGTTGACACACACGTAAAAAGCCACAGACACAAACAGCCTCTCCATCACCCCGCAGTTCGAAAAGGACATTGTGGACATCTGCTTTGAAATACTGGACAACTCGCCCACTGCACTCAAGAACCCAGACATGGACACTCTGAACAGAGCCAATCCTGTTTATGTGAGCAGAACCCTCACTGCCATGGTAAGTCTCTGCCACCATTGAAGGCACTCCTGGTGCTGTAAAACTATTGGATATTGCACAATACACATATTTGTTCGTTTTACTCTTAAATACATGCATTTTTGTGCCATTGAGTTTTTTTTTTGTTAGACCACTAAAATGTCTGTGTACTCGTGCCCTGATCTCTTGCCATCAGAGCCCAGGATTTAAGAGAGTGTGTTGAGTTGGTAGTCTGAGGTCACATGAGTTAGGAGCCAATCACAAATTGTTACTGAAAACCAGGCGATGTCACCTAGCTGTGACTGATGAATACAATGGCACACCCTCGCTTCAAGAGCTGGCCCCACTCTGGCTGTTGGATACTCGGACTGTGTTGGACCATGTCTCCTCTTTCCACGCTGTTTGGCAGCTCAGTGTGTCGCGTAACCTGTGGGACTGCCAGCTTTTGGAGCACTTTGTTGAGTTCCCGTCACTATTTGTTTTGGATGCCATCGCCCATGAAACTATACAGCTGACAAAACTAAACACTGCAAATCACCGCTGAACAGGTCAGGATGTGCCAGCATAGAAAGAAACTGGGCAGAGTGAAGCAGATCAGATATACCCTGCAAATCCCCAAGTTCTCACAGACACACACACGCACACGCACACGCACACACACACACACGCACACACACACACACACACACACGCACACACACACACACGGACGTCCACTTTTAGTTAAGGGATGGAAAGTTTTAGCTCTTTAGTAGCGTCATTTGCAATGATAGTTTAGAAGACCGCATACATCTGTGAGCTTTTAAGAGCACATTACAGTATGCTATGAACATGATGTAATGAAATTTTAACAAGCAAAACAAAAAAAAAAACCCCAACAGGACGTGTTATTGTCTCCCGGTAGGTGAACTCCAATGATGACCGCGGGGTGCTGACGGGCAACTGGACGGGCGATTACTCCGACGGCGTGGCGCCCACGCGCTGGACCGGCAGCGCGCCCATCCTGAGGAAGTGGAGTGAGGGCGGGGCGGAGAGAGTGCGCTACGGGCAGTGCTGGGTGTTCGCTGGGGTGGCCTGCACAGGTCAGCCATCAGTGACTGAGATCAAAGTACATTTGGCTGATGCTTGTTTAACCAAAGCGACTAACAGCACGGTGAACAGTTAAAGAGACACTTCACCGATTAGCATTAAGCTTTGTATCTTTAGAAAAACAGTCATGTTTTTGAATGGTCATGCATCATTCCCTCAGTTTGTCTTGAGATGGGAGAAATACGGATTTCAATGAAGCCCATGAATAGGACTTCCTGCTTTCAATGATGTAATTTTTTTACATCATTGAAAGCAGGAAGTCCAACATTGAAATCCGTATTTCTCCCATCTCAAGGCAAACTGAGGGAATGATGCACGACCATTCAAAAACATGACTGGTTTTCTAAAGATACAAAGCTTAATGCTAATCGGTGAAGTGTCCCTTTAATGCAATTCTTTCAACAATTCTAGGACAATATAAAAAAGGTAGGGTACAATAAGAATAAGTGCATTAGTTTGAATTTTAAAAAAGTAGAGTTCAATAAGAATTAGTGAATAACACAACATAACAATGAGTGCAATAACAACATTTAACATGGTATCACTGCACAGTGTTCAGTCCCCCTGATTGATTTGAAAATATGTTTGGGAATATTTCAGCTATTAGTTTAATAGAGGTTGCAAACATATGCTTGCGTAATGCCATGCATAGATTTTTAACAAGCAAAACAAAACAACAAAAGGATGTGTTATTGCTCTATAAGTGAAATTAAATTGAAATTGAATTGAAATAGATTCAACATGTGCAGATGGTTACACCAGATTTTTCCCCACTATGTGTAATTGCTCTGCGACCTCCCTACTTCACCAGGCCATGTCATTCCGTTGTGTTTGACTGGTTTTCTGATCTCCACTCTGCAGTTCTGCGATGCCTGGGCATCCCCACCCGCTGCATCACAAACTACTCCTCCGCCCACGACACCGACGGGAACCTTATGATCGACTACCTGTTCGATGAGAACATGGAGAGCATCTCCACTGGCGGCAGAAAGGACATGGTCTGGTGAGGAGCATGAGTTCCTGACCTGTCACCCTCTGAAACTGATCTCTCACACCTAATTTATACCTGACACTATGATGCTCCCATCTGAACTCTCACACCTACAGTAATTTATACCTGACACTATGATGCTCCCATCTGAACTCTAACACCTACAGTAATTTATACCTGACTCTATGATGCTCCCATCTGAACTCTCACACCCATAGATTGTATATTATATATACATACAGTCTATGCTCACACCCATGTCATTTATACCTGACTCTATGATTGCTACCTGCTACTATACTATCTTTAGTCATCTCCCTGTTCGAAACTAATGGAGCTATTTTTGCTATCAGCTTATCTCCCTTTCATCCTCTGTGAGTGGCACTGTATGCCCAAGACACATTTCATTAATTATCTTATCTGATCTTACACTATATTGCCAAAAGTATTGGGTCACCTGCCTTGACCCGCATATGAACTTCAGTCATCCAATTCTTAATCCATAGGGTTTAATATGATTTTGGAACTTCCAACATCAGTGTTATAGCTGCAAAGAATGGACCAATGTCATATTAAACCCTATGGATTAAGAAAAGGATGTTACTGAAGTTCATATGGAGGTCAAGGCAGGTGACTCAATACTTTTGGCAATGTATTTCTGTGCACAGGAACTACCATTGCTGGGTGGAGTCCTGGATGGCTCGAGAAGACCTTCCAGACGGTAATGATGGGTGGCAGGCTCTCGATCCTACGCCCCAAGAGAGAAGTGATGGTAGGATTAATTTAATTTGATCCCTGTTTATGTACATAATTATCAGAATATTCCATCCGCATGCTGACCCTGAGCAAATAGAGTTGAGTTGACCTTGAGAGGGAATGAGGGAGAAAGAGCGAGAGAGAGTGAGAGAGAGATATATCCAAAAGAGGAAGAGAGAGAGAGAGAGAGAGAGAGAATCATTGTCCATTGTCTCCTCTCAGGTGTGTACTGCTGTGGGCCTTGTCCTGTGCGGGCGATACGAGAGGGAGAAGTGGGTGTGAAATACGACGCGCCGTTCATCTTCGCTGAGGTGAACGCCGACCTGGCGTTTTGGGTTGTCCACCCGGATGGCGAGCGCACACAAGCCTCGGTCAACAAGAGGACAGTGGGCCGGAATATCAGCACAAAGAGCGTTTATGGCGATCAACGAGAGGACATCACTGCACACTACAAATACCCAGAAGGTGATCCAGTCAAAAGAGAGTTATTTCGCAGTTAAAAATGTAACCGTACAAATGTTCAATCTCTTGGGCTTCATGAAAAATCATTTGTAATTTGTGAAAACCTGTACATTTAGCCCTCTGTTGTAGAAATGAATCAACAACACAGGGCTTTTACATTGATTACTAAAATAGAGCCAGTTTCAAAAACATGGTCAAGCCTCAAGACTCATGGTCAAGACTCTTCTTCACTCTTTTAGTCTAGTTTCTAGAACAAGGCTTATTCCATGTCCAGGAAACCAGGCCAACAGAGTCACATGAAAGCTACATTGTCTGTGTAACCACATCTCAAATCACTATGAAGCAGCTCACAGTTCTAAATAGTTTCAGACAGATGCACTGGCTCTTAGTCCAACCAATTCCGAATCCTGTTTGCTGTTATTTCAGGTTCAGAGAAAGAGCGTCAAGTTTTCGAGAAGGCCGGCAGGAGGGTTTCCCAACCGAATGGTGGTCAGGGCCAGCTGGAGCTGTCCATCAAGCATGCCCAGGCCGTCCACGGGACGGACTTCGACGTGATCGTGGAGGTGCGCAACGCGGGCGAGGAGGACGCACGCGCTCACCTCACGGTCGTGTCCACCACAGTGACCTACAACAGCCTGCACAGGGGCGAGTGCCAGAAGAAGACGGCTCGCCTCACGGTTCCTGCCCAGAGGGGTGAGTCACTCGGCCGTGCCTGGTGCCTGGCCAAGACACACGGCTAGAACACATCCACTTTTAATACTGAAATAACTGCTTTTACATGAAGCACCTCAGGACTTCCTTAAATGATGTGCTGGATTCAATTAAGGACTTCAGTACCACAGGATGATGTACTGCTTAAAGCATTACAGAGCTAAAATATATAATCGTACATGTAGTACTGCACTGCGTTCACAATTTTTTGTCTTTAGAAGTGTGATCGTCAATGTGTGAATTATAATTATTGATCACCTTTCAATTGGGTGTTCCAGCTCACAAAGAAGTTCTGCGTCTTCGCTACAACCACTATGGAGCTTGTGTGTCTGAGCATAACCTGATCAGGGTGACTGCCTTCGTCAAGACGAACGATCAGGAAGACGTGATCCTGGAGGAGGTCAACATCCCTCTGCGGATGCCAAAGTTGCTTATGAAGGTGACCAGGAACTCGCCTTATACATGAAGGCAAATACATACTGTACTTAGGTTGAGCTACAACAGTATATATTTTTTATTTTTTTTATTTTTTTCCCTGATGAAGACCTAGCGAAGGTCGAAACATGTTGGCATTTTTAATGATCATTCAAGATTAAGCCCATGAACTAAAGCTTTTTAAACTTTTTTGGAAGAGTGCCTTGGTCAATTCATCTATCTACATTCTACAACAGTAGATGTTGAGTAATATTGTCTAAACCTGGTGAGTACTTGCTGAGGGGAACCAGTACAGTCAGATGTTTGATTGTCCATGGTTATGCTTTCCTTCAGGTTGTAGGGGAAGCAGTCGTATCTCGGAAGGTGACAGCCCACATAACCTTCACAAACCCGCTGCCAGTCACCCTGAAAGATGGTGTGTTCACAGTGGAGGGTGCTGGCCTCACAGCAGCTACAGAGATCCCTGCTCCGTAAGTGCAAGCCTTGTGTGTCATAACATGCATTTGTCATTAGCTATTAACATCTACCAGGAGTCTGGAAGTCGGTGTGAGCAATAATAAATTGCTCTACAAAACTGCATAGGATCTGTGTAGGCTATCTTTTAGGATTTAGGACAGTTCCTTCCTTTGAGTTTGTACTGATCGTCTTAATGTGCTTTTCAAGCTGGTAATAGCATTAATGGACAAATCAGCTGCCTAAGTGAAGGTTTGAGTAAAACCACAGTAGTACTTTTACTCTCCAGATCTGAACTTTTCCAGTTGCGGTAGCTTTAAGAATGGTCAGAAACAGTCCAAGGCCAAGATACCTTGGCAGGACATGTAGCTTCGACCACGGTCGGACTGCTGTGGCACACATGAGGGAACAGAATTTATACCCCCACACCAAAACACACGAACACAAACAGACGTAAGCTGCTCATCTCAGTCCAAAGGCGATCTGCCCCTCTACACACTCAATGAGGCCAAATGTTACCACATGTAAGCCTGCGCTCCAGACGCCAGGGTAAATATCATCATGGTCTCAAACCTAAATTCAGGATAAATGCTTCGCTAGGCCAGACAGCCTTGGGTGGCTCTAAGGTTGCTTTTGTCGGATTAGCCAGTGTGAAGCAAACATTTGTGCAGGGCTTTGTGTAAATTCTTCCAAATATGTGAAATGGAATTTGCAAATAAAATAAATAAAACTGTAGAACTATGAGGAGCCGAAATAGGAGGTCTATGTTTTTGCGTCATTGGAAGTGTACTTCCACAGAGACAGAAATGAAAATAAGTCTCTGGGCCAAACACATCGTGCAGGCCTAAACTATTTCCTGGCGAACACATTGCGTCCACGTTGAAATGTGTTAAAAGTCTGGGAATTCTGTGGTGGTCATATCCTGCTGTGATGCACAAATAGGCTGGCGATATTTCATGCCTTGTAGGACTCTACCACTTACTGTTGCAGTCTACTTTTTTTCACACAGGGGAAATATCGGACCAGGTGAAGAAGTGACGGTCAAGTTCTCATTCAAACCCATGCGCCCTGGTCTGCGGAAACTGGTAGTGGACTTCGACTCAGACCGCCTGAGGGATGTGAAGGGGGAGGCCACTGTGATCGTCCGGCGAAAGAAATGGAACCGGACATGATTGACACAAAACCACGATTATCATGTTAGATAAATGTGTTTTTTTAACAGAAAAAAAACAACTATCCCATGTGTACTAGTTGGATACTGAAGTTTCCAACAAATCTGTCCAACAGCATAACTGAAAATTAGGGATGCACCGATCCGATATTTGGATCGGATATCGGCCCCGATATGAACAAAATAGCTGGATCGGGGATCGGAAAAAATGAGCCGATCCATGGGCCGATCCGAATTTAATATAGTCTCAAAAAAAGGCTGAGCCATGACGCGCAACCAGCCATTTAGCGCAGCTCACTGCTGCGGGTTAGAGTGTGCCTCACCTCACTGTGTGCTCTGAGTGTCTAAATTCATGGATGGGATAAATACAGATACCAAATTTATGTCATAGGATCAAAAGAATATCTATACTAACCACCATTTGTCATAGATTAATTACGATCTTCATGCGTTTTGTTGCATTTAGGCAACACGTTAATGTGTAACAGTCAACAAAATAGGCTACTCAAACTAAACACATTGTCATTTTCATCTCATCTGTATAAACTGTTCTTGGTATAAAGACATGCAAATGTTCAAATTGGCTGTTAAAAACTCATAATTTATTAGATAAAACGTACAACTTCTACCGTTTACCAGCATTCAAACTCCGTGTGAACTAATTAGTTTATCGTAGGGAAACTGCGGGACCGTACCACTATGAGTAAATAGAGGGGTTTCGCGGGTGACACCATTTTGGCAGGGGTGTTTCAATGTATGTCACTAATATGGGATTTTTATCTGCAAAATTGTTTTTTTGTTAGATTTATTATTTAGTAATAACTGTGAACTTGAATTTGAATTTGAATGCTGTTCCAAGTTGCTGCTGGTGTACAACTGTTTATTTTTAATACTAGTAATATAATCAATAATGATGATGATAATTATAATAATAGGCTAATAATAATAATAATAATAATAATACATTACCTTTATATCTAAGTGTTATTTTGTTAGATTTTTTTGGGGAAAGTAATGTTTAGTTAGGGAAAGAATGAAGAATGAAGTCAAGCCTGATGCCTTTAGTCTTTTCCACATGGTGAGGTATACAGTTTATTAATTAACAATGGTATCGGATCGGTATCGGATATCGACCGATACGCAGAGCCCAGGCATCGGTATCGGTATCGGGACTGAAAAAGTCGGATCGGTGCATCCCTACTGAAAATGTGATACTGATACTTTTTCGATTTTATTTTACAAAATGATTAGGGTCATTATAATATTTGCACTAAAATGATGTACTCCTTAAACATGTTATATTTGTGAAGCTAGTTTTGCTTTGCATGCATTATCAGCATTTTTAGTGCCGTATTGCATACTGCTTACAATAATAAAAATATATTTCTACACATTCTAAAACGTGTGTTTATTGCAAATTACAAAATTATAAGGGGATGACTTTAGATACATAAACTTGGACCATAAACAACTTCAGCTCTCTGAGGGAGGTGCCTTTTTTCGCACTGTCTTCAGCAGGGTTTGTTGAATGACAGGGTACAGTTTGTAGCAGCCTTCAATACACGCCTGAACAGCTGCCTTTAGGGATTCTTGCTCCATAACACCGTCAGACTGCAAGCCTGACACTTGATTCATGTTAGGCATCAGCGAAACCGTCACACTTCCCTGGTTCTCCACGAAACCACCATCCTCGTCGTCCTGGACCTCTGCCAAAGTGGGGTCGAGTAGTTGCGTTGTTCCGGTGTGTCGGACGGTGCACCCCAACACCAGGTCGTACATCTCGATCCCAGCATCCGCGAGAGCAAGGGATGCACAGGTGACCGCGTGGGACAGAGCTGGCCCATCGCTCTCCAGAACCATGACGCAAACGTCAATCTGAGAGCGGGGGTACTTGTGCAAGCAGACACCTGGCCGAAGGCTCTCTAGTAAGCCCTGAGACATATCCTTTTCCTCGTTACCCTGCACCCATGCCCCTCTCTTGTGGCAGGCGAACGGGGCGAACCGCATGTCAGCGACGAGACGTCCTGATTTCATGTCGGTTTCGTCTCTGCGGTCAGCTTCTCGGGGCCCATACACGGAGCAGATTATTTTGGTATTGCCTGCCTCAATGTAAGCAGAGCCCTTGGCTTGACTGATCAGTCCACACCGCGCAAAAATCGGACGCAGGTCCAAGGGGCCGCGCTGGCTGTCATCTGAACGGCGATCCCCAGAGGCGAGGGATTTCAGAGATTCCTTGGAGACGAAATGATAGGGAGAATGAGATTCATCTGGACCCCGAATTCTCCTACGATCTACAGGCATTTTCGTTCTTTCCAGTCCGCGTGGTGATCCTATCCAAATGCTCCACTGCGGAAGTTGTTCTCAGACACAACACACAAGACCGACTGACATCACAACTCAAACTGTTTCGCCATCTGCTGGTTGGAGGACAACGCTATTATATGAAAACCTAGAATAAAGTCCTGTTATCAGCAGATGTGCTGTTATTTTGCTTTCGAAACTCAAACTTGCCAGATTTGGTTTACGAAATGTGATGAAAATGTTTGCAGAAAATGCCCTGATTAATTGATTATTTGACTGCATCATTTCAATCAATTCTATCAAAGCTGAAAGAAATTCTGTCAGTGTCGCGCCCTTCCTCTACCATATGTTGTGATTCATTGGCAGCATCTTTTAACAGGCCTATATAAATCAAATGTATTATATTCATTCAAATAACGTATTACGTAGGCCTATCTTCATTTTCCTGAATGATCAGTCACTGAGTTGTTACTTTTTTGTTGCATCATCCAACTCCACGTTGTGTGCGCGCAAAGGAACATACCCTGGTGGCGGGTCTGTCTTAAATAGACAGCTCTCCTAACCAATCATTTTTTAGAAATTCAGACCTTGTCGCTGACAGACCAATGGCATTTCTTTCTTTGTAAACGCTGTACGCCTCCCTCCCTTCTTCGAGTGCACCGGCGTGGGGAAGCAGTGTGACAGGAGAGAGAAGTGTCTGGAAGATTAATAACTGTGAGTATAACAGATATTTTTTAACCTCGTTATCATATTATTTCATAGTAGCTGATACTGCAGTATTTATACCATCAACAAACGAGGGGATTAAGAGTTGAGCCATCCCATTAAACCAGTGACTAGCTCGCTGTGCAGCTAACTCTAATGAATGGTCAGCGTTGAGCCGTACTAGCATAGTTAGCCTTCTCGTGCTACCAGGTGTTCTTCTTGATAGGTAGTGACCGTTCATTACAGCCCTTCCACGAATATGAATTCGCACAAGGAGTGATTAGTTGAGCCGTTTGCTCAATTTGCTGGTACGAAACGAGTGAACTATCCGTCCCACAACTAGCAGCTGGTCGGCTGTCACAGAGTTGTAGCTAGCTGAATGAAACTAGAATAGATTTAGCCAGGCTTTATAGCTAACGTTAGCCATCATCAGTCAGCTCAAATGCAAGTCGTTATCATTTAGATAGCTCTTAGTGTTTCTTCATTAACACCAGTTCTCTAATTTTCACTCCTCACGTTGAAGTGCGTCAAGACTGAAAAACACAACAACTTCATGTTATCCTTATTTTGTGTAAAAATGTTGGTTGATGCATAATCTCTTCTTTTACAAAGGGTGCAGCCTGGTTGTCACTGATGGGTCTGCATCTCACTGTTTTGTGTGCCAAAGTTTTCGGGTGCTGTCAGGTGAACTACTCAAAGGTCCTGCGCTATCTAGCGTCTGTGGCGCATCCCTATTTGCATTTTGGCCAACTAGTCAGCTGCCAGGTTGTGATTTAAAGAATGCATTGTTTTGAGTGACTAACGATACTAGCAGATAATGCTATTACTGAGTTTGTAAGCACATAACACCTTAACCTTATTTCATGAGATCCTGTCTAACTGTGCTGTATCTCAACACTGGCTGTTTGGAAGTCTACACTGAAAATGCACTGACAGCTAGTTACAACGTACAGAGAGTGATGACTGGGGGGGAAAACTTCTTGAAGTGCCTGCAGTGTTCTGCAGTGATTGGCGGTTTATGCCTGCGCTTGCTGTGCAAGTTGATCAGAGCATTGGTGCTGTTTGCATGCAGGTTGGTCGTTACTGCAGGGGGTGGTAGGCAGGAAGGGGACCTGGCCTGTTTACTCTGCATACCTCTCCCGTGGGACGCTCACCTTTGGTGATGGTAGTAGACCACTCCATTTTTTCCTGCTCCAGGGGAATACCTGTGCGCACACGCTGACTGTTGAAGGAACCACACTAGAGGATAAGGTGATGGAAAATAACCCCACAAGAAAGACTGTGCGCACTTTGGTGCACTGATCGAAGAGGAGCACACCTTGCAGTCATTACTAATGCAGACTCCAATACCTTTGTGTCTGTGTTTATGAAAATGAGCAGTCATTCATTATTACTAACTTTGAACAGCAGTTTAGGCCTTCACACGTTTAACCTCAGGCTAATTACTGTCCACCAAGCTGTAGCCTAAATGCAATGCCTTTAAAAATGAGGTTTGACCAGTCTTTCCAACCGAGTAAATGCCTGTGGCTTCACTGTAGTAGTCGATGCGAATCTCAGCAAGCTTGTGTGCTTTTGTTTGCTGTGTGCCAAATGCATCTGGCAGTTGCAGTGTGGAAAACGGTGTTTGTTTACCACAAAATAATTGATTATTAAAGAAAATCTGTGGTGAACAATGCACTGTGTGTATGTGTTTTGAGCTGTATGTTCTCTCACCTCTAAGCCCACATACTGTAGTCATGTTGAGAGGCTCTATTTTGTGAATGGACAGTTGGTGTGTGAACCAATCAGCAGGACCTCATTCACATACTGTGATTGGAATAGAGATGGTTCTCCTCTGGCATGGCCAGAGACATTATTGGCCTTCAAAGGATCATGGGTCTATATGGGTTTTTAAGTGTGGATCTCGCCAAATCAGTGCTGCATTCCTTTCTTCCTAACTTGTTTGACGGACTCTGTTGGCAGACCCAATTAGAGCCTGGGATGATGTTATTAATGGCAAAGACCGCACCTGCATTCCACTGTCTCTTCCTGGCAGTTCAGTGTATCATGGCTTGTCCTCACATATCTGTGTGTGTGTATGTGTGTGTGTGTGTGTGCATTTTCCCCACAGTCACTGTCAGAGTCACCTTCTGAGTCACAGTCGCTGTCAGAGTCGGAGTCACAGTCTCGCGTTAGCAGCCCTCACATCATGGACTCTTCTCTGACTGCAGCCCAGATCCGGGAGAAGTTCATTGACTTCTTTCGACGCCACGAGCACCAGTATGTCCACTCGTCCGCTACCATCCCGCTGGATGACCCCACGCTGCTGTTTGCCAACGCCGGCATGAACCAGGTGAGCTCTGCAGTAATCAAAGGCTGTAATGTCCAAGGCCCCGGCAGTGGCGCGACTGGCTGGGGCACCTGCACCGCACACCGGCGACCCGGGTTCGATTCCCGCCCTGTGGTCCTTTCCGGATCCCACCCCAACGCTCTCTCCCATTCACTTCCTGTCTCTCTTCACTATCCTATCATTAAAAGGCATAAAAGCCCAAAAAATATACTTTAAAAAAAAAAAAAAAAAAAGGCTGTAATGTCCACAACAGTGCTTTTAGCTTGCATACTTTAATGTTACCTGAAGAAGATCCAGCAGGGTCAATACGTCTTTTTTAACATTAAAATATGGGAGCTAGAAAGCGGTATTGCAGACATTACATTCTTTTACTGAGGCAAGTGTCCTTTGTCCTGCACCTCCCAAAAGGTGGGATGTGCACACAATTTTTTTGAGCTCTGCAATAATGACACATCCAGGTGTAGCTACCAGATGGACCGGTACCTTATACCGGATAAACCCAACTCAATCTGCCTGCACATTTATCTCTCCTGCTTCCTTTCCATGTTTGCTGGAACCAATCACAAACTGGCTTATCCACCAGGTGCACCCGGATCGTCGGTCTGATTGGCTGAAGGACTATCCGAGTGTGCAGTCATTTGAATTATGCCCATTGATCACGCCTCTTGTGCAATACAAATACAGTGCAGACTCCCCAGACTAATGTGTTCAATCTCAAAAGGTTTAGCTTAGTCTGGTGATGGCCAGGCTACCGGGCTAACTAGCTCTCTAGATACTTGGTACTGTAGATGCAGACAAATTATCGATGGGTTGGATTGGAGAGGTCAGTACACCATAGTTTCTAAAACTTGTTCTGGTCCTTGATTATGATTGGCTGAATATTAACGTTTGGTGCTGTTGTAAAACCCAGTGCAACCCTTCACATTGACCACATTTCTTTTTATATTACCATGCCACCACGGATTGATACAAAAGTTATAGTTTATGTTGTTATACTGTGAGCTAGAACAGTGGCTCCCAAACTTTTCTGGCTCACGGCAACCCTAAACATATCTCTCTCCATCCAAGGCACCCCTGCCTATCGGCAACCTACTTTGTGCATCATTTGTACTTCCATGCCATTTTATTTAACCTTGTGATATGTTGGATAGGCCATAAGTGCTTTTCGTATCATAGCATTACTATGAGATGGTGAGGGTTGTCTCATTTTTATTTTATTCAAATGAACCAATAAATTATCATAAATGTCAATAAATGATCAAGCCCTGGAGTATTACACGGCACCCCTGAGCATGTGTCACAGGCACGGCCCACTTTAAAAAACCCTGAGCTAGAAGATGTAAATTACGTTTAAAGTTTTTTGCATTATCAAGTTCACCGTTGTAACATTTAGTTGAACGAAGACTTGAATGATTGCCTCTGGTTGAATCTTTGTGTATGGAACTATTACTAGAGCAGCTAACAACAAAAGTGTGGTCTTCACAGAACTTTCAAGGATGGCGCTAGACTCAGTAAAAGCCCAGAGACTGAGCCTGTTGTTTTTGATTCCTCCTGCAGTTCAAGCCCATCTTTCTGAACACTATTGACCCATCGCACCCCATGGCCAGACTGAAGCGTGCTGCTAACACCCAGAAATGCATCCGTGCCGGAGGCAAGCACAATGACCTGGACGACGTGGGGAAGGATGTGTACCACCACACCTTCTTTGAGATGTTGGGCTCCTGGTCCTTTGGAGACTACTTTAAGGTAAGCGAGCGTGTCAGAGAACGGAGGGAAAAGGGGCGACTCCTGTCTAACGGAGCCCAGAATATTATTAACCCATTGCATTTAAAGTATATATTTATTATAAACCAATTTCATTTAAACTATACAGTATATTTATTGTAAATACATTTTATTTAAACTATATATTTATTATAAACCCATTTCATTTAAGCTATATATTTATTATAAATACATTTCATTTAAACTATATGTTTGTTATAAACCCATTTGTCGGGAGATCCTTTTTCTTGAACAGTTGTTGAGCGTGTTTACATGCACACTAAAAAAAAACGATGACTGGCAATGATCGGATAACTGGAATAATCCGTTCAAGGTGTATACATGTCTCAAAAATTAATATTGGTTTATTCCGTTTGCATTGCCTCTTGAATTACCAGATAACTTCCAAAAAAAACAATAATAATCATTTTTTTTAGTGTGCATGTCAACGCTTTGTCTTGGTTTGGGACTTTTGGGGGGGGGGGGCTATGTTAACCTGACCATGTCTGTCGAATCCAGACGAAGACCTTAGTGTCGAAACGTGTCGGTCAGTTTGTTTGCCTTGCTACAAGTAAATATTTTAAAACGGAGTGCCTTAGTCTCTTCTTTTTTGTCTGTCTGTCTGTCTGTGTCTGCCTGCCTGCCCGTCATTCTAAAATTAACCTCGTCCTTCCTTCTCTTCTCTTCTCCCTTCCTCGTTTCCTCCTGTGCGGATGTCTGGGTGTCTTCTCTGCAGCAACTGGCCTGTACGATGGCCCTGGAGCTGCTGACTCAGGAGCTGGGCATCCCCATCGAGCGCCTCTACGTCACCTACTTCGGCGGCCACGCTGAGGCCGGCCTGGAAGCGGACCTGGAGTGCAAGCAGATCTGGCTGGACCTGGGGTGAGTCTGCGCTGCAGTGTACGGCCGCCATCAGACAGAATGCTGTTTTTTAATTGCAGTGAGAGGCAAGTTTCAATGTCGCATACACTTTGCAATGTAGCGAAATTCTTGTGCCTCAGTTGCAGTAGGAGGGTAATCAGTAGGGTGCTGTGTGTGTGGGGGGGAGGGACTTGAGTAAAGGGAGTTGAAGTAGGACTGTACAGTACCACACATACCAAAACTATACATTTATTTACACATTATACAATCATTCAAAAAGAAAAAGAGATTCATATATGCACACACACACACACACACACACACACACACACACACACACACACACACACCACTATAGTTGCATGTAAAGCATTAATAAACCTTATGGGCATGGAACATGTACATTTAGTATTCTATTCAGTATTTTCTGTTTCGTATTGGCAGTAAGCGGGTTGCGTGCTTCCTAAGCGCACTGAGTGCCTCACGTTTTGTATGCGCCTGCTGCACTGTTTTTGTGTGTTTTTGCAAAGGTGCCCTGAACGCCTCACGTTGAAAAAAGTTCAACTCAATGTGGAAAAGCGCCCGATTCACGTTTTTATGAAAATATAGTGCACCTCAAGTTTTGTGAGAGGCAGATCACGTCCTGTCTGATCGCACCCTAAGGCTGGAGGGGTTAAAGCTAGAGAGGGCAGTGGGTTAATCATAGCGTTTGTTGTATGTTGACTTTTTCTAGATTAGATAGATGCAGATACGGATTTTTTTTTACGTAAGTAACTTTTATGTAAGTACACCAGGTTGAAGAAAGAGATTGACCGTTGGAAAGTGCACCATCATGTAATTGGCACCTTTTTAATGAGTTGAAGTGAGACCTTTTGACTGTTAAACCATGAAGGCCACTCTCTTTTCACCTGAAGTCTCATTTATTTCTCATTCTAACAGTGGCAAGAAATGTCCTATAATCAGCTCATCCATTTTCATGGTCTCAAATCAAGCTCTCTCTTTCACATTAAAGACAGGAGTAGTAGTTAGCTAGAGCTGTTCAGGTATCATGATGATTTAACACCTGAGACCGTCACACATAAGTGATTGTCTCTCTGGGGTGTTCTTGTTTCATCACTCCCTGTCCTCCAATCCCCCTGAAGCTTTATTCTCTTCTTGTGAACTGTGTGTGTGTGTAGCCAGTACTATGCCTCCCCTCACTCTCTTTTTGTTTTCTTCCCTTTCTCTTTCTGTGTTGATGTCTAGAACGTTCTCTTTCCTTCTCTCTCCTCTCTCACTCCCTCTCTCCCCCCTTCTCTCTCTCTCGCTCTCTCTACCCATCTTTAACTCCCCGGTGTGCGTGCTGTTTCTCCCTGCATCTTGCATGGCTTCATCCCTTAGAGCAGGTGGTGTTGTTTCCTCACCGGCACTCTCCTTTGGGAGTGCAGCAGCATGTGCTGGATGTCCTCTTCGCCCAGGTCCACAGAGACCGCTCCTCAGCCTCCTGCGTGTGTCTTGTTAACCTCTCGTCTGTGTCTTAATGGTCCCTCTCTAAAATAAGATCCGTATCTGTTTGCTGGGTCTTGTACGTTCTTCAGCTTGATCATATTGTGATGATAGTGGTTCAGAGTTGCACTGGCTAACTATGGAGAATTTTCTTTAGGGTTGAAGAAATAGTTGTAGGCCAATATTCTGATGTTTGTACTTGGATTGGTTCTGTAAGCATGTCAAACTGCACTTCGACACTTTGAACAGGGCGCATAGCATGACCGCAGTGAGTGCTGATAAACATGCACCTAGGCCATGTTGTAAACAACATGTGATAAAGAGGTGCAGTGTGGAAACGTCAGAGCAGGGTTAGTGGCTAAGTGTGTGTGTGTGTGTGAGAGAGAGAGAGAGAGAGAGAGGGAGAGAGAGAGAGAGATGATCTATTCTTCTTTGTTTCTCTCACTCTCTCTGGAGGAGGAGGGGCAAATTATTAATCTAGTGGACACGTTTAAAGGGATATTCCGCCATTTTTGGAAATACGCTCATTTTCCACCTCCCCTCGAGCAAAACAATCGATATTTACCTTGTTCCCGTTCATCCAGCCATTCTGTGAGTCTGGCGATACAACTTTTAGCTTCAGCCTAGCATAGATCACTGAATCGGATTAGACCATTAGCTTCTCGCCTGCTAGCTTCATGTTTAAAAGTGACTAAGATTTCTGATAATTTTCCCATTTAAAACGTGTCTCCTCTCAAGTTAGAAAGTGCAATAAGACCAACTGAAAATGAAACCTGGCGTTTTTCTAGGCTGATTTGACATGGAACTACACTCTCATCTGGCGTAATAATCAAGGCAACTTGCAAACATACCATAGGCGCAGTGATATCGTACGCAGCATCTGAAAATAGTCCCCATAGACATCAAGCAGTAGTAGTGCCAGTAGCTGCAAGTTGCCTTGATTATTACGCCAGATGAGAATGTAGTTCCATGTCAAATCAGCCTAGAAAAACGGCAGGGTTCATTTTCAGTTGGTCTTATTGCACTTTCTAACTTGAGAGGACACACGTTTTAAATGGGAAAATTACCAGAAATATTAGTCACTTTTAAACATGAAGCTAGCAGGCGAGAAGCTAATGGTCTAATCCGATTCAATGATCTATGCTAGGCTGAAGCTAAAAGTTGTATCGCCAGACTCACAGAATGGCTGGATGAACGGGAACAAGGTAAATATCGATTGTTTTGCTCGAGGGAAGGTGGAAAATGAGCGTAATTCCACAAATGGCGGAATATCCCTTTAAAGCTTTAGATTCGAGGGTCAGAGTTGAACATGCTTTCTTTAAAGTTCAGCCTTTCTTATGGAAATGATCTTGTAATGGTTCAATAATGGGGTTTTAAAAGTCTCTCTCTCTCTCTCTCTCCCTCTCTCAGGATGGAGGAGTGCCGTATCCTGCCCGGCAGCATGAAGGACAACTTCTGGGAGATGGGGGACACTGGCCCGTGCGGCCCCTGCAGTGAGATCCACTACGACCGCATCGGGGGCCGAGACGCAGCCCACCTGGTCAACATGGACGACCCCAACGTGCTGGAGATCTGGAACCTGGTGTTCATCCAGTTCAACAGGTGGGAGACGCAAGGAAATGCTTTGGAAATAGCTTACTTGTCACTTTCGGCACTCACAATTAGCATATACGCACTACACATGTGCTGCAAGCATACATACACATACCCCTTCACACTTACACTCATGCTCACACATTCGCGTTCTCACTTGCACGCACGCACGCACACACACACACACACACACACACACACACACACACACACACACAAAGAACTCCATGGTTCATCCGCACTAATGTCTCTGGTTAATGGTTCTGGTTCAGGGAGTCTGAGACGGAGCTGAAGCCTCTGCCCAAGAAGAGCATTGACACTGGCATGGGTCTGGAGCGCCTGGTGTCCGTGCTGCAGAACAAGATGTCCAACTACGACACGGACCTCTTCGTGCCCTACTTTGAGGCCATCCAGAAGGTCAGGGGACCACGACCTTCACTCTAATTAGAACCAAATTGCTGCTTGGGTCAGAAAGTTAGTCCATCACAGTTGGGCCAACCAACCCAGCATTCTGTAGACATAAGCACACATTGTGAGAATGATAGTTAAATGTAGCCTTTTTTGATTTATCTTGTTTATTTATCCACCCTTTGTTTAACCAGGGTAGGCACATTGAGATTGGTGTCTTCTCCAAGTGAGCCCTAGCCAAGAAAGGCATTACCTCTGGGATAAAGATACAACACAATACAAATGTACAGCACAAATAAAATGTTAACAGAGTAAGGAAAAATAACAGGCAGTCTAAAAGTAAAACTAAAAGTAGTTACAGTGATCATTTACAACATTTCAGTCAATACAGAATTTAAAGTCAGAGAGTGGAATGAATATGTTTTGTGTTAGTTTTAGCTGTTTTGAATGAAAGGCAGAGAGGGAGAGTTGATAGGGAGACTGAAGTGGATTCCAGGATTTTTGGAAAGCTGTCTTTCCATAATTCAACTTTGGTTTGCCACTAGAAGACCGCTAGTTCAGAGTTGGGTTTACCTGACACACGTGTCTGGTGGCAACTTTGAATACATTTATTTATAGATTGGTGTGTTTTTCCCTCTCTGTTCTTCTTGTCCTGAATTCTAGTGTTTGTTTTCTGTCCCCAGGGCACTGGTGCCAGGCCGTACACGGGCAAGGTTGGCGCTGAGGACACAGATGGCATTGACATGGCCTACCGTGTGCTGGCTGACCACGCCCGCACCATCACCATCGCCCTGTCCGACGGAGGACGACCCGACAACACTGGCAGAGGGTGAGGAGTGTGTTGGTGTCCTTTCCTCCTCTGTGAGGAGAGACAAGTGCATCAGTGTGTTGAGTAGCACCAAATACTCCACCCACTTTCTCAAACAGGCTATTTTGCACTTCAGTGGTGTGTGTGTGCATGTCTCTATGTGTGTGTGTGTGTTTTAGTTTATACAGTGATGATCATAAGATCAAAATAGAATTAATGTTGCTTTTACCACATGGATTTGCACAGCAGTGTGTAGGAGCCATCGCGTCCTTTAGTGCACCTGCATTTACCCACTGACCTGTGTGCATCAGATCCACCTGTGTGTGTGTGTGTGTGTGTGTGTGTGTGTGTGTGTGTGTGGGAACCCGTGCTCTGTGTGTGTTAACCCATGCTGTGTGTCTGTCTGTGTGTGTCTCTGTCTGTGTGTATTAACCCCTGCTGTGTGTGTGTGTGTGTGCAGCTATGTGCTGAGGAGGATCCTGAGGCGTGCGGTGAGATACTCTCACGAGAAGCTGGGCGCCCAGAGGGGCTTCTTCGCCTCCCTGGTGGACGTGGTGGTCGAGTCGCTGGTGAGAGAAGCCTCTTCTTCAGTCCGTCTCCTCTGTCAGCGTCTCTACTGCATACTAGTCATTTCCTGTGTATAAAATCTACAGGACAGTGTTTTATGCAAATTCAAAGAAACAAAACCATATTAATATATTAACTGCCCTCGTGTATTAACCTACATTTTGCAAAATCAATATAAAATCCGCTGCTGTTAGTTGGGAAATTACGGTAGTGTAATGTCCTCTTAGAGTCTCCTTCATTTCAGTATATTTTTGTCACCTCTAGGTTGTTCAATTTTACCCAAGCTCTAGGGTCCTTGAGAGAGCATTTAAGCACTCAGCAAAAAGGGCGTCGACATGAGTGTCAGCGCTGAAATGTTTAAGTGGCAAGCATTGAATAATCAATGGATTTTATTAAGCAGTGTCGACAAAATAGAACTGAATCATAATCGCCACGGAGGTAGCAGCAAAGTTTGACGCTAGTGTACACAGGGTTGTGTTTATATTGAAAACGCTGAAAATCTAATGTAGTCGAATGTCAAAAGCAGAGAGCACTGCGTTCATGTTGGTGCCAATGTGAGGAGCGCTTTAGTGTTAAAGGGACTAACCGAACCCAAAACGGTCTATTTTTACGCATCTTTCTGGACCCTACCTCATTATAAGTGAGCTGTGGTGTTGCTGATGCATGATTGGTTTGTGTGGTTATTGTTTGTTTAGGGAGACGCCTTCCCAGAGCTGAAAAAGGACCCAGACATGGTGAAGGACATCATTAACGAGGAGGAGACGCAGTTCCTCAAGACGCTCAGCAGAGGGCGCCGTATCCTGGACCGTAAGATCCAGAGCCTGGGAGAGAGCACCACCATCCCAGGTGAGATGTGAAGGCACTCAGACTAGCTCAGCTTTGGAGCCCAGCCTGTAGAGGACCGATGCTCGTCATGAATGCTAATGTGTTTATCTGCGCTCCTATAGCCAAGTCACAAAACAAATACTGATCAATTGCTTGCCACCTGTGCGCTGAAAGATGAAATGGACATTGTTACAACCTGTGCCAGACACTGTTTAGTTTGTGAGATTAGAAAAGTGAGTCATTCTTAATGAAAAAAGTTTTTATTTCTGCAGAAATGTAATTTGGCAACATCAATGATAAAGTATGTCCTACATTACCGGGAGCCCCATTTTCCATGAGTGGATATTGAGCAGTCTGTAAATTGTTTGCTGTGAGAGCCACCTGCTCCCTGACTGGAGGAGTGTGACCCCATCTCACCTGGGTCTCTTTTTCTCTCTCTCTCTCTCTCTCTCTCTCTCTCTCTCTCTCTCTCTCTCTCTCTCTCTCTGTCCAGGAGACACAGCCTGGCTGCTGTACGACACCTATGGTTTCCCCCTGGACCTCACAGCCCTGATCGCCGAGGAGAGGGGGATGGGCGTGGACATAAACGGCTTTGAAGAGGAGAAGAAGGCTGCTCAGGTATAACAAGGGAGGGAGACACCCTGGAGGAGAACACAAAAGCAAATTCACACATGCGCGCGCTAGTTTATGTACACATGAGCTGCAAGAGTAGGAGATACAAATAGGAGGTATAGACAAGTTGACAAGTACCATTTATTTTTGTGGAGAGAATGTGGCGGCGGTCATACTTTCTATCTAGTTTACCTTGCTGTTTATTCTGGGTCTATGATTTTCCTTAATATTTTTTGCTAGTTAGGGCATGAAGCTAGTCTTAAATTTAATTGTAAACGGTCTTAAAGGTGAACTTGGCAACTATTTCAACATAATAAACCCGTTTAGAAATCATTTGGATGATTAAATGATCTGTTCCGGTCAACATTATGACTTTCCCCACTCCCTATAGCACCCTAAAAAGGTTTTAAGAGGTCCTACAATTGACTTATTGAGACTTGCAGATGCCATGTTTGAACACTGTCTAATAGCCCCACGATGCTCCCTGTCCAGCTGAAGTCCCAGGGCAAAGGTGCCGGAGACGCGGATCACCTCATGCTGGACATCTACGCCATTGAGGATCTCCGCAACAAGAACACCCCCGCCACAGACGACGGCCCCAAGTACAAGTACAGCTCCGACGATGGCGGCAGCTACGGTGAGTGGAGAGGGACAATCATAAGGATTCATCATAAGCCCTGGTGCAGGTGAAAGAGCCTGGGGCAAGTTAGTTGGCCTGTTCATTTTCAGTTTTTTTTATCATCACTCATTGCCATGAGACATTTCAGTTCACCTTTGATGCTAACTTGAGGCAGCTAAGGTTACCAACTGAAATAAAGGACTCATTACAATGTATTAAAGTAGGCTTTATGTAAATGTGACTTTTCAGTGCCAATAGAAATGCATGGGGCCAGTACAAATCAGATGTGCATACCAGATGTTCTGGCCAGTGGGAGGAAAATACTTATGTTGGACCCTGGGGTATGACATAGACCCAATAACTGGGTCTTGGACCATGAATGAATTGAGCCTTATTCACACATTTGGTATTCTGCTGGTCGCCTCAGAAGTTGAAGTATGTTTAACTTTGTTGCACGATGTGCCAATTTCCCCTGTAATTGCAAGTCACAGAATTTCATTAGCATTCCATGGACTCCATTGCTATGTCCCTTCCTGCTAGTTTCATCTTGTCTGAAATGTAGCTTCTTTACAATTTTGTCATCCTTTTTTTGGACTCTGGAGGGTTAGGACAGCTCTAACTGGGTCTTCTAACCGGGAGTGTGGATGGAGAGGGATGGGTACTTATTTACGCTTTTAGTCATTTATTTATGACGGACCGAACCCAGGCGCTTTGCTTCTGGAACAACTCGCGCCCCAGTGCTTGCAGTAGTTGTTTGTGTAATGAGGGCAGAGAAGGACAGTAAACATCCGTTTCATAATAACTAGCTCCGAGGAAGGACTAGAGTGTTTTCCTCCGAATTTAGAAGCAGACTTTACTTAATCTTTTCTAGTAATGTTTAGACTACCAGACCACACTTTTGAGTTAACAACTGAAAAACAAGGAAAGGCCTCAAATTGCTTGCGCTGATTCATTGCACAGCCTCCAAATTTGACCACGCTTTGATTAAACCTTGAGATTGTGTGTGTGTGTGTGTGTGCGTGTGCGTGTGCGTGTGCGTGTGCGTGTGCGTGTGCGTGTGCGTGTGCGTGTGCGTGTGCGTGTGCGTGTGCGTGCGTGTGTGCGTGTGTCTTTATCTCAACCATCCTCCACCTCACAAGCCAAAATCTGCCTGAGGGACTCAAGATCATATACAGGATAGATGGCGGGCTCTTTAACATCAACAGGTTCAGGGCAAAAAGCAAGGTGCTCATATCCTCCCTCATGGAGCTCCAGTATGCTGATGACAACGCCTTAGTTGCTCACTCTGAAGCAGACCTCCAGAACATCATGGATGCCTTTGCCAGAGCCTACCAACTCCTGGGTCTTGACATCAACATCAAGAAAACCCAGATCCTATACCAACCAGCTCCTGACACACCCTCTCAGGCACCCACAATATATGTGGGCAATTTGTCTACCTTGGCAGTCTTCTTTCCACAAGAGCTGTCATTGACGCTGAAATTCACCACCGCATAGGATGTGCCAGTGCAGCTTTTGCCAGGTTAAGGAAGAGAGTGTTTGAGAATCATGACATCCAGACCAAGATCAAACTCCTGGTTTACCAAGCAGTAATTCTGCCCACTCTGCTCTATGGGGCTGAAAGCTGGACCACCTATAGCAGACATCTCAAAGCCTTGGAGCAATACCACCAACGATGTCTCCGCAAGCTCCTTAGGATCAGCTGGGAAGACAGACGGACCAACATCAGCGTCCTGAAGGAAGCCAACATAGCTAGTATCACCACAGCTATTGCCAGGCACCAGCTACGATGGACAGGGCATGTCATACGTATGCCAAACAACCGCCTGCCAAAACAAATGATGTATGGCCAACTAAAGTAAGGAAAGCGCAGCCAAGGAGGGCAGAAAAAGCGGTACAAAGACAACATCAAAGCCCATCTCAGAAAGTGCCGCTTTAACCTCAAAAACTGGGAGGAGGCTGCTTGTAACAGAGACGTGTGGCGTAGGATGGTCCATGAGGGTACGGCACATTTAGAAGAGGACCTCCACCGTGCCGCAGAAGCAAAACGGCAGCTGAGGAAGGAGAGAACCACCACCAAAACAGCTCCCCAAACAAACCACAACCTCCAGGACAACAACCTACATATGCCACCACTGCAATAGAGACTGTGGATCGAGGATTGGCCTCAACCGCCATCTGACAACCCACAAGTGACCAGACCCACTGACAGGAGAACAATCATACTCGCTACGAGTGATTGCCGATGATGATGATGGTGTGTGTGTGTGTGTGTGTGTGTGTGTGTGTGTGTGTGTGTGTGTGTGTGTGTGTGTGTGTGTGTGTGTGTGTGTGAGAGATCAAGAATGTGTTACTTACTTCTGTGGCACACATGTTGCTGCAAAGTCATCTCGTGAGGATACTGTCACTGATTGTCAAAAAGACATTGAGTGGCAGCATTCCAATTTAATATCCAGCAAAAAGTGAAACAGATAAGAGCTTCTATATTATAGATGGTAGAGCACAAACAGATAAAGGAATCCAGAGCTCTCTTTCTACAGACTGCTGTCCGTGCATTCCCTTTATATCACATCCGAGCTGTGTAGTTTGTTACAAAGGCATTTATTATATTTTATTTGATTTGTTTACATATTTATTTATTTATTATATTCATGAGCCCATTTAATATTGCACTTCTCAACTGTAGGGGGAGCCCAAGAGCAAATGATCTGTAGTGCTGCTTTAGTGCTAATGCTTTATTCTTGTAATATAGCCTCTGATGGTTGTTATCTGACAGTCCGTGCACTTCTCTACAGTCCTCTAGAAGCTGCAGGACAGTGTTTTATGCAAGTTTAAAGAAACAAACCCGTATTAATATCATATTAACTGCCCCCGTGTATTAGACCTCATAGCTGAAGAAATGTTGTAAAATCAATGTATGAGCCGCGGCTAACAGTTGGGAAATTACGATAGTGTGAGCAATCTTTTGTGGTGTTCTTTCTTGGGGGTTCAGACTTTGAGCAGACTGTGGCCACCGTGCTGGCTCTGCGGCGTGAGCGGACGTTCGTGGACGAGGTGACCACAGGTCAGGAGTGTGGTGTGGTGCTGGACCAGACGTCCTTCTACGCCGAGCAGGGTGGACAGACCTTCGACGAGGGATACATGTTGCGCGAAAACGACTCTGCAGAGGATGTAAGGAGTTGTGTGTGTGGTGTGTGTGTGTGTGTGTGTGTGTGTGTGTGTGTGTGTGTGTGTGTGTGTGTGTGTGTGTGTGTGTGTGTGTGTGTGTGTGTGTGTGTGTGTGTGTGTGTGTGTGTGTGTGTGTGTGTGTGTGTGTGTGTGTGTGTGTGTGTGTGTGTGTGTGTGTGTGTGTGTGTGTGTGTGTGTGTGTGTGTGTGTTTGCCCATGTGTTGTATTCATGAGGATAGATGTTTGTAGATTTCCGTGTTGTTCCTATATAATGTTTGTGTTTATTTGAGGGTGGAAAAGCAGCCTTAATTCTCTGTGTCTGTGTCTGTGTCTGTGTGTGTGTGTGTGTGTGTGTGTGTGTGTGTGTAGAGGATGGAGTTCACAGTGAAGAACACACAGGTGCGGGGGGGCTACGTGCTGCACGTGGGGACAGTGTACGGCACGCTGAAGGTCGGCGACAGGCTCACTCTACACGTGGATGAGGTAGGCCATGTTTTTGGGTTTCACTTAGTGTGTGTTTTGTTCCTTCCTTAATTATCTTGCACTGAATAGATGTCGGTAGGATGATTGATCATCCAATTTCACTATTCTCTTTTCTTTTCCCTCACATACTTTTTCTCTCTCTCTCTGTCTCTTTTCTCTTTCTTTTTTTTCTCTCTTTTCTCTTTTCTCTTTCTTCTCTCTCTCTCGCTCTCTCTCTCTTTCTCTTTCTCTCTCTCTCTCTCTCTTTCTCTTTCTCTTTCTTTTTCCCTCTCTCAGGCCCGTCGTAAGCCCATCATGAGTAACCACACCGCCACACACATCCTGAACTTCGCCCTGCGGGGGGTCCTGGGTGAGGCTGACCAGCGCGGGTCCCTGGTGGCCTCCGATCGCCTGCGCTTCGACTTCACCGCCAAAGGAGCCCTCACCACCGGCGAGGTGCGCCGCACCGAGGAGATCGCCTGCGCCATGATCCGGGACAACAAGGTGAGCGGTCATTCACCACACACACACACACACACACACACACACACACACACACACCACACACACACACACACACACACACACACACACACACCACACACACCACACACACCACACACCACACACACACACCACACACACCACACACACCACACACACTCACCACACACACACACACACACACACACACACACACACACACCACACACCACACACCACACACACACACACACACACACACACACACACTCACCACCTATGTGTGTGGTCTAAGCTAAGTGGTTAGTGGTTGTAGATATGTATGTGTAAATATGTTCTGGATGTTTTATCACGTGGTAAGTTTGCAAACTACAGGGTTTAAAGATCTCAGTGTGCCAGAATTCAGGTGTGTGTTGTACCATGGCGGGCCATTTAAGATTTGCAAACAGATAATTGTATACAGTGGCTTTGAACATCTCTGATAACTTCAGGCACAGAACTTTAAGCTCTGTAACTAATCTTGCTTTGCTTTTATGAAGTTTGTGAATCTCTTAAGCCCAAGTTATGTTTTTCCCTTTTTTTGATCTCTCTCTCTCTCTCTCTCTCTTTCTCTCTCTCTTTCTCTCTTTCTCTCTCTCTCTAGCCTGTGTATGCTATGGAGGCTCCCCTGGCTGCAGCTAAAGCCATCCAAGGCCTTCGTGCTGTGTTTGATGAGACCTACCCCGACCCTGTGCGAGTCGTGTCCATCGGCATCCCTGTCACCGACCTGCTCGCCGACCCCAACAGCCCCGCCGGTTCTCTCACTTCCATTGAGTTCTGCGGTGGAACGTGAGTAGAACACTGCATGACTATAAAGCAGAATGACTGAAACACTGTGGAAGATTCTCACTAGTGCTCCTAGACCTTTACATGTCATTAAATTAATTGCAATGGTTCCAAGATTATTAGCTTCAGGGAGCTGTTCTGGTCCACAAAAAAAAATGCTGTACAGACTTTGATATAGATAAAAATTAGTGTTTGCTAGTCATCTTTGCTTCTCCTGTGTCTTCTCAATGTTTCTGGTGTTTTTGTTAAAAAAAACGAAGTTAAGAAATCCATAAAAGCAACCCAATAATGCCTAGTAATCTCATTCTATCCTCTGTGTCATGGAGTGTCTGTAATTTTTTTTTTTATAAAGTTTACTATAGTTTATGATTGTCTTGTCTGTCTGTAGACATGCTTTTATTTTCATCCACAAGGAGTTTTATAGTTTAGTGTCAGCGTGTGACTGCATGTGACAAGTCGTGTGGCAAGCTTTACCAGAGTTTAGCGTCCGCATGTGACTGGTGGTGTGGCAAGCTGTACCAGAGTCCATCTGCACCTGGTATTTATGACCTCATCATCTATGACCTCTGACCCCAGGCACCTGCAGAACTCTGGCCACGCAGGCCCCTTCATCATCGTGTCGGAAGAGGCCATCGCCAAGGGAATCCGCCGCATCGTTGCCGTGACCGGAGCGGAGGCTCAGAAGGTCAGAGAGAGGAACACACATTTTGTCACACATGGTCTCCGAGGAGACACGCTGGTCATTCCCACTGGCTGACTCCAGGCTGCACACTGTGTAGTCTTATACTTGATGATGTAGGACATATCCTGCCAAATATCATCAGTTACAATGCGAGCTTGTTTTTAGCATAACAGCAGAGTGCCAAAAATGGAAATTCAGTCGGCTTGTAGAAAGTTTGCTTGGATAAAAGCTTGTTGCTATTTTCATTTAAGGTTCAAGGTCAGGTCTGTATCAAATCTTCATCTTCCTCTTGTCTCTTTCTTTCTGTGTGTGTGTGTGTGTGTGTGTGTGTGACAGGCCCAGAGGAAAGCAGACGCTCTCAGACAGAGCCTGTCTGCCCTGTCAGACAAAGTGAAGGCCCAGACTGCTCCTAATAAGGACGTGCAGAAGGAGATCGCTGACATGACTGAGGTGAGCGTGACTCAGAGCAGGCCTCAGACGTCACACGTCCACAAATATCTCGTCAGGGAATATCCCACGAGTACCGAAGTGTCTGAGCTGCCCATTTCAGATACACTGAGGGACAAGTCAGGCTTCAAAGAACATTAGTGTGTTCATTAAGGCTTGTGCTCTGGCCAGGCTCTGAAACACGCCTTATACACAGTATAAACAACATTGATTTGAATTAATTGTCTGAATTAAACCGAACATAACATTCCCTGTAGCTTTTGCTTAAAATGGTTGCACATCAAGTACTTTTTTTTTTACACTCCTTCTCTCTGTCTCTCCCTCCATCTGTGTGTGTGTGTGTGTGTGTGCTGTAGTCTCTGGGCACTGCAGTTACCTCGCAGTGGCAGAAGGACGAGATGAGGGAGACGCTGAAGGGCCTGAAGAAGACCATGGATGACCTGGACCGTGCCAGCAAGGCCGACGTGCAGAAGAGGGTGAGTGCAGCAGCAGGCGGAAGCAGCACTGGCTATGATGTTTACATGTGTTTACATTTGTTAACCATGTGTTTACATTTGTTTACCGTGTGTGTTTACATGTTGTTTACATTGGTTTACCATGTGTTTACCGTGTGTGTGTTAACATGTGTTTACTATATGTGTATGGTGGAGTGTTAGCTGTGGTTATGCAGGTCTGTGTGTTGAGCCTGTGTTCCGTTTCCCTGTAGGTGCTGGAGAAGACTAAGGAGTTGATTGAGAGCAGCCCCAACCAGCCTCTGCTCGTCATGGAGATGGAGAGTGGAGCCTCTGCCAAGGTGAGGGCCTCGTGACCCAACACACACACACACCATCCTCTTTTTCACGCCTGCATGAAAAGCTGTATGCTGCTGGAGGAGTCTGAATTAATGCGGATCTTCAACAATTTGCTAAAATGTCCCTGATGTTTGAAACATGGTTGCAACAAATGCACACTTTACAGACAACATGATATTTTGTTTGTTGTGTGTGATGGGATTCTTTATTCTCTATTCTTTTACTTTAATCAGCTGATTTGATTCAATTATTAGTTAGGACTCAATGACTTATGACCTTGCGTTGTGAAGTATCATTACCAATTTCCCTGACGTGTCTTTCTTCAGATTGATTTCTTTGCTCACCATGCTTGTCATCTCTCCTCCCCAGGCTCTGAACGAGTCCCTGAAACTGCTGAAGAGTAGCTCCCCTCAGACTGCTGCAATGCTCTTCACTGTGGACGCCGATGCCGGCAAGATCATCTGCCTCTGCCAAGTACCCAAGGTATGCCACCCTCCTTTGCCAATTACCCCAGATATGCCACCCTCCTAGGCCAAAATACCCCATGTATCCCACCACTCTGCTGGACAGACTTCAAGGGATCTTCTAGAGTTTCATAGGCCTTCTGCTCCATTTCCACGATGTAGTGTACTGCCGGTGTTGAAGTTTAATATACCGTAATAGAGATCTCTCGGTGCCCATCTCCGCTTTGATCAGACAGTGGTTTCAGTTGCGGTGCTGTCTCTCAGAATCCTGCTATCAAGCGAGGAGGGGACTACAAAGAACTCTTTATCTTGACAAAGCTAGTTCTAGAACAGATCGCTAACAGTGCTGGAACACAGAAGCGTGGTGACAGTAGCTGTCTTTGGCTTTCCATCTGTATTCCCATCTTGCACACCTCCTGTTCTCTTTATGGTCTTACCTTTCTTTCTTTCTTTCTCGTTCTTTCTCCCTCCATCTTTTCTGTCATTCTCTTCCCATCAATTTCTCCCTATTTCTCCCTTACTGTAGTCTCTCTTTCTCTCTTTCCTTATTTCTCTCTCTTTCTCTCTCCTCCTCCTTGTCTCTTTCTTTCCTTCACTCTCTTGCTTTCACTCTCTTTCTTTTTCTCTTTCTTTCTCTCTTTCTCTCTCTCTCTCTCTCTTTCTCTCTCCCTCCCTTTTGTCCATCTTTATAAATATTTAAAGTTGCCTGATATTTAGCAGATGCTTTTATCTAAAGTGACCAGACCCATCAGCGGTGAGAACGGAACCCGGGTCAACTGATGGTCAGTCGATGATGTCACTGCTGCTGCTCCACCACAGCCCGTTTTATATTTTAAATTCTAAAACGGATAGTTCCGGTCCTTGATTATGATTGGCTGAATTGCGTTCGATGCCGTTGTATATAGGACGATAAACACACACCTTGACCGCATTTCGTTCTATAGTAATGCGCTAGCACAAAACTAGCAGTGGCTGCGTCTTGTTGTTGCATGGCAACCATTCATATGGAGGGAATATATTTCTTGGCGGAAGAATGATTGTCTATGAATACAACGTTACTTTTTCGTTGCTGTGCCTTTGTTTCATGAAATCTTGCTAGATCGACGTGGTAACCGTTTTAGAAAAGCAATAAGCCACTCGAGTCCGTGCGTTATACTGTATAATCGAACAGCGAAGGGGGTTTTAGGCACTCCGCTTCGCGTCGTGCCTAACAACGCCCCTTAGCTGTTCGATTATACAGTATAACGCACGGCCTCTCGGGGCTTATTGCTTAAACAATATCTTCATGTGTCCTTGCAGGATGTGGCTGGGCGAGGCCTGAAGGCGATGGAGTGGGTGCAGGAAGTCTGCCCCCTCATGGACGGTAAGGGCGGCGGGAAGGACATGTCTGCCCAGGCCACCGGCCGCAACGTCCACTGCATGCAGGAGGCCCTGCAGCTGGCCAACGAATTCGCCCGACTCAAACTGGGCGAAAACTAAAGCGAACGCATTGAACAAGCAGCACAGGGGTTGGTTGAAAAAAAAAAAAAGGGAAAGAGAGAGTAAGAGAGGGAGATGATGGAATGAATTCCAACTTAACCCAACCCCACAACCCCCTCATTGAACTGGAGCGCTCCCCCTTCTGAGCTGGGTGCTTCAGGCAGGACACTGTACAGAACCACTTATGACGAGCGCAGGTAGACAGACGAGCGGTCAAGCACCTTGACCTCTCTTCACCTTCACCTGCCTTCTCATTCTCGAGGCTGCTGCTGCTGCCACAGCGGCTGCCGCTAGTTGAGCAGATGTTCGTGCATGTTTGGATGACCTCATCCATCCCCATAATCGTCATGATCTCTGTGTTTAAGCAGCCCCCTCGCTGGCCCCTGATTGGCACGTTTCTAAAACTTTGATTGACAGGTGCTGGGTCGCCCTGCTGAGCAACCGATCTCTTATCTCGCTCCGCCCACCTTTGTCCTAATTGACAGAGGCCAAACGTAAGCACCATGCTGACTATGGACACGTTAACTGCTATTAATTGTAGAAGGCTGTTCTTTCCACTCCATTAGACTTCTATAAATTGTCTTTAACGAACTCTCTTTCTGTGTCTTTCTGTGGAATTTTGAGGATGTAGACGTCGGTGGACATTGTAGGCCTGAGTCACTCATCAAGCAGAATACATAAACAGAGCATTAGCTTACCACTAGTTGTTACATAGTCTCCCCACCCACATGAGCCATACTCTCTTTTTCATGTCGATTCATGTAAGAAAAACTGAAATGAATAAATAAAGGATGATTCTAGGTTAATGAATTAATAATGTTTATTGTTGTCCTGTGGATAACACCATTTACTGACGACTGAATGCAGGTCAGTAAAAGTGTCGGCAGGAATTTGACATTCTGGAATAAAGCTACGGGTCAAGCCATGCGTGTGTGTGTTGCAGTTGAGTTTTGTGGGCCATTTGCTGACGTAGACCAGTGGGTCGACTCCCTGAAGCAGCTAGCCTCCTGAACTGTTGGGTGTATGGAAGAGGTTGGTGATGGCATGTCTCTAAAAAGGGCTGAAAAGACATCTGAAAATGTCATCAGTCATAATACCATTTTCTCAGAAAGCACCATTTAAAATGGTCTGGCTATCACCATACTAAGCTCAATCTTTTAAGTCTGCTTTATTTCTACTGCACAAGAGGCGTGATCAATGGGCATAGTTCAAATGACTCTGTACACTCTTGGATAGTCCTTCAACCAATCAGATCAACGATCCGGGTGCGCCTCTTGGATAAGCTAGTATGTGATTAGACCTAGAAGATGTGGACAGGAAGCAGGAGAGATAAATGTGCAGTTATCCAGCCAGAGCTGCAGGCCGAAATCCAAATAGCCGACAGATCAGGCAGGGTTTACAAATTAAAGGTGCTCTAAGCGATGTTACAGTGCGTAGTTGCTAAAACATATCTTGTCACATACTGCAATCACCTCACCATCCGCTAGCTGCCTGTGCCCTGAATACTCTGTAATAATAAAAGAAGAGAACACAGACTCTGCACAGACTCTGTGCAGCCCAGGATCCAAAAATGGCAACAAAAACAACGTAACAAACTGTTCCAGACTATCACTGATGATATGCGTGTTTAAGAGAGTGTCAGTTTCATGGGAGGGAGAAGAAGGTAGTAGCGAGCTGTCTGTTTTGTTTGAACGTCAACAGAAGTGACGTTACAAACATCGCTTAGAGCACCTTTAATTTGTCCTAATCCTTTATTAAATATAGTTTTCTGTATTGGGGGTAACATTATTTTATATAGACATATAGACAACCACTGATCCATAACTTTCCATCTTTGAATAGTTTACAACCCCATTTCCAAAACAATTTGGATGTTGTGTAAAATGTAATAAAAAAACAGAAAGATAATATGCCAATCTCATAAACCCAACTTTAGTTGCACAAAGGACACAGTCAACATGTCAAATGTTGAAACAGATAAATGTCACCATCTAATGAAAAATATATGCTCATTTTGAATTTGATGTCAACATGTCTCAAAAAATTGGGACGACATCAAAAAAAGGTTTGAAAATTGTTCAATGCTAAAGGTAACGGAGGGGGAAACATTTCACAACTAATCAAGTTAACTGGCACCTGGACTGGGTACAACTGTATCCCAGAGTCATGAGTCCCTCAGAAGTAATGAATGTGAAGGTATTCATCACTCAGATGTGTAGACAAATAACACAATCATATAAGAATAGTAGTCCTCAGTGTGTTAATTGTGAAAAGTTTGGGGATTTCATCATCTATTGTAGCTTGCATAATATTCAGATATTAAAAGAACCCAGAGAAAACTACACAACGGAATTGGATGTCTGTGATGTTCCGGGGTGTCAGTTGGCAATGCATTAAAAACAGATGTTTCTGTATATAAAATCATTGTGAGCTCTGGAAAATTGCATTAGCACCCGACATGGGCAGCTTACCTAACTGGAAAGACACAATTAATATGTAATATATATAATATATACAGATTTATATACAGTATCGTGTATAGCGTCTACAGTCTTTTTCAGGAAAGACCTTGAATATTTGTGGAAATCAAGGCCAAACTGCATTCCCATGTTACAACAGGCTCCACAGTAGGAGAGTTCAGGTACTTCACAGTGGGTGCAAAACGAAAAACACAATCATGAAGACCCCAGACTGTTGAGCAGCTGAAATCCTATCTTGTTCAAGTAGCTTATTGTCATGTACTCATAAAGGGAATTATAAGTAATGAAATTCTTATGGGGGTAATGGGGTGCGTGGGTGATGCAGGCGGTATATTGGGCAATAATGGCACAACATTTCATTCTCAAAAGTTGAGTTGAAGCATCACAGTGTTTTCTTCCTGCTAGTTCTAATTCAAAGTGAAGATATATTTCCAAAAACATTCTCAATTTCAACAATGGCTGTGTTGTCTGCATTATTCTGAAATAAATATGAGTTTACAAGATTTGAAAATCATTCCATTCTGGTTCTATTCATGTTTAAACAGTGTCCCAACTTTATTTCAAATGGGGTTAGATAAATAATTTGGTAGATGCTTTTGTCCACTGACTAAAAGGAGTATTAATAAAATTGAGAAACTAAGCATTAGTGATGCAACCAATGTAAAAAATTAAACATGAGTGTTGTTTCCATTTTGCTTTTATTTTTGTACAATAGCATGAGATAAAAACAGTCCTAAATCACACTGCGATGAAGATTGAGGTTTTGAAGAGAGGGATGGTGAGAGCACTGACTTGATTAAGTCACTAGAGCACTAATGAGGACTATCGTTAAGAGCAGTAATAACATCATCATCATCATTATTATTATTAACGGTGACTGGGAGGATATGTACAGTCTGTGTTGTCGGTGGATGCCATCATGAGGAATGATCCTCTTGATTAGAAGATGTCCATTTGAACCCCAATGGCGCGAGCAGACAGAAAGGAAAGGAAAGAATAATCAAAGGACCCTGATCGAGGCTTCTCATCATCTGACTACGTTTTTGTTGCTATTCTGACTGGAGGGCTCCTTCATCTGAAGAAGACAGGCACAAGTAAGTGATTCCCAAACGTAACTGGCCAATTAAAAATGTGTGTGTGTGTGCAACTATAATGGATAAAGGATCAGAATGTAAGAATATGAATAAGATGAAACATGTTTAGAATTTTATTCTTGTAGATAACATATTCCCTAAATATATATATGTGCTGGTACCAAAATAGGATCAGTCCATGAAAGCGGTTTGTTCTGTTAATATAGGATTAACCGCAAAAGCCTTTTCATTTCTGATGTCCAGTCATGATCTAATTTTGGGGAGGCAGGATCATGCATTTTACATAGACTTCAACAAGACTATTAACCTGCCCAGTTTATACATTTATAGCAGGGAAAATGATCTACAGTAATTAGAGTACCTGAGCCCCTCGGTCACCCTCCACAAATAGCGTTTCAGCTAAAAAGCAACAGGTAAGCCTCACCATGGCAACACAATGTTTTATGCTTGAGACGAGCCCATAGCTAGAGTTGCTATGGTGTCACTAACTGGTTTTTACATGAAGCCAAAGTGTTGACATTCCTTTGCTTGTGGGTCACTTTTTCTTCAGTCTCTCCCAGCATGTGTGGAAACATGTCTGGTGTGTGTGTATGTGTGTGTGTGTGTGTGTGTGTGTGTGTGTGTGTGTGTGTGTGTGTGTGTGTGTGTGTGTAACACACACCACAGATGTCAGAGCTGGTTCTAGCTTGGCTCGGCCCCAGTTCTAGCGCTGATCTGTACCAGACTAGTCAACTGTCATCCAGGCCGACAAGTGGAGGCAAGGCACTCGGCTCGGCCAAGATGAGAGGGGATGCTTTATCCAAAAGGTGGGGATGGACTAAAAAGCGAGGGAAAGGCTGTGGTTTTGTCCTTCATAGTGGTCTGTGAAGCCCTCTAAAGGTCAGTGCGTATGAGAGTAGATGACTATCAGGGGGAGGCCAGACTGCACCTCAAACGGCCTCACATGGATATTTCCCCCCCTTTCTGATAATGAACCCTTATATGAACCAATAAACAGTGCACAGATTCTACTAATGGGGCCGTACAGAGAGAGCATGCTTGTGTGTTTGTATGGCTCAGTTAAACTCGAACTTGAATGGGGGGTGAGTTCAAGACTCGTTGAAGAGAGGGCTACTGTTAACAAGGAGCTAGAACAAGGCACGCAAGCGTATGTATATGTGTGCACACGTGTGCCCACACAACTGTAGTTAACTGATATGTGTTCATTTCATATGACAAAAGGGATTAATGCTGAACCTGAATATTTTGAAGAGTTTGATAGGGCCTAGAAAAATAAAAGATGATCAGTTATCTCTCCCTCTCTTTCACATTCTTTGTTCTTAGATTCAACCCAAAAATAAATCATTGTACACATAATGATAACACCATAAACAACTAAAATACCACTTGTGCTTTGGCCGTGATCAGATCTTTTACCATTTAAATCTCAAGGCCATGCATGCACTTGACATATCCAATAGGTTAGTATCTTAACACATGGCTGATACACTGTATTAATAACTCCTATAAGTTTAAGTACTCATAATATTGTGTGTTTGGATTCTGTCTGATCCGAGAATACCATTGCCAGACCGTTGTCATCTATCCTAGCAGGACTAATGTGCAAATAACATTTCAGTAATCTTAATAATAGCAGTAAAGAACAACCAAAAATACAGACAAATAAAAATCACAGGTTGAGAATCATGGCACCTGGAGTTGCTATGGTCAAACCACATGCCCCCCCCCCCCCACTACCTTGACTTAAGCTGACATATGGGTGGAACATTTCGTTCCCCCAGTCCTAACAGCTTTTGTAATGGCATTTATTTAGGATTTATGGACGTCATCTCATTTCAACGGTATCCAACATCAGATTTGTCAGCTACAGACAACACGGCTCAGACAAATCCGGAGGTGTTGTTTCGCACTATAGGCAGCAGGTGGCAGCGCACAGGCTGGTACTATTTTTTTTTGTTATTTTGAGTGTCTGTACGCTGCAGCTTGTTCTGTGCACTCAAGCCTTGGTGCTCACCTACGCAGAGCAGACTGCTTTGTTTCTATGATAATAGACACCGCGGCTGATGCTCATGAGGACACCCTTATGTGCTGTGCGACGACATTTAGTGAGCGTATGAGAGCGAGTGGTTTGTGTATTAGAACTGTTTTCGCAGGTGCGTGAAGGTGAAGTCTCGCAGGAGCTCTGCATTCTTCTCCCCTTCACTGATTTCAGCTGGATAATTAGTCAGTCCCGTCAATAAAAGAAAAATGGCCAACCACTAAAAATCACTGGTTAAGCTAATAATATCCCTGTAAGCAGATAGTGTCATTTATGCTCGTCTATGACGGAACACAAGAGGGACAGAAAAAGAACAGAAAAATGAGCTACTTTGTGGGGAAACACTGTCTCCGTATAAGGGCATGTAAACTTGATTTCACTGGCTCCTCTTGGCCGACCATCAGTAATCAGAGGAGCGCGAGTCCTCACTGCAGCTGTGCTGGAGCCAGAGGTACTGTAGCAGTGGCAGCCTAGTGCTAATCGCTAGCTGCCCTCTTAGCAACTCAGTGGTGGTTTGGGAGATTCTAAGGCGCATGATCGGTCTGCTGCTCCACTCATCGCCCCGCCAACTGATCAGGGCTCAACGGGAGAGGCGTGGAGGCGGTGGGTAGGTGGTGGTGGTGGTGGTGGTGGTCCTCCCTCTTTGTCCATGTTTACGTGTGATTAACGTCCACAGAACTGGAAGTGGTCAAGAGAGGAGTGGGAGTGGGATCGCCACAGTCTGGTCCATGTCCTCTCGAGAGTCTTAAGTAAGCCGAAAAAAAGCCCACCGGCAATCAAAGGAGAGTAGGCTACTGTCTGCACGCAGAGGGCAGGACAGACGGGTCACTTAGTCCTGATTCAACAGTTAGAGGAGCTCTGTCAGTCCCAAAGTACACACAACATCAACTCATCAAGACACAGTCTGGTGGATGAAGCAACAGTCTGGTGAGTGGTAGCAGATACACTTTTACGATAAGTGTACGAGTAGGTGGGTCGACCTCCCTCAGTTCTTCCACTCTCCTCGTCTCCAACCCCTTTGGTAATCATTTCCCAGGGAAGACGGTGATCTTGCCGGCCTTGGCCAGAGAGTCAATGATCTGGGCCTCGTAATCGGCGTCGTGGACCCCCGTCTTGCGGAACTCTCCGGAATAGCGGTTCTGCTCCCAGTAGTGGTGCCAGTTTCCTCGGCTGTCGGCGCCGAAGCCAAATACATTCACCTGCACAGGTGAGACAAAGGTAAACATTGCCGTTAACCATTCACTTCCCTCCATCTTACCCCGACAGTACATTACCTTACATTACATTTAGCAGGCACTTTTTTTGTCCAAAGTGACTTACACATATCAACTATATTACAAGTATTATATTACTACATTGTCCCCAGTTAAGT